>NC_135232.1:608148954-608465454 GCF_051348905.1 Ranitomeya variabilis
CCCTCCCTCCCTCTGTACTCCTCCCTCCCTCCCTCTGTACTCCTCCCTCTGTACTCCTCCCTCCCTCCCTCTGTACTCCTCCCTCCCTCCCTCTGTACTCCTCCCTCCCTCCCTCCCTCTGTACTCCTCCCTCCCTCCCTCTGTACTCCTCCCTCCCTCCCTCTCTCCCTCTGTACTCCTCCCTCCCTCCCTCTGTACTCCTCCCTCCCTCCCTCCCTCTGTACTCCTCCCTCCCTCCCTCTGTACTCCTCCCTCCCTCCCTCTGTACTCCTCCCTCCCCCCCTCTGTACTCCTCCCTCCCTCCCTCTGTACTCCTCCCTCCCTCTGTACTCCTCCCTCCCTCTGTACTCCTCCCTCCCTCTGTACTCCTCCCTCCCTCTGTACTCCTCCCTCCCTCTGTACTCCTTCCTCCCTCTGTACCTCCTCCCTCCCTCTGTACTCCTCCCTCCCTCCCTCCCTCTGTACTCCTCCCTCCCTCCCTCCCTCTGTACTCCTCCCTCCCTCCCTCCCTCTGTACTCCTCCCTCCCTCCCTCTGTACTCCTCCCTCCCTCCCTCTGTACTCCTCCCTCCCTCCCTCCCTCCCTCTGTACTCCTCCCTCCCTCCCTCTGTACTCCTCCCTCCCTCCCTCTGTACTCCTCCCTCCCTCCCTCTGTACTCCTCCCTCCCTCCCTCCTCCCTCTGTACTCCTCCCTCCCTCCCTCTGTACTCCTCCCTCCCTCCCTCTGTACTCCTCCCTCCCTCCCTCCCTCTGTACTCCTCCCTCTGTACTCCTCCCTCCCTCCCTCTGTACTCCCTCCCTCCCTCCCTCTGTACTCCCTCCCTCTGTACTCCCTCCCTCCCTCTGTACTCCCTCCCTCCCTCTGTACTCCCTCCCTCCCTCTGTACTCCCTCCCTCTGTACTCCCTCCCTCTGTACTCCCTCCCTCCCTCTGTACTCCTCCCTCCCTCCCTCTTTAGGCCTCCACCCCCTCCCTCCCTCTGTAGGCCTCCGCGCCTCCCTCTACTTCTTTCTTTTCCCCCCCATCTTCACTCTGAACAAACCCCCCGTCTACCCATCCCCTTTCCTCTCTCAGTACGCTTTTCCCCGCTCTGTATGCTTTTCCAGTGCTCCCAGCGTTTAGCGTTACTCTTGCGTCCCTTGGTCTTGCAGGGCGGTGGTGGAGACTGTGCACCGTCTGGACCTGATCATCTGCAATAAGACGGCCTATCAGGAAGTGTTCAAGCCGGAGAACATCAGTCTGCGGAACAAGTGAGGCCCCTATTGGGATTTTATGGTGTGCAGTGCCCCATAACCTTTAACCATGTGACACAGTAGTGTCATCTCAGGCAGGTGTCTCGGACCCCCAGTCTAATCCCCTTGTGACCCTGGTCACCATGTTGCGTTCCCCTCCCCCCTAGGCTGCGGGAGCTGTGTGTGAAGTTGATGTTCCTTCACCCTGTGGAGTATGGCAGGAAAGCAGAGGAAGTTCTGTGGAGGAAAGTCTACTACGAAGTCATCCAGCTCATCAAGACCAACAAGAAGGTGAGTCCTCCTCGTGTTGGAGACTACCTTTTGAGCTCTGTGGGAGAAGGAGGATTTTTTTTTTGATAGGGAGGTGCATCTGTTATAATGCTTCATGTCTCCCTCTCAGCACATCCACAGCCGCAGCGCCCTGGAGTGCGCCTACCGCACCCACCTGATCGCCGGGGTGGGCTTCTACCAGCACCTCCTGCTCTACATCCAGTCCCACTACCAGTTGGAGCTGCAGTGCTGCATCGACTGGACCCACGTCTCCGACCCGCTTATTGGTCAGTGCCCAAAAAGTAGTGTGTGATTGTGAGACGTGCAGCCGTCCCGTGACCTTAGCTTTGTCTTTCCCCGCATAGGATGCAAAAAGCCGGTGTTGGCCTCCGCTAAAGAGATGGAGTGGGCGCAGATGGCGTGCCACAGGTGTCTAGTGTATCTGGGAGACCTGGGTAAGAATGAGAAAGTTGTCACAGTTGAGGGTTTGTTACATTGTCATGCTTCTCTATGTTCTTCTCTTTCCAGCTCGATATCAGAATGAGCTGGCGCTGGTCGACACTGAGAAGTTAGCTGAGCGATTTTATTACCAAGCGCTGACGGTTGTGCCTCAGATGGGTGAGAGGGGTATTAGCTTATGCCAGCACCTCACTGCCCTTACTTTTAGGTACAGTTGTGTTTAGCCTTGCCTCCTTTTCTCAGGGATGCCATTTAACCAGCTTGGGACGTTAGCCGGGAGCAGATACTACCACGTGGAAGCCACGTACTGCTACCTACGCTGGTGAGTGATGTCTCCGGTCCGTGCCTTGAGACCTGGTATCGATCTCACCTCGCTTCCTCACATTTTCCCTTTGTGTCCCCCACAAAGTATACAATCTGAGGTCTCCTTTGAAGGCGCATATGGCAATTTGAAGAGACTGTACGACAAGGCGGCCAAAATGTATCACCAACTGAAGAAGAGCGAGAATCGGAAGTTGTCACCCAGCAAGAAGAGGTGAGGATGGGAGGCATAATGGAGTTGGGCTGTTTGGAAAACCGCTCTTACCCTGGGTTATTTCTCGACAAGAAGTTGTATCAATGAGACCCGCATAGGGATAGCGGTGTAAACGATTCTATCTCCTTAAGGGTAGGTGCACACGATCAGTAAACACTGTGGGTTGGACTCTGCGTACTTGTGCAGCGTCCAGATGTTACAACATATTGGATGGGATTGCAAGAATTCCCATGTGCACAGACACCGGCAGATCACCCGCAGAGACGACCATGCGGAGCATCTCTCCAGACCGCTGCATATCTATTTATCTTGTGGAGTTGAGAGTCTCCGCAAGATAAATGTCAGCCCTACAATGTATTGGACGCGTCGATTCCACACGGTTCAGTGACCACATGTGCGTTCACTAGCCAGCAGCGCTTTGGACGCAGCGGACATGTACTGCGTCCAAAGAACTGCCAAGTACTGAATGTGTGCATTTACCCTAAGACATTTGGAGCTCGATGGGATAGATGCGTGAGACTAGGTTCTAATAATCATGGACGGTCTCTCCCTCCCTGCAGATGTAAGGATATCAAGCGGTTGCTGGTCAACTTTATGTATCTCCAGAGACTGCTGCAGCCCAAGAGCAGGTCAGTGGCATCATCCTATAGAACATGCTGCAATGAAGTGTCCTCCTGTTGAGAGGCAGCGAGTGCATGGTCGTCGAGAAGAGAGTGAGGCGGCGAGTGCGTAGCCACCGAGAAGTGAGTGAGGCGTCTAGTGCAGGGCCACCGAGAAGGCAGCGTGGCCTTGGCGTCGAGTGCGGGGCCGCCAAGAAGGTGCAAGTGCGGAATAGCAGGGGCCACTGAGAGTTTTGTGGTTTTCCAGGTTACCAGAGTGTACTTGAAGCTGTTTTTCATGGTGTCAGTGACTTGTCTCCTTTTCTCCTTAGCTCGGTGGATTCGGAGCTCACCTCTCTCTGTCAGTCCGTCCTGGAGGATTTCAATCTGTGCATGTTCTACCTTCCCTCCTCCATCAACCTGAGCTCGGCCAGTGAGGATGAGGAGGAGTATGAAGGAGTCTATTCCTTCCTGCCTGACCTGCTGGTCTTTAGGATGGTGGTCATCTGTCTGATGTGCGTCCATAGCCTGAAGAGGGCAGGTGTGTATCATTGCACCATGTTTCCATAACATCCACCAAAGTCTTTCATGTATGTAAATGATTTGTGTTCTGCAAACCTGTATAAACCAGTAATCTCCAGTTGTCTTTGCTCCGTCCCTCCCGCCAGATTCCAAGCAGTACAGTGCCGCCATAGCGTTCACACTGGCTCTCTTCTCCCATCTGGTGAACCACGTGAATATCCGACTTCAGGCTGAGATGGAGGAGAGTTCGGTCCCTGCTTTCCAGAACGATAGTCCTGGTGAGTGCTCCCGTCATGTATCATGGATATCCTCCCTTAGGACCACCAATATTATGGAGTAACAACTTGATTTGCGCATTCCTTCTTCAGATGACTCAGAATCCAGAGAGATATCAGACATAATGGAGAAAGACTCTGAACCCGAGATGAACCAAATCAACAAGCCGACGCGATCCGAACCTCATAGCAAGAAGAGCCACAAGTACTCACGCCTCTCCCGTCTGCGGAGAAGGAGACCCGTGAGGAAGTTGGATGAGAGCGACTTAAGCGAAGGTTTCGACTCTGACTCCAGCCATGGATCGGCCAAGGGCAGCGACATTTCTGAGAGCACGTCAGAGAAGAGTGACGAAGAAGCAGCCTTTGACATAGAGTCGGACTCTGACATGAACAGTCAGGAGTCGCGGTCCGACCTAGAAGATATGGAGGATGACCCTGGAGAGGAGGCAAAGAGTCAGACGGAAAGCAAGGAGATTTCCAGTACCTCGGAGGAGACCAAATCTGCCAAGGCTGATGCCCATGAGTCTGTGAACGGTCCTGGTCACACCACCAGCGAAGCGAGCATCGCCAGCAATCTGCAAGCCATGTCTACCCAAATGTTCCAGACCAAGCGCTGCTTCCGCCTGGCCCCCACCTTCACCAATGTTTTTGTGAAACCAGAACCTGTCCCCCTTATTGCCAAAGAACCAGAACCTCTTGTGAATGGAGAGGCAGAGAAGAACACCCTGGTGGAACAAGGTAAGAGGCCTTCCGGGTGGTCATTCCCAGACTCCTACATGGGCCAGGTATGTTGATGGATCTGTTTCCTGAAATCTTCCAAGGTGACGCCTCGGAGTCTGAAGAAAGCGTTGAGAGCGACAAAGCCAGTCCCAATGAGCGGAGTCTTCAGGAGAGGTTAGACGTGATCACCAGCGAGGGGCTTCTGGCCAGTGTTAAGGTCTTCCTGGACTGGCTGAAGACCAACCCTGATATAATAATCATGTGTGCACAGGTATGAGGCTGGGAAGTCTTATCTGCATCAGGTGCGGTGACTTTCTGCACCACAATGGGTTCATGTGCCATACTGTTTACATCAACGCTTCCACATGCTCACTCTCCTCACAGCCCTGTCTCTGCTAAAGCAGCCAATAGGAGCAGCTTTCTGTTCTGCTTGTCAGCTGCCAGAGGGGGCTGAAGCATGACTAGGGACTTATTTTGGAGCTTCCAGCTGGGGAAAAAAAACTTCTGATGTTTATTGGGAATTATATTTACAGCTGCCAGATGGCAAGGGGTCTTACTGGGGATTATATGTACAGCTGCCAGAATAGGAAGAAGACTAACTGGACAAATTACTGGAGACTAATATGTACAGCTGCCAGAGGGGAGAGGAGACTGGGCAATTTGCTAAGAATTAGGGGAGAACAGTCTTATTGGGCACTTTGCTGAGGACTATAACTACAGGTGGCAGAAGAGGAAGAAGATTGATTAGGGAATATATCTATGGGAGGACCTTGCTGGTGATGTGAATATACTGTACAGAGTGTGTGCAAAGGGTTTTGGGTGATTTACGTGGAAAACAAAGTGTGGGTGATGTGACACTGTCCACTACAGTAAAGCTGATGGGGGACACAGAAGGCAAAAATAGAAATGAAAGGCATATTTTATGAGGACAAAATAGGGCCATATAGGTTCACATGGTGGTTAACAGCTCTATGGGCCTTTTTATAGGAACTTGACTGGTGGGCTGAAATCTCCCTGTTGGGATGCATCAGTAGGTGGCTGGCTCTGACATCTTCTCATCTTTCCCTTTTCAGAGCTCGCAGAGTCTGTGGAACAGACTGTCGGTGCTTCTGAACCTGTTACCATCTGCAACCAAGATCCAGGAGTCTGGTGAGGGCACGATGGAGTTTGTGGGGTCTCTACGGATGGGCTGAGCTGTATATCTTCTGTCTGTGTCCATGTAGCGTGGACTGACTGTAACCTGCTTGTCTATCCAGGGATAGCCCTGTGCAGTGATGTGCAGAATCTACTGCAGGAGTCGGAGCAGGCAGACATGAGCCAGCACATATTACTCCCTGAGGATGCCGCTCTAAGGAATCTACCACCGCTCAAGGCTGCACATCGCAGTTTCAACTTCGAGAAGGAGTGGCCGCTTCTGACTGTCCTGGAGGAGGTACATCCTGATGCCTCCGTGCTCGACTGCCTCCTCCACTTCATGGTTTGCTCCATTTTCCTTCTTCTGATTTTTCCCTTTCTACAGTCCATCGCTCGCAGCAGTTACATCCGAAGCTTCGGGCACTTTCTCAGTCATCTGCAGGGCAGCGTCCTGCAATACAACCCGGAGCTGGGGATCTTCACCAGCATCGCCGAGACCCAGCAAGACAATATCCTTCACCAGGCTCAGGCCCAGTTCCGCATGGTGAGTGTCAGAGTAACACAACTCCGCTTCCTCCGATCATCAGCACAATTACGCAATTGGCTGACAAGTGATGGTCGAGACCGTGAATGTTTCCACTACTAGTCCAGCTATTGGGGAACTCGCATTGACTGTACCCCTGTATGGTCACTGCTAAACTGCACAAAAACAAAAAGAGCTATCTGCCACCACCAGTCGTTTATACAGGCCTATTGGACACCTGTTACAGGTAGCGTATGGCTTCAGGGTGTGGTTTAAAAAGCAAAAGGAACAAAGCTATTCAATTTTATATATTCCATAAAGATATTCAGTGTTTATAAACAATATACAAAGATGATAGAAAACAGGATCAACACAATACAATATATACCATTGCATTCAATAAAAAGAAATAATGAAAGAAAATTACTTGGCCTGGTCACAGAAATAGCTCAGTACTTAGTGGAGGGAAGCACTCCGATTGACAAAATAATGAACAGAACCCTACTGTAGACTGTCATTCAAGGACTGACCAATGACCCAGACCCATATAATGCTTTTTATTAGCTCAAAGTTACACCCACATACCTCGCCTTGATCAGCTTGTGGGGGCGGATTGTGGGATGTGTAGGGTCTGTTAGAATTTAACCCCTTCATGACCCAGCCTATTTTGGCCTTAATGACCTTGCCGTTTTTTGCAATTCTGACCAGTGTCCCTTTATGAGGTAATAACTCAGGAACGCTTCAACGGATCCTAGCGATTCTGAGATTGTTTTTTCGTGACATATTGGGCTTCATGATAGTGGTAAATTTAGGTCGATAATTTCTGAGTTTATTTGTGAAAAAAACGGAAATTTGGCTAAAATTTTGAAAATTTCGCAATTTTCACATTTTTAATTTTTATTCTGTTAAACCAGAGAGGTATGTGACACAAAACAGTTAATAAATAACATTTCTCACATGTCTACTTTACATCAGCACAATTTTGGAAACAAATTTTTTTTTTGCTAGGAAGTTATAAGGGTTAAAATTTGACCAGTGATTTCTCATTTTTACAACAAAATTTACAAAACCATTTTTTTTAGGGACCACCTCACATTTGAAGTCAGTTTGAGGGTTCTATATGGCTGAAAATACCCCAAAGTGACACCATTCTAAAAACTGCACCCCTCAAGGTGCTCAAAACCACATTCAAGAAGTTTATTAACCCTTCAGGTGTTTCACAGCAGCAGAAGCAACATGGAAGGAAAAAATGAACATTTAACTTTTTAGTCACAAAAATGATATTTTAGCAACAATTTTTTTATTTTCCCAAGGGTAAAAGGAAAAACTGGACGACGAACGATGTTGTCCAATTTGTCCTGAGTACGCTGATACCTCAAATGTGGGGGTAAACCACTGTTTGGGCATACGGCAGGGCTTGGAAGGAAAGGAGCGCCATTTGACTTTTTGAATGAAAAATTGGCTCCAATCTTTAGCGGACACCATGTCGCGTTTGGAGAGCCCCCGTGTGCCTAAACATTGGAGCTCCCCCACAAGTGACCCCATTTTGGAAACTAGACCCCCCAAGGAACTTATCTAGAAGCATAGTGAGCACTTTAAACCCCCAGGTGCTTCACAAATTGATCCGTAAAAATGAAACAGTACTTTTTTTTCACAAAAAAATTATTTTAGCCTCAATTTTTTCATTTTCACATGGGCAACAGGATAAAATGGATCCTAAAATTTGTTGGACAATTTCTCCTGAGTACACTGATACCTCACATGTGGGGGTAAACCACTGTTTGGGCACATGGTAAGGCTCGGAAGGGAAGGAGCGCCATTTGACTTTTTGAATGAAAAATGATCTCCATCGCTAGCAGAGACCATGTCACGTTTGGAGAGCCCCCGTGTGCCTAAACATTGGAGCGCTCCCACAAGTGACCCCATTTTGGAAAGTAGACCCCCCAAGGAACTTATCTAGAAGCATAGTGAGCACTTTAAACTCTCAGGTGCTTCACAAATTGATCCGTAAAAATGAAAAAGTACTTTTTTTTCACACAAAATTTCTTTTAGCCTCAATTTTTTCATTTTCACATGGGCAACAGGATAAAATGGATCCTAAAATTTGTTGGGCAATTTCTGCTGAGTATGTTGATACCTCATATGTGGGGGTAAACCACTGTTTGGGTGCACGGCAAGGCTCGGAAGGGGAGGCGTGCCATTTGACTTTTTGAATGGAAAATTAGCTCCAATCGTTAGCGAACACCATGTGGCGTTTGGAGAGCCCCTGTGTGCCTAAACATTGGAGCTCCCCTACACGTGACCCCATTTTGGAAACTAGACCCCCCAAGGAACTTATCTAGATGCATAGTGAGCACTTATAACCCCCAGATGCTTCATAGAAGTTTATAACGCAGAGCCGTGAAAATAAAAAATAATTTTTCTTTCCTCAAAAATGATTTTTAGCCCAGGATTTTTTAATTTTCCAAGGGTAATAGGAGAAATTGGACCCCAAATGTTGTTGTCCAGTTTGTCCTGAGTACGATGATACCCCATATGTGGGGGTAAACCACTGTTTGGGCACACGGCAGGGCTCGGAAGGGAAGGCACGCCATTTGGCTTTTTGAATGGAAAATTAGCTCCAATCATTAGCGGACACCATGTCACGTTTGGAGAGCCCCTGTGTGCCTAAACATTGGAGCTCCCTAACAAGTGACCCCATTTTAGAAACTAGACCTCCCAAGGAACTAATCTAGATGTGTGGTGAGCACTTTGAACCCCCAAGTGCTTCGCAGAAGTTTATAACGCAGAGCCGTGAAAATAATAAATGTGTTTCCTTTCCTCAAAAATATTTTTTTAGCCCAGAATTTTTTATTTTTGCAAGGGTAACAGGAGAAATTGGACCCCAAAAGTTGTTGTCCAGTTTCTCCTGAGTACGCTGATACCCCATATGTGGGGGTAAACCACTGTTTGGGCACATGCCGGGGCTCGGAAGGGAAGTAGTGACGTTTTGGAATGCAGACTTTGATGGAATGCTCTGCGGGCGTCACGTTGCATTTGCAGAGCCCCTGATGTGCCTAAACAGTAGGAACTCCCCACAAGTGACTCCATTTTGGAAACTAGACCCCCCAAGGAACTTATCTAGATGTGTGGTGAGCACTTTGAACCCCCAAGTGCTTCACAGAAGTTTATAACGCAGAGCCGTGAAAATAATAAATGTGTTTCCTTTCCTCAAAAATATTTTTTTAGCCCAGAATTTTTTATTTTTGAAAGGGTAACAGGAGAAATTGGACCCCAAAAGTTGTTGTCCAGTTTCTCCTGAGTACGCTGATACCCCATATGTGGGGGTAAACCACTGTTTGGGCACATGCCGGGGCTCGGAAGGGAAGTAGTGACGTTTTGGAATGCAGACTTTGATGGAATGGTCTGCTGGCGTCACGTTGCATTTGCAGAGCCCCTGATGTGCCTAAACAGTAGAAACACCCCACAAGTGACCCCATTTTGGAAACTAGACCCCCCAAGGAACTTATCTAGATGTGTGGTGAGCACATTCAACCCCCAAGTGCTTCACAGAAGTTTACAACGCAGAGCCGTGAAAATAAAAAATCATTTTTCTTTCCTCAAAAAAGATGTTTTAGCAAGCAATTTTTTATTTTCACAAGGGTAACAGGAGAAATTGGGCCCCAATGTTTGTTGCCCAGTTTGTTGTGAGTACGCTGATACCCCATATGTGGGGGTAAACCACTGTTTGGGCGCACGTCAGGGCTCGGAAGGGAAGTAGTGACATTTGAAATGCAGACTTTGATGGAATGGTCTGCTGGCGTCACGTTGCATTTGCAGAGCCCCTGATGTGCCTAAACAGTAGAAACACCCCACAAGTGACCCCATTTTGGAAACTAGACCCCCCAAGGAACTTATCTAGATGTGTGATGAGCACGTTCAACCCCCAAGTGCTTCACAGAAGTTTACAACGCAGAGCCGTGAAAATAAAAAATCATTCTTCTTTCCTCAAAAATTATGTCTTAGCAAGTAATTTTTTATTTTTGCAAGGGTAACAGGAGAAATTGGACCCCAACAGTTGTTGCCCAGTTTGTCCTGAGTACGCTGGTACCCCAAATGTGGGGGTAAACCACTGTTTGGGCACACGTCGGGGCTTGGAAGGGAGGGAGCACCATTTGACTTTTTGAATGCAAGATTGGCTGGAATCAATGGTGGCGCCATGTTGCGTTTGGAGACCCCTGATGTGCCTAAACAGTGGAAACCCCTCAATTCTAACTTCAACACTAACCCCAACACACCCCTAACCCTAATCCCAACTGTAGCCATAACCCTAATCACAACCCTAACCCCAACACACCCCTAACCACAACCCTAACCCCAACACACCCGTAACCCTAATTCCAACCCTAGCCCTAATTCCAACCCTAACCCTAAGGGTATGTGCCCACGTAGCGGATTCGTGTGAGATTTTTCCGCACGACTTTTGAAAAATCTGCAAGTAAAAGGCACTGCGTTTTACCTGCGGATTTACAGCAGATTTCCAGTGTTTTTTTGTGCGGATTTCACCTGCGGATTCCTATTGAGGAACAGGTGTAAAACGCTGCGGAATCCGCACAAAGAATTGACATGCTGTGGAAAATACAACGCAGCGTTTCTGCACGGAATTTTCCGCATTATGGGCACAGCGGATTTGGTTTTCCATAGGTGTACACGGTACTGTAAACCTGATGGAAAACTGCTACGAATTCGCAGCGGCCAATCCGCTGCGGATCCGCGGCCGATCCGCTGCGGATCCGCTGCGGATCCGCGGCCGATCCGCTGCGGATCCGCGGCCGATCCGCTGCGGATCCGCGGCCGATCCGCTGCGGATCCGCTGCCAAATCCGCACATGCCATAACCCTAACCCTACCCGTAACCCTAACCCTAGTTCTAACCCTAACCCTAGTTCTAACCCTAACCCTAGTGGAAAAAAAAATATATATATTTTCTTTATTTTATTATTGTCCCTATCTATGGGGGTGATAAAGGGGGGGTTTATTTATTATTTTTTTTATTTTGATCGCTGTGGTAGAACCTACCACAGCGATCAAAATGTACCTGTAAGGAATCTGCCGGGCGGCGGGCGTACTGAGCATGCGCCCGCCATTTTGGAAGATGGCGGCGCCCAGCGAGGAGACGGCCGGACACCGGGAGGATCGGTAAGTATGAAATGGTGGTGGGGGGGTGGATCTGTGCACAGGGGGGGTGATCGGAGGACGGGGGGAGCGGACAGCAGGACGGGGGAGCGGGCAGGAGCACGGGGCAGCGGAGCACAGGACGGAGGGGACCGGACCACGCACCGGAGCACTGGGGGGGCGATCGGTGGGGTGGGGGGTGGTCACTTCAGGTTTTCCAGCCATGGCCGATGATATTGCAGCATCGGCCATGGCTGGATTGTAATATTTCACCTGTTTTTTAGGTGAAATATTACAAATCGCTCTGATTGGCAGTTTCACTTTCAACAGCCAATCAGAGCGATCGTAGCCACGGGGGGGTGAAGCCACCCCCCCTGGGCTGAAGCACCACTCCCCCTGTCTCTGCAGATCGGGTGAAAATGGAGTTAACCCTTTCACCCGATCTGCAGGAGCGCGATCATTCCATGACGCATACGCTGCGTCATAGGTCGTTTTGGCACCGACTTTCATGACGCAGCGTATGCGTCAAAGGTCGTTAAGGGGTTAATGAGGCCTTCAACTTACAGTACATCTCCACCCCCGGATGTCCCAGGCAGTAGATATTGTCACATTTTTTTTATTGTGATTTTACCTTTTACATAGATTATGCGAACCAGGCCATGTTTGATCCCTATCGGTCCATTATTAAGTTGGAAGGGCTCTATTGTCCCCACGGTAATGTGAGTGAATGTGTCACATCCATCCTTTCTCCCATAATTATTGGATCAATGCAATTCCTATCTGTACCCCAGAGACAGGCTGTTTATCTGCAATTGTTCTGTTAGCATTCAGCGTAGGAAGCTCTTTCCTGGGGAACCATACTTCTTTTCCTTTGCGTAAACAGATCTCTGCTTCGTTGTTGGTTTTCCCCAGCAATATATATATTTTAACCACCTGTCCACAGCAGGAGGTCTCTGCTTCAAAGGTTATAATTAGTTTCTCTCTCCTTAACTATAATAATCCCAGATGTTCAATGTGTAGTCCTATTTCAAAGTAAGTTTCTAGTGCCAGCTCTTCTCCAGTTAGAAGTAATTTTCCCACTTCTCCATATATTCAATGTAAGGGTGACATGTCTTACGGATTTTAATTTTCCTCTATGACACCTCCCCCTTTTTGAGGTAGCACGAGAGATTGATTTACTGGATCCCACACAATACCTTCTCCTTTTGTGACTCGGAGATGGGCTTCTCCATGAGGTCACTCACCTCCTTCAGACATGTCTGAAACTCCTGGCTGGAGGTAGCCTGAATCAACGCTAAGGTCCCAACCTCACAGACCCCCTCTGGGATCTTCTCTGGGTCAGTGATCGGTCCTGGCTAATGAGGGTTCAGAAGGCAGTGTGTGACCTGCGTCTGGGCACTCTTGACTGCGGGTGACAGCCGCTATATAGGCTGTCTTCTGGAATAACAACACTTTATCACCACCCTGACTACTTTCCCCGCCTCCCCTAATACCTCAGGAGTGTTAATCATGGGGCAGCCACCATCGGCCATGTCACCATCCAGCTGCACGGGACCACCTGCTTTGTGTTGCTCATCCCCATCGCCCTTAGCACTCATGCTGGCGCCTTTTTAGGGGATCCTCCGCAGCATCGCCCCGCAGCCTGACATGGCCCAGTTCTCCTGTACTATAAAACAGATCATCATCCGTCACATTGACCTTCACATTATCTACATCTGAATCAGAAGACGTACCAGATCTGGGAGGGTTGTCAGGAATGTATTGGGCAACCAACCGTCCAGATCAATCCCAATAAAACATTTGTGGGGAGGTTCTCAAACCCCCCCCCCCCCCCACCTTTCCAGCACCCAATCCAGGAAAACTATCGGTAAGGGTTGGCGAACACCCCTAAACCTGGAGTCAGTCAGGGTCTTCCCAGGGATGAGTTCTTCAGAGAACATAAATTTAGTGCGGATGAGAGTTTTGTTCTGCGCCGCTGTCCTTCAGCTCCACAGTGACTGTCACCCACAGTAACCCATTGCAAGTTTTTACAGGTCAACCCAACCACCCCACCCACAAAATAACAGTGCAGTGCAGTCGGCCCCTGGGCCTCGGATGTGGGGTTCCTCTTCTGCCTCTCCGTGCAGGTGACGCTGATATGACCAGGTCCTTCGCAGGTATAGTATTGGCAGAAGTCCAATGCAGGGCGAGTGCTGGTAGATAGGGTTATACCCACTAATGACCTGGCTGACAGGGGCATTAATGTCCAATTAACCCCTTTCCAGCTGGCGAAGGCTGACTTCTGCACATCGGGGTTATGTTGCTTTATATTTATTTAATCGTATGAACATATATTTTAACATCATAGAAGAATAAATAACAAACAATAAACAGTGATTGAATAGAACAAAGGAACAGAAATCAAGAGTCAGATATCAAGGTTTTCTATGTATGCAATAAAATTGTCATTTCCAGTATAGAAATCATTCTTGTCACCAGTGGAAGATCTGAGGGGACATTCCTCAACAGTGTGCTGAATTGTTTGATGGTCAGCTCCACAGTCACAGGCAAGAGAGTCAGATTTTCCCCACTTATGCATAAGATCTGCACAGACGCCTAAGTTTATTCTGATACGATTCAAAGTGACCCAGGTTTTCCTTGTCAGATTAAAGCCTGGTGGTGGATTTTGTAAGTGAGGAAACGTTTGAGGCTCACCGTCTACTGCACTGACCCAAAGTTCACGCCATTTCTCTTCTAAATTGAAATAATGATCATACAGGGTAATTGCGGTTCGGATGGGTGGATGTCTTGATTTCAATCGCTGTATTTGAACATCTTGGATATTTTGATGTATTGGTAGATTTTCATTATTCACTACTTTGGTGTATTCTTTAAGTAGGAGCTTTTGTCTTCTCAGATTTGCAGGTGCGTTATGGCTCAAGACAGGTAACCAGTGGACAGGCGTAGGTCTGATAGCACCAGATATTATGCGCATAGAGGTTTTCAGCTGATTGTCGATTGCATTCACATGACAACTATTCAGCCATACTGGAGCACAATATTCTGTGGCAGAGTACACAAAGGCAAGGGTTGACGTTCTCAAGACAGGTTTGGAGGAACCCCAGGAGGATCCACAGAGTTTCTGAATAATATTATTGCGTGCTTTCAGTTTCTGTGCTGTCTTATCCAAGTGAGATTTGAAGGTTAGGCTTCTATCAAGGGTTACGCCTAAATACTTGGGATTGAAGTTGTGTTTGACAAGTTGACCTTCAAAATGTACTTTGAGTTCAGTCTTAGCACTTGCGTTGTGTAAATGAAAACATCTGTTTTTGATGGATTGGGCTTTAGCCTCCGTTGTCGAAAATACTTTCCCATTACACTAAGATCTTCTGTTAGAACCTCCTCTGCTTCCTTCATCGTTTTGCTCACTGTAGCAAGTGCCCAGTCATCGGTGTGTCCAAATTTCCGTGATATTGTGTCAGGCTTTATAAATGTCTGCAATCAGTGTGGCCTCGGCAGCCTCCTTTTGGCTCCCGGTCCATCATGAACTGTTGCACCTCCACACTGGGCAAAGATAAAGAAATTGATCCTTCATCAGGTCCTTCAGTCCCTCGTAGGTGGAAACAGAAAGTCCCTGGACCCACTGCTCTAAGCTGGCTCTGAGCCCATCCACCATATTATTATGCCTGTCGGGTGGTCCAGGTTGGAGGGTCTGGAACTTTTTGTGGTACACCTCAGGAATCAGCTGGTATTTCTTTGTCAGTGCCTGTTTGATGGCCTCATAGTTTCCCTTGTTCCATTGCTCGAGGAATAGCAGCGAACATCTCCAGAGCTTTGTCTTGTAGCCTTGGGGTTAAACTTCGTGCCCACTGGTCATCAGGCAACTGGTACTGTCTGCATGTCTTTTCAAATCCCCACAAAAATGTGTCCACATCCGCGTCCTTATCCATCACAGGAAAATGCTCAGGACAGGGTTGTTCAGTGGGGTAGATTGCTCCTTCAGTAGTCAGTTTAATTTCAGTTGATGCTCGCTCTGCTTGTTGCTCTGCAGCTTCTCTGTGGCCTTGGGCATGGTGCTCGGCTCACTCAGCCTTTGTGGAACTTTCTCCCATCTCCCTACTGCATAATTCAGTTTTTCTTTTTTAATAAATTGGAGAAAATTTCTACTTTTTTTTTTTCAGTCAAGATGAGGTGTAGACTGTACTTTAATGAGAAAAAAAATGATCTTTTTTGAATTTACCAAATGGCTGCAATGAAACAGAGTGAAAAATTTAAAAGGGGTCTGTGTGTATATAATAGTATAATACCCCCGTACAATCATTGCCAGCTCATCGATAATAAAAAATGTGAAAAAAACAGTACAGTATATACAATTACCTAAAATAAAATAACGGACAGAACCCACAGGGAACTGTCTTCCAATGAATGACAATGACCCAGACGCTTATACTGCCTTTTATTAGTCCAGAGATACACCCACACACCTCCCCTTGATGAGCTCATGTGGGGGCAGATTCTGGGAGTTGCTGGTTCTGTTAGAATCTTATTAGATCCCCAACTTACAGGATATCTTCACCCCTGGAGGCTCCAGGTGGTGGATATTATCATTTTTTATCGTGATTTTACCCTTACATAGATGTAAAACAAGGCCTGGGTCGCATCATCTATAGGTCCGATAATTAGTTTGAGGGGTTCTAGTATTCCCACGGTGGTGTCCGTGTATATATCACGTCCGTCCTTTCGTTACCACTCCAAAAATGTGTCCCCCATAATTAGCAGATCAATGCAAATCCAAATATTCCTATCAGGACCCCGGCTGTCTAAATGCAATTGTTTTGTTTTCTTTACTTCTCTTTCTACCCGTAAACAGAGCTCAGCCTCGTTGTCTGTTTTCCCCAGCAGATATACTGTTTTAATTACCTGTCAACGGAAGGAAGTCTCTGCTTCAAAGGTTGTTTTAATTAATTTCTATCTCCCTAACTATATTCCCAGGTGCTCAATGTGTAGTCCTATTTCAAAAGACATTGAAATACCAGCTCTTTTCCAGTTAGAAGTAATTTTCACACTTTCCCATATGTTCAATGTGATGGGGACATGTCTTATGAATTTTAATTTTCCTCTCTGATTGTGAGCACGTCTTGTGTCCCTTCACAAGTGTCCGTTCATAGCATCGGGCTGCAACTAGTAAGGGTGCAGTACCTGTAAAATACCAGTTGGTGGCGATCTACTTTTTTTTTTTTTTTTTTAACACTTTCTGCTTGGACACAGCTGTCTTCACTCTAAAGCAAGCAGCCGTGCCAGGAGTCCTAGAAATCAAACATTCTATGTTAATATTTTTTTTTCTTCTTTTTTTTTTTTTACCATTTTTTGTTTCTCTTTTTGAACTAGAAAAAGGGGGCGATTCTACTTTTATATATATTACTAGATGGTGGCCCGATTCTATCGCATCGGGTATTCTAGAATATGTATGCGTAGTGTATAGCACAGCCCACGTAGTATATTGCACAGCCACGCAGTACATTGCGCAGCCCATGCAGTACATTGCGCAGCCCACGCAGTACATTGCGCAGCCCACGCAGTACATTGCGCAGCCCACGCAGTACATTGCGCAGCCCACGCAGTACATTGCGCAGCCCACGCAGTACATTGCGCAGCCCACGCAGTACATTGCGCAGCCCACGTAGTACATTGCGCAGCCCACGTTGTACATTGCGCAGCCCACGTAGTATATTGCGCAGCCTATGTTGTATATTACGCAGCCCACGTTGTATATTGCGCAGCCCACGTTGTATAGTCATGTAGTATATTGCCCAGCCACGTAGTATATAGCACAGCCCATGTAGTATATTGCCCAGCCATGTAGTATATAGCACAGCCCATGTAGTATATTGCCCAGCCATGTAGTATATAGCACAGCCCATGTAGTATATTGCCCAGCCATGTAGTATATAGCACAGCCCATGTAGTATATTGCCCAGCCACGTAGTATATAGCGCAGCCCATGTAGTATATTGCGCAGCCCACGTAGTATTTTGCCCAGCCCATGTACACTGTGTTCCAAATTATTATGCACAAAGAGTTTAGGAGTGATAAGGTTAGAATTTTTTTGTTTGTCATTTAAACTCATTGATGGTGATGTGAGTCAGGGCTCTTTATATCACTGAAAGGAATTGCAGATACCTGTGCAAATTAGTGTGGCAGGTGTGTCCAAATAAAGGCAAGACTACTTAAGAAGCCTGTTCCACATTATTAAGCAGCCTACATTTTTTGCTAAAATGGGAAAGTAAAAGGATGTGTCGGCTGCTGAGAAGCCACAAATTGTGGAGTATTTAGGTCAAGGCATGACTACAATCAACATTGCCAAGACACTTCATCGTGATCATCGCACAATCAAGAAGTATGTAGCTGATTCCCAGCACACACGTGTGCGTGCTGATAAGGAAAAATTGAGGATTCTTTCCAACAGGCAATTGCGTAAGGTTAAAAGAGCAGCTGCAGAAATGCCTGGTCATAGCAGCAGACAAGTTTTTGAAGCTGCTGGTGCCTCCAATGTCCCCAGAACAACAAGATGCAGGGTTCTTCAGAGGATTGCAGCTGTGCGTAAGCCATCCTGTCGACCACCTCTATCCACTGCAACAAGCAGAAACAGCTCCAGTGGGCCAAACGATACATGAAGACTGACTTCCAAACTGTTTTGTTCACTGATGAGTGCCGTGCAACGCTCGAGGGGCCAGATGGATGGAGTGGAGGATGGCTGGTTGATGGACACCCCATGAAAACACGGCTAAGGCGCCAACAAGGAGGAGGTGGAGTAATGTTTTGGGCTGGAATCATGGGGAGAGAGATTGTCGGCCCCTTTATGATCCCTGAAGGGGTAAAGATGAACTCCATAATCTATGTGGAGTTTCTAAAACAACACTTCCTGCCATGGTTCCAGAGGAAGAACCGTGCTTTCCGCAGCAAGATCATTTTCATGCATGATAATGCACCGTCTCATGCTGCAATAAACACATCTGCATCTCTGGCTGCTCTGGGCATAAAAGAGGACAAACTTATGGTGTGGCCACCATCGTCCCCTGATCTCAACCCCATTGAGAACCTCTGGAGCATCATCAAAAGGAGTGTCTATGATGGCGGGAGGCAGTTCATATCTAAGCAACAGCTCTGGGAGGGGATTCTGTCCACATGCAAAACAATTGAAGCAGAAACCATCCAAAAACTGGCAAATTCAATGGACGAGAGAGTTCAGAAGCTTCTTTCGAACAAGGGGTCCTATGGGCAAATGTAACATCACCTAGAATAAAGTTTTCACTTGAAAACTGTTTGATTTCATTTTGTAATAAGCTGATAATGCTTATAACTTCACAATTGACCATTTTTTGGTTCAAAATAAAAAAAAAAGGTTGAAAACTCTGCTGTGCATAATAATTTGGAACATGCATTTTGAGTGTTTATTTTTTTTTATAGATACTGTTTTCATAGGCAGTTTGTTCCAAAACATTGCAATTATACTAGAATAGTAGATGACTGGAAAATAACAATGACTGCAATTCAGATAGGTAATTTAGAGAAAATATGAGGAAATATTATTTGCATAATAATTTGGAACACAGTGTAGTATATTGCCCAGCCACGTGGTATATAGCACAGCCCATGTAGTATATTGCCCAGCCACGTAGTATATAGCACAGCCTATGTAGTATATTGCCCAGCCACGTAGTATATTGCCCAGCCCATGTAGTATATTGCCCAGCCATGTAGCATATTGCCCAGCCACGTAGTATATAGCACAGCCCATGTAGTATATTGCCCAGCCACGTAGTATATAGCAATGTGGGCATCATATCCCTGTTAAAAAAATAAAAAATAAATTAAAAAAATAGTTATATACTCACCTTCCGGAGCCCCCGGATCCAAGCGAAGCGGTTACTGACGCTGCTCGTGCGCTCCGGTCTCAAGAGTGCATTGCGGTGTCGCGAGATGATGACGTAGCGGTCTCGCGAGACCGCTACGTCATCATCTCGCGAGATCGCAGCATGGACCGGTTACCGGAGTGTCGCGAGCGGGAAAGGCCTGTTGTCGATCCGGGGGCCAACGGACGGTGACTATATAACGTTTTTTAATTTTTTTAATTATTTTTAACATTAGATCGTTTTACTATTCATGCTGCATAGGCAGCATCAATAGTAAAAAGTAGGTCATACAGGGTTAATAGCAGCGGTAACGGAGTGCATTACACCGCGGCATAACGCGGTCCATTACCGCTGCGATTAATCCTGTGTGAGGGCAGACTGGAGGGGATAATGGAGCGGGCACTGACTGCGGGGAGGAAGGAGCGGCCATTTTTCCGCCGGACTGTGCCCGTCGCTGATTGGTCGTGGCTGTTTTGCCACGACCAATCAGCGAATTGGATTCCATGACAGACAGAGGCCGTGACTAATGAATATCCGTGACAGAAAGAAAGAAGGATAGACAGACGGAAGTGACCCTTAGACCATTATATAGTAGGTGTGTGTGCGTGTGCGTGTGCGTGTGCACGTGTACATATATATATGTACACACACACACTTTTTTTTTTTCAGCTGTTCTGTTTTTCTTATGTTTTAACCCCTTAATCCCATTGGATGTACTATCCCGTCATGGTGACCTGGGACTTAATTCCCAGTGACGGGATAGTACATCCAGTGCGATCAGCCGCTATCGCAGCTGACATCCGGCACATTAACCCCCAGCACACTGCGATCAAACATGATCGCAGCGTTCCGGGGCATAGCGAAGCATCGCACAGGGAGGGGGCTCCCTGCAGGCTTTCCTGAGACCCTCGGTACAAGGCGATGTGCTCACCTTGTACCGAGCGTCTCCTCCCTGCAGACCCCGGATCCAAAATGGCCGCGGGGCTGCATCCGGGTCCTGCAGGGAGGTGGCATACCAGCGCCTGCTCAGAGCAAGCGCTGGTAAGCCAGGAGCCCTGCATGTCAGATCGCTGATCTGACACAGTGCTCTGCAAAGTGTCAGATCAGCGATCTGACCTTATAACATGATGCCCCCCTCCCCAGGGGCAATGTTATAAAGTAAAAAACAAAAATGTTCACATGTGTAAAAAAATTAAAGAAAAATACCTAAATAAAGGAAAAAAAAATATATTCTTCCCATTAATACATTTCTTTATCTAAATAAAAAAAAACCCAATAAAAGTACACATATTTAGTATTGCCGCATCCGTAACGACCCAACCTATAAAACTGTCCCACTAGTTAACCCCTTCAGTGAACACCGTAAAAAAAAAGAGGCAAAATAAACCCTTTATTATCATACCGCCGAACAAAAAGTGGAATAGCACGCGATCAAAAAGACAGATATAAATAACCATGGTACCGCTGAAAACGTCATCTTGTCCCGCAAAAAACGAGCCACCATACAGCATCATCAGTGAAAAAATAAAAGTTATAGTCCTCAGAATAAAGCGATGGAAAAATAATTATTTTTTTCTATAAAATAGTTTTTATCGTATAAAAGCGCCAACACATAAATTATCTAAATGAGGTATCGCTGTAAACGTACTGCCCCGACGAATAAAACTGCTTTATCCATTTTACCAAACGCGGAACGGTATAAAAGCGCCCCCCCCCCCCCCAAAAAAAAAAAAAAAAAAAAAAATCATGAATATTTTGTTTTTGGTCCTACTGCTTCACAAAAATCGGAATAAAAAGCGATCAAAAAAGTCACATGCCCGAAAATGTTACCAATAAAAAAAGTCAACTCGTCAAAAACAAGACCTCACATGACTCTGTGGACCAAAATATGGAAAAATTACAGCTCTCAAAATGTGGTGACGCAAAAAAATATTTTTTGCAATAAAAAGCGTCTTTTATTCTGACAGCTGCCAATCATAAAAATCCGCTAGAAAACCCGCTATAAAAGTAAATCAAACCCCCCTTCATCACCCCCTTAGTTAGGGAAAAATAAAATAATTACAAAAATGTATTTATTTCCATTTTCCCATTAGGGTTGGGGCTGGGGTTAGGGTTGGGCTTAGGGTTGGGGCTGGGGTTAGGGTTGGGCTTAGGGTTGGGGCTAGGGTTAGGGTTTGGATTACATTTACGGTTGGGATTAGGGTTAGGGGTGTGGTTAGGGTTATGGGTGTGGTTAGGGTTATGGTCGGGATTAGGGTTAGGGGTGTGGTTGGGGTTAGGGGTGTGTTTGGGTTAGGGTTTCAGTTAGAATTGGGGGTTTCCACTGTTAAGGCACATCAGGGATCTCCAAACACGACATGGCGTCCGATGTCAATTCCAGCCAATTCTGCGTTGAAAACGTAAAACAGTGCTCCTTCCCTTCCGAGCTCTACCGTGCCCCCAAACGGGTTTACCCCAACATATGAGGTATCAGCGTACTCAGGACAAATTGGACAACAACTTCTGGGGTCCAATTTCTCTTGTTACCCTTGGGAAAATAAAAATTTGGGGGCTAAAAAAACATTTTTGTGGAAAAAAAAATGATTTTTTATTTTGACGGCTCTGCGTTATAAACTGTAGTGAAACACTTGGGGGTTCAAAGTTCTCACTGCATATGGGTCACCTGTGGGGGGTTTCTACTGTTTAGGTACATCAGGGGCTCTGCAAATGCAACGTGACGCCTTCAGACCAATCCATCTAAGTCTGCATTCCAAATGGCTCTCCTTCCCTTCCAAGCTCTGCCATGCGCTCATACGGTGGTTACCCCCCACATATGGGGTATCATCGTACTCAGGACAAATTGCACAACAACTTCTGGGATCCAATTTCTCCTGTTACCCTTGGGAAAATACAAAACTGGGGGCTACAAAATAATTTTTGTGGAAAAAAACAAATAATTTTTATTTTCACGGCTCTGCGTTATAAACTGTAGTGAAACACTTGGGGGGTTCAAAGCTCTCAACACATCTAGATAAGATCCTTAGGGGGGTCTACTTTCCAAAATGGTGTCACTTGTGGGGGGTTTCAATGGAGAGCCCCTGATGTGCCTAAACAAACGCAACTTGGCGTCCCATCTCAATTCCAGACAATTTTGCATTGAAAAGTCAAACGGCGCTCCTTCCCTTCCATGCTCTGCCATGCACCCAAACAGTGGTTTACCCCCACATATGGGGTATCAGCATACTCAGGACAAATTGCACAACAACTTTTGGGGTACAATTTCTTCTGGTACCATTGGGAAAATAAAAAATTGGGGGTGAAAAGTTCATTTTTGTGAAAAAATATGATTTTTTTATTTTTACGGCTCTACATTATAAACTTCTGTGAAGCACTTGGTGGGTCAAAGTGCTCACCACACATCTAGATAAGTTCCTTAGGGGGTCTACTTTCCAAATTCTTATCACTTGTGGGGGGTTTCAATGTTTAGGCACATCAGGGGCTCCCCAACGCAACATGGTGTCCCATCTCAATTCCAGCCAATTTTGCATTGAAAAGTCAAATGGCGCTCCTTCCCTTCCGAGCTCTGCCATGCGCCCAAACAGTGGTTTACCCCCGCATATGGGGTATCCGGGTACTCAGGACAAATAGTACAACAACTTTTGGGGTCCATTTTCTCCTGTTACCCTTGGTGAAATAAAACAAATTGGAGCTGAATTAAATTTTTTGTGGAAAAAAAAAAAATGTTCATTTTTTTTTTTTTTAAACATTCCAAAAATTCCGGTGAAACACCTGAAGGGTTAATAAACTTCTTGAATGTGGTTTTGAGCACCTTGAGGGGTGCAGTTTTTAGAATGGTGTCACACTTGGGTATTTTCTATCATATAGACCCCTCAAAATGACTTCAAATGTGACGTGGTCCCTAAAAAAAAAATGGTGTTGTAAAAATGAGAAATTGCTGGTCAACTTTTAACCCTTATTACCCCCTAACAAAAAAAGTTGTTTCCAAAATTGTGCTGATGTAAAGTAGACATGTGGGAAATGTTACTTATTAAGTATTTTGTGTGCCATATCTCTGTGATTTAAGAGCATAAAAATTCAAAGTTGGAAAATTGCAAAATTTTCAAAATGTTCGCCAAATTTCCGTTTTTTTCACAAATAAACACAGGTAATATCAAAGAAATTTTACCACTATCATGAAGTACAATATGTCTCGAGAAAACAATGTCAGAATCACCGGGATCCGTTGAAGCGTTCCAGAGGTATAACCTCAAAGGGACAGTGGTCAGAATTGTAAAAATTGGCCCGGTCATTGACGTGCAAACCACCCTTGGGGCTTAAGGGGTTAAATAAACCAGGGTCTTGCTGTCAGTGATTGACGCATCTAAACGGTAAGGAGCTGCATCTGGTCACAGCTGATAAAGGCAGTGAACGGTTAACCATCAGCGATCTCTTCTAGCTCCGTACACTGCTGGTATAGGCAGATGCTGGCTGTGGAATGTAGCTCCATCGTGGTTCTTGAAGGGGGTTATAAAGGGCCAATAATCAAGTGGGTCAGGATACATAGCATTAAAGGGAACCTGTCAGCAGGATTGTGCACAGTAAGTGTCAGGTCGATGCCGTTATATTGATTAATATGATACCTGCCCTTATCTAAAAATAAGGATTACACAACAACCACAAGACAGATTTCATCACCAGGTACCCTTGTAATCAATATAACTGCGCAGACCTGACACTGTCTGTAGGTTACTGTGCACGATCCTGCTGACAGGTTCCCTTTAAGTCGGCTGTGCAGGTTTTGACTCCGGAACTTCTGCAGTCAGATCAGTAGTGACAGCTGGCTCCGCCATTACTAACCGATCTCGCTTCCGGTGGGAAATAAAGATGATCCCCTCGTATGTAGAGGCCAAGATGTGACGACCTGTGTGTCTTTTCAGGCTCAGGAGGAAGCTCGGAGGAACCGTCTCATGAGGGACATGGCACAGCTCCGACTGCAGGTAAGCCAACCACCATACCTAAGGACACCAGACCCGCGGCTCACGTGGTACTCCCAGCTGAGAGCGCTTATATTCTCTGTCTGCAGCTTGAGGTGTCGCAGCTAGAGGGCACTCTACAGCATCCCAAGTCTCAGTCCGCCATGTCTCCGTACCTCATACCAGACACTCAGGCCCTCTGCCAACATCTGAATGTCATCCGGCAGCTCGCCAACAGCGGGCGCTTCATCATCATCATCCCCCAGACAGGTAAGCAAGACTGCGGCGCAGAAGTTTAGTGACCCCTACACATTTCGTCGATCACCTGAATAACCCCCCATCATCACCCCCACTCCCTGTCATCCAGTTATAGACGGCTTGGACTTCCTGAAGAAGGAGAACGCTGGCGCTCGGGATGGCATCCGATACTTAGAAACTGAGTTTAAGAAGGGGAACAGGTAAGGGTGAGATTGTGGTGTGGCTCCGTGGGGGCGGTAATGGTTTATTGGTCTCAGCACCCTCTCCGTCGTTTTAGATATATCCGCTGCCAAAAGGAAGCCGGGAAGAGCTTTGAGAGGAACAAGCTGAAGCGTCAGGATACGGACGCCTGGTAAGGGACCCCACGCTCGCGACAAAGGGGATCCTGTAAGTTTTGGCTGTGCAGCTGCTTCCATCATGAGCGCCGTTTTACTCTGTGCCCCTTCTCTGCCCTTATTCGATCAGCCCTATAGGAGGGTCCTGACCCCCATTTCTGTCCCGACAGGCACCTGTATAAGATTCTGGACAGCTGCAAGCAGCTGACGGTGTCCCAGGGTAGCAATGAGGAGGAGACTGCTGGCATGGTGACCATCATAACCGGCTTCCAGCTCGATGACCCAGAATGTTTCTCACCCTCTGTGCAGGTAGGTCCTCACCCGGTGCCGGTAGGGTCATCGGGAACTTCAGCACTTCACAAATAGTACAAGAGGCAAAGAAACTAATCCCCGAGACTTGAGACATCGGGTGCCCCGCACCTCTGTTTCTACCAGTGATTTAATTCTGTGACTAGAAAGCTCAGATAATGTCTGTGATGGGTCCCAGTTGTATATAGATTTATGTAGACACTCTGCAGAACACAAAAACCACAAATTCCTTATTCCAGAAAAATGTTGGTTTCCTAAGATGTTAGAAACCACGGAAGGAAACTGCAGTGTAGAAATTAAAGGTCTGGCGAGAAATCAGAGACATATAAAAAAGCAAACCGTCACCTCCAGATGCTAGAATACTGTGTATACAGAGGTAGTGGAGTCACTGTACTGCAGACCTGCTCTCACTATTCTGCTTGTGCAGTCCCTGTGTACCTATAGTACATGACTGATCCTGAGTTACATCCTGTATTATACTCCAGAGCTGCACTCACTATTCTGCTGGTGCAGTCACTGTGTATATACACTGCTCAAAAAAAATAAAGGGAACACTAAAATCCCACATCCTAGATATCACTGAATGAAATATTTCAGTTGTAAATCTTTATTCATTACATAGTGGAATGTGTTGAGAACAATAAACCCTAAAAATTATCAACGTAAATCAATACTAATATCCCACGGAGGTCTGGAGTTGGAATGATGCTCAAAATCAAAGTAGAAAATGAAGTTACAGGCTGATCCAACTTCAGTGGAAATGCCTCAAGACAAGGAAATGATGCTTAGTATTGTGTGTGGCCTCCATGTGCCTGTATGACCTCCCTACAACACCTGGGCATGCTCCTGATGAGGCGATGGATGGTCTCCTGAGGGATCTCCCAGACCTGGACTAAAGCATCCGACAACTCCTGGACAGTCTGTGGTGCAACGTGACGTTGGTGGATGGGGCAAGACATGATGTCCCAGATGTGTTCAATCGGATTCCGGTCTGGGGAATGGGCGGGCCAGTCCATAGCTTCAATGCCTTCATCTTGCAGGAACTGCTGACACACTCCAGCCACATGAGGTCCAGAATTGTCCTGCATTAGGAGGAATCCAGGGCCCAACCGCACCAGCATATGGTCTCACAAGGGGTCTGAGGATCTCATCTCTGTACCTAATGGCAGTCAGGCTACCTCTGGCGAGCACATGGAGGGCTGTACGGCCCTCCAAAGAAATGCCACCCAACACCATTACTGACCCACTGCCAAACCGGTCATGCTGAAGGATGTTGCAGGCAGCAGATCGCTCTCCACGGCGTCTCCAGACTCTTATCATGTCTGTCATGTGCTCAGTGTGAACCTGCTTTCATCTGTGAAGAGCACAGGGCGCCAGTGGCAAATTTGCCTATCCTGGTGTTCTGTGGCAAATGCCAAGCGTCCTGCACGGTGTTGGGCTGTGAGCAAAACCCCCATCTGTGGACGTCGGGCACTCAGACCATCCTCATGGAGTAGGTTTCTAACAGTTTGTGCAGACACATGCACATTTGTGGCCTTCTGGAGGTCATTTTGCAGGGCTTTGGCAGACCTCCTATTCCTCCTTGCACAAAGGCTGAGATAGCGGTCCTGCTGCTGGGTTGTTACCCTCCACACGTCTCCTGGTGTACTGGCCTGTCTCCTGGTAGCGCCTCCAGCCTCTGGACACTACACTGACAGGCACAGCAAACCTTCTTGCCACAGCTCGCATTGATGTGCCATCCTGGATGAGCTGCACTACCTGAGACACTTGTGCGGGTTGTATAGTCCGTCTCATGCTACCATGAGTGTGAAAGCAGAACCAACATTCAAAAGTGACCAAAACATCAGCCAGAAAGCATTGCTACTGAGATGTGGTCTGTGGTCCCCACCTGCAGAACAACTCCTTTATTGAGGGTGTCTTGATAATTGCCAATAATTTCCATCTGTTGTCTATTCCATTTGCACAACAGCATGTGAAACTGATTGTCAAACATTGTTGCTTCCTAAGTGGACAGTTTGACTTCACAGAAGTTTGATTACTTGAAGTTATATTCTGTTGTTTAAGTGTTCCCTTTATTTTATTTTGAGCAGTGTATATTACATTACTGATCCTGAACTGATCCCGAGTTCCAAGTTACATCCTGTATTATACCCCAGAGCTGCACTCACTATTTTGCTGGTGCACTCACTGTGTACATACTTTACATTACTGATCCTGTACTGATCCTGAGTTACATCCTGTATTATACTCCAGAGCTGCACTCACTATTCTGCTGGAGCAGTCACTGTGTACATACATTACATTACTGATCCTGAGTTACATCCTGTATTATACTCCAGAGCTGCACTCACTATTCTGCTGGTGCAGTCACTGTGTACATATAGTACATTACATTACTGATCCTGTACTGATCCTGAGTTACATCCTGTATTATACCCCAGAGCTGCACTCACTATTCTGCTGGTGCAGTCACTGTGTACATACATTACATTACTGATCCTGTACTGATCCTGAGTTACATCCTGTATTATACTCCAGAGCTGCACTCACTATTCTGCTGGAGCAGTCACTGTGTACATACATTACATTACTGATCCTGTACTGATCCTGAGTTACATCCTGTATTCTACTCCAGAGCTGCACTCTGCTGGTGCAGTCACTGTGTACATACAGTACATTACATTACTAATCCTGTACTGATCCTGAGTTACATCCTGTATTATACCCCAGAGCTGCACTCACTATTCTGCTGGAGCAGTCACAGTGTACATACATTACATTACTGATCCTGTACTGATCCTGAGTTACATCCTGTATTATACCTCAGCGCTGCACTCACTATTCTGCTGGTGCAGTCACTGTGTACATACATTACATTACTGATCCTGTACTGATCCTGAGTTACATGCTGTATTATACTCCAGAGCTGCACTCACTATTCTGCTGGAGCAGTCACTGTGTACATACATTACTGATCCTGAGTTACATCCTGTATTATACTCCAGAGCTGCACTCACTATTCTGCTGGTGCAGTCACTGTGTACATACATTACATTACTGATCCTGAGTTAAATCCTGTATTATACCCCAGAGCTGCACTCACTATTCTGCTGGTGCAGTCACTGTGTACATACGTTACATTACTGATCCTGTACTTATCCTGAGTTACATCCTGTATTATACCCCAGAGCTGCACTCACTATTCTGCTGGTGCAGTCACTGTGTACATACATTACATTACTGATCCTGTTCTGATCCTGAGTTACATCCTGTATTATACCCCAGAGCTGCACTCACTATTCTGCTGGTGCAGTCACTGTGTACATACATTACATTACTGATCCTGTTCTGATCCTGAGTTACATCCTGTATTATACCCCAGAGCTGCACTCACTATTCTGTTGGCTCAGTCACTGTGTACATATTATCCTATGTTATACTCCGGAGCTGCACTCACTATTCTATTTGCTCAGTTACTGTGTGCATATTATCCTTTGTTATACTCCAGAGCTGCGCTCACTGTTCTGCTCTTCTCCTGTCAGTCTGCTTTACAGGCCGTGTCTGGCTCCAGCATTGAGATGAAGAACGTTGTAGACTTCTACAAGCAGTGGAAGGAGATGGGCTGAGGATTGTAGTTTTTGGCGCCGGTGATGTAAGAATATAAAAAACCTTTGCTCCCTCTTGAGCCTCCGGAGCTTAAAAAAACAACAAAAACAAGGTGATGATTCGTAAAAAGAAGTGAAACTAAAACGGCAAAAGATCAGAAACTGGCGAGGCGTATCGTCAAAAAACCCAGAACTTCCTATTCAGAGTCTGTGGCGCCAAGTGTGGCCACGGGAAGCGGCGGAGCTTTCCCCCCATTGGCTTTTAGAAAAGCTAGGTTTTCATCTCCCGCTGTGACCTCCGCTGACCTCTGGTCGCAGACCCAATTTTTTGGACCCTCTAGCTTATTGGGGCCGTGAAAATACTTCTCTCGTGTAGTGTGGTGACTGGACGTCGTACCATTCCCCTCCCCCTCACTCTCTTCCCTTCCCCCGTTTCCCATCATCCCCTGTTTTCTTTCTTTAGATTCGTGACTTTATGAGAATGTCAAATAAAGAAAACAGCAGAATTTTATTGACTTGGTGCCTGCTGCTTCCTGTGTACATTATACGCGAACAGTGCGTGAAATAAAGTTGTTTGATTTTTATTTATTTTTTTTAATTTTTTTTTACATTGCTGGATTCTATAGGCAGGATGCTTTGACACGCCCACTGATGATGTCACCACTTCCTGGTCATCCAATTGTTTCCTCCAGCATGTGAGCAACCAATGAAATAATCAGGAAGTGGTGACCTTACCAAGGGTCAATGATATCACCGAGCGGTAATGATGACGTCGTCGACACGTTCAACAGCATTACAGAAGTATAAAGGACAATGTTAGAGTTATATTCCAGTCACAACCAAAGCTGCCTTCACAATGGTTTTGCTTTTGGAGGTAAAAGCTTAGCTGCTGCTTTAGATGTGACTGGAGATAAAAGCTGTGATGCAGCTTTGGATGTGACTGGAGGTTAAAGCATTGCAGCTTTGGAAGTGACGATCAAAAGCTTTGATGCAGCTTTGAATGTGACTGGAGGTAAAAGCTTTGCAGGTATATAGATGTGACGAGGTAAACACTTTGATGCGGCATTGGCTATGACTGGAGGTAGGTCTTCATGCGGCTTTAGGTGTGATTGGAGGGAAAAGCTTTGCTGCTTTGGATGTGACTGGAGTAGGACATGATCTGGGTTGTCAGATTTCATGGTTTTACTCCTTTGTCGCGGACTTCTCACCAACGAACTGGGAGTGGAGGGATCTGGCAGGACGGGGCTGCTGTGTAAATGGTGGATATATGGGGGCAGCAGGACCACTCCCATATATGGGGCGCCGTTGGCAAGTGTGAGGGGCACAAGGCCGGGCTATGGGCTCTGGCACTTTCCCTGGCGATGCTCTGCAGAGCAGGAACACTGAATATTAATGAGACCGACAGCCACAGAGAACAAGGCTGTGACAGGCGGGGGCTTATAGGGGCATTTAACTCCTCTCCTGCTGGCATAAGGGCTGCGGCAGGGCGGAGGTTAAGGCCGGGTGTAGGATAATGCCACATTATTTCCAGGGCATGAATGACATTGGTTCTGAGCACGGGGCGGCCTGTCTCCTCTGGTTACTGCAGGGGAGAATATTCAAAGTCGTCCCAAAACCTGAAGAAGCGGAACACCATATTTAAAGGGAAAGTTTGCCTATCACTGGTGGTTTAGTTTATAATCACCTCTCTATGTACAGATCTTGCTGTGTTTGTGCTTATACACATCTGCCAAGCTGCAGGGTAAAGAATGGAGGATAAAGCTATCCGCAGCCTGAGCCTTTAGTAAAGCAAGTACCACCACACTGACAGGAGAAGCAGCAGAGGTCAGGGATGCAATCTGCAGGATATATGTGTCTTTCAAGACGTGGAGGAGCGATGTTCTGCAGAGGTGTAATAATCTGCAGGATATATCACTATGTATCTGTCAGGAGGTGGAGGAGTGATGTTCTGCAGAGAGGTCAGTGGTGTAATAATCTGCAGGATATATCACTATGTATCTGTCAGGAGGTGGAGGAGCGATGTCCTGCAGAGAGGTCAGTGGTGTAATAATCTGCAGGATATATCACTATATCTGTCAGGAGGTGGAGGAGCGATGTTCTGCAGAGAGGTCAGTGGTGTAATAATCTGCAGGACATCACTGTCAGGAGGTGGAGGAGGGATGTTCTGCAGGGAGGTCAGTGATGTAATAATCTGCAGGATATATCACTGTCAGGAGGTGGAGGAGCGATGTTCTGCAGAGAGGTCAGTGGTGTAATAATCTGCAGGATATATCACTGTCAGGAGGTGGAGGAGGGATGTTCTGCAGAGAGGTCAGTGGTGTAATAATCTGCAGGATATATCACTGTCAGGAGGTGGAGGAGGGATGTTCTGCAGAGAGGTCAGTGGTGTAATAATCTGCAGGATATATCACTATGTATCTGTCAGGAGGTGGAGGAGCGATGTTCTGCAGAGAGGTCAGTCGTGTAATAATCTGCAGGATATCACTATGTATCTGTCAGGAGGTGGAGGAGCGATGTTCTGCAGAGAGGTCAGTGGTGTAATAATCTGCAGGATATATCACTATCTGTCAGGAGGTGGAGGAGGGATGTTCTGCAGAGAAGTCAGTGGTGTAATAATCTGCAGGATATATCACTATGTATCTGTCAGGAGGTGGCGGAGCAATGTTCTGCAGAGAGGTCAGTGGTGTAATAATCTGCAGGATATATCACTATCTGTCAGGAGGTGGAGGAGCGATGTTCTGCAGAGAGGTCAGTGCTGTAATAATCTGCAGGATATATCACTATGTATCTGTCAGGAGGTGGCGGAGCGATGTTCTGCAGAGAGGTCAGTGGTGTAATAATCTGCAGGATATATCACTATGTATCTGTCAGGAGGTGGAGGAGCGATGTTCTGCAGAGAGGTCAGTGGTGTAATAATCTGCAGGATACAGTGGGGCAAAAAAGTATTTAGTCAGTCAGCAATAGTGCAAGTTCCACCACTTAAAAAGATGAGAGGCGTCTGTAATTTACATCATAGGTAGACCTCAACTATGGGAGACAAACTGAGAAGAAAAAATACAGAAAATCACATTGTCTGTTTTTTTATCATTTTATTTGCATATTCTGGTGGAAAATAAGTATTTGGTCAGAAACAAACAATCAAGATTTCTGGCTCTCACAGACCTGTAACTTCTTCTTTAAGAGTCTCCTCTTTCCTCCCCTCATTACCTGTAGTAATGGCACCTGTTTAAACTTGTTATCAGTATAAAAAGACACCTGTGCACACCCTCAAACAGTCTGACTCCAAACTCCACTATGGTGAAGACCAAAGAGCTGTCAAAGGACACCAGAAACAAAATTGTAGCCCTGCACCAGGCTGGGAAGACTGAATCTGCAATAGCCAACCAGCTTGGAGTGAAGAAATCAACAGTGGGAGCAATAATTAGAAAATGGAAGACATTCAAGACCACTGATAATCTCCCTCGATCTGGGGCTCCACGCAAAATCCCACCCCGTGGGGTCAGAATGATCACAAGAACGGTGAGCAAAAATCCCAGAACCACGCGGGGGGACCTAGTGAATGAACTGCAGAGAGCTGGGACCAATGTAACAAGGCCTACCATAAGTAACACACTACGCCACCATGGACTCAGATCCTGCAGTGCCAGACATGTCCCACTGCTTAAGCCAGTACATGTCCAGGCCCGTCTGAAGTTTGCTAGAGAGCATTTGGATGATCCAGAGGAGTTTTGGGAGAATGTCCTATAGTCTGATGAAACCAAACTGGAACTGTTTGGTAGAAACACAACTTGTCGTGTTTGGAGGAAAAAGAATACTGAGTTGCATCCATCAAACACCATACCTACTGTAAAGTATGGTGGTGGAAACATCATGCTTTGGGGCTGTTTCTCTGCAAAGGGGCCAGGACGACTGATCCGGGTACATGAAAGAATGAATGGGGCCATGTATCGTGAGATTTTGAGTGCAAACCTCCTTCCATCAGCAAGGGCATTGAAGATGAAACGTGGCTGGGTCTTTCAACATGACAATGATCCAAAGCACACCGCCAGGGCAACGAAGGAGTGGCTTCGTAAGAAGCATTTCAAGGTCCTGGAGTGGCCTAGCCAGTCTCCAGATCTCAACCCTATAGAAAACCTTTGGAGGGAGTTGAAAGTCAGTGTTGCCAAGCGAAAAGCCAAAAACATCACTGCTCTAGAGGAGATCTGCATAGAGGAATAGGCCAACATACCAACAACAGTGTGTGGCAACCTTGTGAAGACTTACAGAAAACGTTTGACCTCTGTCATTGCCAACAAAGGATATATTACAAAGTATTGAGATGAAATTTTGTTTCTGACCAAATACTTATTTTCCACCAGAATATGCAAATAAAATGATAAAAAAACAGAAAATGTGATTTTCTGGATTTTTTTTTCTCAGTTTGCCTCCCATAGTTGAGGTCTACCTATGATGTAAATTACAGACGCCTCTCATCTTTTTAAGTGGTGGAACTTGCACTATTGCTGAATGAACTAAATACTTTTTTGTCCCACTGTATATCACTATGTATCTGTCAGGAGGTGGAGGAGAGATGTTCTGCAGAGAGGTCAGTGGTGTAATAATCTGTAGGATATATCACTATGTATCTGTCAGGAGGTGGAGGAGCGATGTTCTGCAGAGAGGTCAGTGGTGTAATAATCTGCAGGATATATCACTATGTATCTGTCAGGAGGTGGAGGAGCGATGTTCTGCAGACAGGTCAGTCGTGTAATAATCTGCAGGATATATCACTATGTATCTGTCAGGAGGTGGAGGAGGGATGTTCTGCAGAGAGGTCAGTGGTGTAATAATCTGTAGGATATATCACTATGTATCTGTCAGGAGGTGGAGGAGCGATGTTCTGCAGACAGGTCAGTCGTGTAATAATCTGCAGGATATATCACTATGTATCTGTCAGGAGGTGGAGGAGCGATGTTCTGCAGACAGGTCAGTCGTGTAATAATCTGCAGGATATATCACTATGTATCTGTCAGGAGGTGGAGGAGCGATGTTCTGCAGAGAGGTCAGTGGTGTAATAATCTGCAGGATATATCACTATCTGTCAGGAGGTTTAGGAGCGATGTACTGCAGAGAGGTCAGTGGTGTAATAATCTGCAGGATATTTCACTGTCAGGAGGTGGGATGTTCTGCAGGGAGGTCAGTGATGTAATAATCTGCAGGATATATCACTGTCAGGAGGTGGAGGAGGGATGTTCTGCAGAGAGGTCAGTGGTGTAATAATCTGCAGGATATATCACTATGTATCTGTCAGGAGGTAGAGGAGCGATGTTCTACAGAGAGGTCAGTGGTGTAATAATCTGCAGGATATATCACTATGTATCTGTCAGGAGGTGGAGGAGCGATGTTCTGCAGAGAGGTCAGTGGTGTAATAATCTGCAGATAAATCACTATCTGTCAGGAGGTGGAGGAGTGATGTTCTGCAGAGAGGTCAGTGGTGTAATAATCTGCAGGATATATCACTGTATGTCAGGAGGTGTCGGAGCGATGTTCTGCAGAGAGGTCAGTGGTGTAATAATCTGCAGAATATATATCACTGTCTGTCAGGAGGTGGAGGAGGGATGTTCTGCAGAGAGGTCAGTGGTGTAATAATCTGCAGGATATATCACTATGTATCTGTCAGGAGGTGGAGGAGCGATGTTCTGCAGAGAGGTCAGTGGTGTAATAATCTGCAGGATATATCACTGTCAGGAGGTGGAGGAGGGATGTTCTGTAGAGAGGTCAGTGGTGTAATAATCTGAAGGATATATCACTATGTATCTGTCAGGAGGTGGAGGAGCGATGTTCTGCAGAGAGGTCAGTGGTGTAATAATCTGCAGGATATATCACTATCTGTCAGGAGGTGGAGGAGTGATGTTCTGCAGAGAGGTCAGTGGTGCAATAATCTGCAGGATATATCACTATGTATCTGTCAGGAGGTGGAGGAGCGATGTTCTGCAGAAGGGTCTGTGGTGTAATAATCTGCAGGATATATCACTATGTATCTGTCAGGAGGTGGAGGAGTGATGTTCTGCAGAGAGGTCAGTGGAGTAATAATCTGCAGGATATATCACTGTATATGTCAGGACGTGGGGGAGAGATGTTCTGCAGAGAGGTCAGTGGTGTAATAATCTGCAGGATATATCACTAAGTATGTCAGGAGGTGGAGGAGCGATGTTCTGCAGAGTGGTCAGTGGTGTAATCTGCAGGATATATCACTATCTGTCAGGATGTGGAGGAGCAATGTTCTGCAAAAAGGTCAGTGGTGTAATAATCTGCAGGATATATCACCATGTATCTGTCAGGAGGTGGAGGAGAGATGTTCTGCAGAGGTCAGTGGTGTAATAATCTGCAGGATATATCACTATGTATCTGTCAGGAGGTGGGGAGCGATGTTCTGCAGAAAGGTCAGTGGTGTAAAAATCTGCAGGATATATCACTGTATCTGTCAGGAGGTGGAGGAGCGATGTTCTGCAGAGAGGTCAGTGGTGTAATAATCTGCAGGATATATCACTACGTATCTGTCAGGAGATGGAGGAGCGATGTACTGCAGAGAGGTCAGTGGTGTCATAATCTGCAGGATATATCACTGTATCAGGAGGTGGAGGAGGGATGTTCTGCAGAGAGGTCAGTCGTGTAATAATCTGCAGGATATATCACTATGTATCTGTCGGGAGGTGTAGGAGCGATGTTCTGCAGAGATGTCAGTGGTGTAATAATCTGCAGGATATATCACTATGTATCTGTCAGGAGGTGGAGGAGTGATGTTCTGCAGAGAGGTCAGTGGTGTAATAATCTGCAGGATGTATCACTATGTATCTGTCAGGAGATGGAGGAGCGATGTACGGCAGAGAGGTCAGTGGTGTAATAATCTGCAGGATATATCACTATGTATCTGTCAGGAGATGGAGGAGCGATGTACTGCAGAGAGGTCAGTGGTGTCATAATCTGCAGGATATATCACTGTATCAGGAGGTGGAGGAGGGATGTTCTGCAGAGAGGTAAGTGGTGTAATAATCTTCAGGATATATCACTATGTATCTGTCAGGAGGTGGAGCAGCGATGTTCTGCAGAGAGGTCAGTGGTGTAATAATCTACAGGATATATCACTATGTATCTGTCAGGAGGTGGAGGAGCGATGTTCTGCAGTGAGGTCAGTGGTGTAATAATCTGCAGGATATATCACTATGTATCTGTCAGGAGGTGGAGGAGAGATGTTCTGCAGAGAGGTCAGTGGTGTAATAATCTACAGGATACATCACTATGTATCTGTCAGGAGGTGGAGGAGTGATGTTCTGCAGAGAGGTCAGTCGTGTAATAATCTGCAGGATATATCACTATGTATCTGTCAGGAGGTGGAGGAGCAATGTTCTGAAGAAAGGTCAGTGGTGTAATAATCTGCAGGATATATCACTATGTATCTGTCAGGAGGTGGGGAGCGATGTTCTGCAGAAAGGTCAGTGGTGTAAAAATCTGCAGGATATATCACTATGTATCTGTCAGGAGGTGGAGGAGCGATGTTCTGCAGAGAGGTCAGTGGTGTAATAATCTGCAGGATATATCACTATGTATCTGTCAGGAGGTGGAGGAGCGATGTTCTGCAGAGAGGTCAGTGGTGTAATAATCTGTAGGATATATCACTATGTATCTGTCAGGAGGTGGAGGAGCGATGTTCTGCAGAGAGGTCAGTGGTGTAATAATCTGCAGGATATATCACTATCTGTCAGGAGGTGGAGGAGCGATGTTCTGCAGAGAGGTCAGTGGTGTAATAATCTGCAGGATATATCACTATGTATCTGTCAGGAGGTGGAGGAGCGATGTTCTGCAGAGAGGTCAGTGGTGTAATAATCTGTAGGATATATCACTATGTATCTGTCAGGAGGTGGAGGAGCGATGTTCTGCAGAGAGGTCAGTGGTGTAATAATCTGCAGGATATATCACTATCTGTCAGGAGGTGGAGGAGCGATGTTCTGCAGAGAGGTCAGTGCTGTAATAATCTGAAGGATATATCACTATGTATCTGTCAGGAGGTGGAGGAGCGATGTTCTGCAGAGAGGTCAGTGATGTAATAATCTGCAGGATATATCACTATGTATCTGTCAGGAGGTGGAGGAGCGATGTTCTGCAGACAGGTCAGTCGTGTAATAATCTGCAGGATATATCACTATGTATCTGTCAGGAGGTGGAGGAGCGATGTTCTGCAGAGAGGTCAGTGGTGTAATAATCTGCAGGATATATCACTATCTGTCAGGAGGTGGAGGAGGGATGTTCTGCAGAGAAGTCAGTGGTGTAATAATCTGCAGGATATATCACTATGTATCTGTCAGGAGGTGGCGGAGCAATGTTCTGCAGAGAGGTCAGTGGTGTAATAATCTGCAGGATATATCACTATCTGTCAGGAGGTGGAGGAGCGATGTTCTGCAGAGAGGTCAGTGCTGTAATAATCTGCAGGATATATCACTATGTATCTGTCAGGAGGTGGCGGAGCGATGTTCTGCAGAGAGGTCAGTGGTGTAATAATCTGCAGGATATATCACTATGTATCTGTCAGGAGGTGGAGGAGTGATGTTCTGCAGAGAGGTCAGTGGTGTAATAATCTGCAGGATATATCACTATGTATCTGTCAGGAGGTGGAGGAGTAATGTTCTGCAGAGAGGTCAGTGGTGTAATAATCTGCAGGATATATCACTATGTATCTATCAGGAGGTGGAGGAGTAATGTTCTGCAGAGAGGTCAGTGGTGTAATAATCTGCAGGATATATCACTATGTATCTGTCAGGAGGTGGAGGAGTAATGTTCTGCAGAGAGGTCAGTGGTGTAATAATCTGCAGGATATATCACTATGTATCTGTCAGGAGGCGGACGAGCGATGTTCTGCAGAGAGGTCAGTGGTGTAATAATCTGCAGGATATATCACTATGTATCTGTCAGGAGGTGGAGGAGCGATGTTCTGCAGAGAGGTCAGTGGTGTAATAATCTGCCGGAGATATCACTGTCAGGAGGTGGAGGAGCGATGTTCTGCAGAGAGGTCAGTGGTGTAATAATCTGCAGGATATATCACTATGTATCTGTCAGGAGGCGGACGAGCGATGTTCTGCAGAGAGGTCAGTGGTGTAATAATCTGCAGGATATATCACTATGTATGTCAGGAGGTGGAGGAGCGATGTTCTGCAGAGAGGTCAGTGGTGTAATAATCTGCAGGAGATATCACTGTCAGGAGGTGGAGGAGCGATGTTCTGCAGAGAGGTCAGTGGTGTAATAATCTGCAGGATATATCACTATGTATCTGTCAGGAGGTGGAGGAGTAATGTTCTGTAGAGAGGTCAGTGGTGTAATAATCTGCAGGATATATCACTATGTATCTGTCAGGAGGTGGAGGAGTAATGTTCTGCAGAGAGGTCAGTGATGTAATAATCTGCAGGATATATCACTATGTATCAGGAGGTGGCGGAGCGATGTTCTGCAGTTGGGTTAACTCTGTGCTGTCCCCTCGGTGTCACCATATGCTGGGGCTTGTGTTCCGGGCACTGCGGGCTCACAATGGAGGGTGTGTACGGGGGGCACAGCGCGGGGCCCTCTGCAGGGTAACACAAAGGACTGTCTTACAGCCCGGATCTCCTGACTACAGGCGTCTGACCAATGGCGGGGCGGAGGGAGAGTCTGCGGGGCTGGCGCTGCTCCAGGAGTCCGGCCAAGGAATGTGCTGAAAGAAGCAGCTGGGAAAACGGATCCATCCTACACCGGGCGCAGCATCCACCGCCGGCCCAGAGGACCCATGACAGCGGGGCCACCAAGAACAGGTCAGGCATGGGGGACAACAGGTGGTCACTGCCAACTGTGCCCTGTCCTGTGTATTGTAATCCGCAACCTACACTCTGCTGTGCATCCACATGTCTGAGCCACAGAGCTGGCACTCTGACTGCTGCCAGTGCCACCTGTCAGCCACGCGACACTTGGAATCAGCGACTAGTGGTATCTGCAGGAGGTACCAGGACCCAGCACACAGACCACAAAATGCTGCCATGTGGTGTGTATAATGGCCACTACTACCTCCAGATTAACAAGACATAAAGTGGCAACATCACTACATATGCATCACTGGTGAGGAGCAGTATTGCAGGATTTATATAACACAGGGGGCAGTATTATAGTAGTTATATTCTTGTACATAGGGGCAGTATTATAGTAGTTATATTCTTGTACATAGGGGCAGTATTATAGTAGTTATATTCTTGTACATAGGGGCAGTATTATAGTAGTTATATTCTTGTATATAGGAGCAGTATTATAGTAGTTATATTCTTGTACATAGGGGCAGTATTATAGTAGTTATATTCTTGTACCTAGGAGCAGTATTATAGTAGTTATATTCTTGTACATAGGGGCAGTATTATAGTAGTTATATTATTGTACATAGGAGCAGTATTATAGTAGTTATATTCTTGTACATAGGAGCAGTATTATAGTAGTTATATTCTTGTACATAGGAGCAGTATTATAGTAGTTATATTCTTGTACATAGGGGGCAGTATTATAGTAGTTATATTCTTGTACATATGAGCAGTATTATAGTAGTTATATTCTTGTACATAGGGGGCAGTATTATAGTAGTTATATTCTTGTACATAAGAGCAGTATTATAGTAGTTATATTCTTGTACATAGGGGGCAGTATTATAGTAGTTATATTCTTGTACATATGAGCAGTCAGTATTATAGTAGTTATATTCTTGTACATAGGAGTAGTATTATAGTAGTTATATTCTTATACACAGGGGCAGTATTATAGTAGTTATATTCCTGTACATATGAGCAGTATTATAGTAGTTATATTCTTGTACATAGGGGGCAGTATTATAGTAGTTATATTCTTGTACATATGAGCAGTATTATAGTAGTTATATCCTTGTACATAGGGTGCAGTATTATAGTAGTTATATTCTTGTACATAGGGGCAGTATTATAGTAGTTATATTCTTGTACATAGGAGCAGTATTATAGTAGTTATATTCTTGTACATAGGGGGCAGTATTATAGTAGTTATATTCTTGTACATATGAGCAGTATTATAGTAGTTATATTCTTGTACATATGAGCAGTATTATAGTAGTTATATTCTTGTACATAGGAGTAGTATTATAGTAGTTATATTCTTATACACAGGGGCAGTATTATAGTAGTTATATTCTTGTACATATGAGCAGTATTATAGTAGTTACATTCTTGTACATATGAGCAGTATTATAGTAGTTATATTCTTGTACATAGGAGTAGTATTATAGTAGTTATATTCTTCTACACAAGGGGCAGTATTATAGTAGTTATATTCTTATACATAGGGAGCAGTATTATAGTAGTTTTATTCCTGTACATAGGGGCAGTATTATAGTAGTTATATTCTTGCACACAGGGGCAGTATTATAGTAGTTATATTCTTATACATAGGGAGCAGTATTATAGTAGTTATATTCTTGTACATAGGGGCAGTATTATAGTAGTTATATTCTTGTACACAGGGGCAGTATTATAGTAGTTATATTCTTATACATAGGGAGCAGTATTATAGTAGTTATATTCTTGTACATAGGGAGCAGTATTATAGTAGTTATATTCTTGTACATAGGGGCAGTATTATAGTAGTTATATTCTTGTACATAGGGGCAGTATTATAGTAGTTATATTCTTGTACATAGGAGCAGTATTATAGTAGTTATATTCTTGTACATAGGAGGGAGCAGTATTATAGTAGTTATATTCTTGTACATAGGAGCAGTATTATAGTAGTTATATTCTTGTACATAGGGCAGTATTATAGTAGTTATATTCTTGTACATAGGGGCAGTATTATAGTAGTTATACTGTTGTATATAGGAGGCAGTATTATAGTAGTTATATTCTTGTACATAGGAGCAGTATCATAGTAACTATATTCTTGTACATAGGGGGCAGTATTATAGTAGTTATATTCTTGTACATAGGGGCAGTATTATAGTAGTTATATTCTTGTACATACAGTCATGGACAAAAGTATTGACACCCCTGCAATTCTGTCAGATAATACTCAGTTTCTTCCTGAAAATGATTGCAAACACAAATTCTTTGGTATTATTATCTTAATTTAATTTGTCTTAAATGAAAAAACACAAAAAGAATTGTTCTAAAGCCAAATTGGATATAATTCCACACCAAAGATAAAAAGGGGGTGGACCAAAGTATTGGCACTGTTCGAATAATCATGTGATGCTTCTCTAATTAGTGTAATTAACAGCACCTGTAACTTACCTGTGGCACCTAACAGGTGTTGGCAATAACTAAATCACACTTGCAGCCAGTTGACATGGATTAAAGTTGACTCAACCTCTGTCCTGTGTCCTTGTGTGTACCACATTGAGTATGGAGAAAAGAAAGAAGACCAAAGAACTGTCTGAGGACTTGAGAAACCAAATTGTGAGGAAGCATGAGCAATCTCAAGGCTACAAGTCCATCTCCAAAGACCTGAATGTTCCTGTGTCTACCGTGCGCAGTGTCATCAAGAAGTGTAAAGCCCATGGCACTGTGGCTAACCTCCCTAGATGTGGACGGAAAAGAAAAATTGACAAGAGATTTCAAGGCAAGATTGTGCGGATGTTGGATAAAGAACCTCGACTAACATCCAAACAAGTTCAAGCTGCCCTGCAGTCCGAGGGTACAACAGTGTCAACCCGTACTATCCGTCGGCGTCTGAATGAAAAGGGACTGTATGGTAGGAGACCCAGGAAGACCCCACTTCTTACCCCGAGACATAAAAAAGCCAGGCTGGTGCTTGCCAAAACTTACCTGAAAAAGCCTAAAACGTTTTGGAAGAATGTTCTCTGGTCAGATGAGACAAAAGTAGAGCTTTTTAGGCAAAGGCATCAACATAGAATTTACAGGAGAAAAAAAGAGGCACTCAAAGAAAAGAACACGGTCCCTACAGTCAAACATGGCGGAGGTTCCCTGATGTTTTGGGGTTGCTTTGCTGCCTCTGGCACTGGACTGCTTGACCGTGTGCATGGCATTATGAAGTCTGAAGACTACCAACAAATTTTGCAGCATAATGTAGGGCCCAGTGTGAGAAAGCTGGGTCTCCCTCAGAGGTCATGGGTCTTCCAGCAGGACAACGACCCAAAACACACTTCAAAAAGCACTAGAAAATGGTTTGAGAGAAAGCACTGGAGACTTCTAAGGTGGCCAGCAATGAGTCCAGACCTGAATCCCATAGAACACCTGTGGAGAGATCTAAAAATGCAGTTTGGAGAAGGCACCCTTCAAATATCAGGGACCTGGAGCAGTTTGCCAAAGAAGAATGGTCTAAAATTCCAGCAGAGCTTTGTAAGAAACTCATTGATGGTTACCGGAAGCGGTTGGTCGCAGTTATTTTAGCTAAAGGTTGTGCCACCAAGCAGGGGCGGACTGGCCCGGGTTGCAGGAATGCATATGCCCCCCGGGCCGGTGCCTGAGCAGGTGCACAGGGCCGCTGGAGGACCGGCAGCGATTTAAATACATAGCGCTCCGAATCCCTCCAGCCGGCCCTTTAAAACTCAGCCAGGTCCTGTGTGCGCGCATTGCCCGAGCCGATAAGTGCCGCGGCGGCCCACGCTAGTGCGCGAGCACGGCCGCGGTCCTGAGTCCTGCGCGTGCTCATCTGCTGCCAGTGTCAGCGCGGGCAAGCAGGAGACCACGCGCGCACATGGAGTTATTTGAAAAGTCCGGCGCGCATAGGGCGCCTCCACCTGACTGTCTGACGCTGGCCCGCCTGCACCAGCGTCGGAGAAGACTGCTGCTCACCAATGCCTGGGATCGTCTTCACCGCCGACGCTGGACAGGACCCGACCCACCTCAGCTCTTCATCCTCCCGACCTCCCCCCCATCTCAGGGACCTGGGTGAGTCCCAAGATGATTTTTTTAATGTATGTACAGCAGTTGCACTTATATAATGTGTATAGACTGCTATATATATATACATTATATAGGTGATGCTGCTGTATATAATCACTATACCACCTATATTATGTATGTATAGCAGCCTATATCTTATATAGATGACACTGCTACTGATGCGTATATACGTTATATAGGTGATACTGCAGTGTGTGTGTATATACACACACACACGTATGTATACACATATATGTACATGTATGCACAGCAGTATCACCTATATAACGTATGTACACATCAGTAGCAGTGTCACCTATATAAGATGTAGACTGCTATACATACATTACATAGGTGGTATAGTGATTATATACATCAGTATCACCTATATAATGTATATATAGCAGTCTATACACATGATATAGGCAATACCGCTACTGATGTGTACACTGATGTGTACACTGATGTGTATGTAGGTGATACTGCTGTGTATATATGTCGTTATATAGGCGATACTGGTGTGTATATACACAAACACGTACATATATACACAACAGTATCACCTATATATAACGTATATACACATTGGTAGCAGTATTGCCTATATAATGTGTGTATATATATACAGTATAGACTGCTGTATACATGATATATAGGTGATACTATCATTATACAGCAGTAGCAGTATCGCCTATATATCGTGTATCCAACATTTGCAGTATCACCTGTATAATGTATAGACTACTGCATATACTTTGTATAGGTGATACTGCTGTGTATAGTCGCACTATCTATCTGTGTCTAATATATATATATATATATATATATATATATATATATATATATATATATTTTTTTTTTTTTTCCAGTTTCATCTATATAATGTGTGTACACCAGTCACAGTATCACACACAATATATAGGTGATACTACAACTATACACATCGGTCGCAGTATCGGCTATATATTGTATATACAGTAGTTTCAATGTAATATATATTCAGCAGTCGCGGTGTCTCCTATGTGATGTGTGCATCATAATCTATATATATATATATATAATTGTCTAAGGGTTACTTCCGTCTTTCTGTCTGTCTGTCTGTCTGTCATGGATATTCATTGGTCGCGGCCTCTGTCTGTCACGGAAATCCAAGTCGCTGATTGGTCCTGGCAAAACGCCCACGATCAATCAGCGACGGGCACAGTCCAGCAGCGAAATGGCCGCTGCTTACTACCCTGCACTCAGTGTCCCGTCCATACTCCCCTCCAGTCAGCCCTCACACAGGGTTAATGGCAGCGTTAACGGACCGCGTTATGCCACGGTGTAACGCACTCCGTTAACGCAGCTATTAACCATGTCTGAACAACTTTTTACTATTGATGCTGCCCATGCAGCATCAATAGTAAAAAGATCTAATGTTAAAAATAATAATAATAATATTAAAAAAAAATGGTTATTCTCACCTTCCGACGTCGCCCGCTGTCCATGGCAGTGCAAGCGGATGCCAAGGATGCTATGCACGCAGGACCTGGAATGACGTCATGTGACCGTGACGTCATCCCAGGTCCTAAGGGCATAGCAACCCTGGGACCGGAAGCCGCCGCGTGCACCGCAGAGTCGCCAGGACTTAAAGGGGCCTTCGGAACATGAGCATATGTTTATTTTTTATTTTAATTCTTTTTTTTTTACCACGCATATAGTGCCCACATTGCTATATACTGCGTGGGCTCTGTTATATACTACATCTCTGTGCTATACACTATGTAGCCGGGCAATACACTAAATCGCTATGCTTTATACTACGTAACCTGTGTTATATACTACTTCTATGTGTTATATACTACTTCTATGTGTTATATACTACTTCTATGTGTTATATACTACTTCTATGTGTTATATACTACGTGACTGTGCAATATACTACGTGACTGTGCAATATACTACGTGACTGCAATATACTACATGGCTGTGCAATATACTACATGGCTGTGCAATATACTACATGGCTGTGCAATATACTACGTGCTCTGTGCAATATACTACGTGCTCTGTGCAATATACTACGTGCTCTGTGCAATATACTACGTGCTCTGTGCAATATACTACGTGCTCTGTGCAATATACTACGTGCTCTGTGCAATATACTACGTGGCTGTGCAATATACTACGTGGCTGTGCAATATACTACGTGGCTGTGCTATATACTGCGTGCGCTGTGCTGTGTTATATACTTCGCCGGTTGTGTTATATACTACGTGACTGTGCAAAATAGTACGTGGGCTGTGCTATATACTACCTACATATTCTAGAATACCAGATACGTTAGAATCGGGCCACCATCTAGTATAGTATAATGCTGTCCTAATTACCGTATATTGTAGAGATGTGTGTGTGTTTGTATATGTGTATATATATATATATATATATATATATATATATATATATATATATATATATAGAGAGAGAGAGATGTTTATATAGTATGGCGCTATGTATATAGTGTGGAATTCACACTATATATACACTGCTGCCACATCTATACACTATATAATATATACACTGCTCTATATTCCTTAACACGGTATATAATATGCCGCTGTGTATTTACTAGATTGTAGTATACCATATAAACTCGTGTATAAGCCGAGTTTTTCAGCATATTTTTTTTTTGTGTGAAAACACCCCCCTCGGCTTATATACGAGTCATTGTCCCAAAAAAACGGTGGGGGCTGTGGCTAAAGCCTGGGCTGCTGCTAAGGAGGAATGAATATTCACTGCGCTGGCAGTGAATATTCATTTCTCTTATAGCGTTCACAGCCACAGCCTTCTAGCACACATCCCACTTACCTTCCCTGCGCACCCTCGCTGCATCTCGTTCCGGCGCCAGCAGTTCTTCAGGCCGAGCGATCACGTGTCTTCCGCTCATTAAGGTAATGAGTATTCACCCCTCTCCACTCCCATAGGCGTGGGTAAATATTTATTACCTTAATGAGTGGGGGACACGTGATCACCCGGCTACAGGAGCTGCTGGCACCAGAACGAGATGCTGCGCGAGGGCATGCAGGGAATGTAAGTAGGGTGTTTTTTTTGTTTTGTTTTTTTATCGGAACCATGCATACATGAACAATGAAGGAGCCATGCATACAAGGACGGGGATAAGGAGCCATGCATACAAGGACGGGGATAAGGAGCCATGCATAAAAGAATGGGAATAAGAGGCCCATGCATACAAGGATGGGGATAAGGAGCCATGCATACAAAAATGGGAATAAGAGGCGAGGGAGCCATGCAGACAAGGATGGGGATGAGGAGCTATGCATACAAGGACGGGGATAAGGAGCCATACATATAAGGACGGGGAAGCCATGCAGTCAAGGATGGGGATGAGGAGCTATGCATACAAGGACGGGGATAAGGAGCCATGCATACAGGGACGGGGGAGCCATGCATACAAGGACGGGGATGTGGGGACAATGCATACCTGGCTTATACTCGACTCAATAAGCTTTCCCAGTTTTTTAAGGCAAAATTAGGTGCCTCGGCATATACTTGGGTCGACTTATACTCAAGTATATACGGTATATTGGGAGCTGTGTATACTTCTACTGTCCTGCATAAATGGTGTAATTCTCAGTATCTATTCTTATTATGTATGTGTGTGTATCTGTCTATCTATCACTCTGATTAATTGTGAGAAAAGTAGCGTACTCTTTATTGGCCCATGTGGCAACATTTCGGATCCATAACTGCACATTTCTCTGATATGGAAGTGAAATGTTGCCACATGGACTAATAAAGAGTATAAAAAAAAAAAACTGTTCCATTTTCTTCCACAAAAGTAGTACGATTCTCTTCTCACTTGCTGTCCGTGTGCAGTAGTTTTTTTTTTCTCAGCAGATGTTGCAGTCTGATACACGGCGAGTCAGACCATTGAGGAGATGGAGAAATTAATTTCTCCGTCTCCTCCACACCTGTGCTGCGAGAGCATTAGAGCACGGACACTTGGCTCACGCTCACAGCAGAGCAAGAGCCAAGTATCATTGGCAGATCACATCCGATGCCATATGCTGCTGTGATTCCACCCTAATGAGCACCTGTATTAAAGGGAACCTGTAACCCCCCCAGGTGTTTTTAATTAAAAGAGCCACTTGTGCAGCACTACTGCTGCATTCTGTGAAGGTGGCTCTTTTAGTTCGGGTGAAATACCGTAATCGTTTTTCGAATTTGCCTGTCATACCTGTAGTTTGTCAGGGGGGCATGTCCTTTCCCCCCTGACACAAACGCCTTCCAGCCATCACTCAGTACTCTGAGTGCCAGGCGCCACCTCCTCTTCCTCCATTAGCGTCCCTGGCGCCTGCGCTGTAAGTTTTTTTTCGGGCATGTGCAGTTTGTGCTGCCCTTCAAACATACAGCGCAGGCGCCGGGGATGCTAATGAAGGAAGAGGAGGTGGCGCCCGGCTCCGGAGCAGAGACTGCTGGGCGGCAGGAGGAGCGCTGGTCCCCTGTGAGGGAGATGCCACCTCTGCTGTGACTCCTCTGCAGAGTGGTCACTGGGCGCTGTGCTCCTCAGTCCTCTGCCATCCTCTGGGCTCTCCTCGTCCCCAGGGTGTCCCCGGCGCCTGCCTGCAGTGTAAAGAGCACCATGTACATGGACCTGTGGTCGATCATGCGCACTGCGGCGCCATTCACATGTGGCTCTTCAAATAACGCCTTTAAGAGGAGTGTTGAGGGGCAGGACAAAGCATAGCAAAATTCACTGATCGAGATGGGGAGTGTTATAGTATGTGGGCTGGTGGGATTTGTGTGGCAGGGCTGTTTTTTTGTCCCAGTCCGGCCCTGTCTGTGTGTCATTATACAGTGAGGCTGTGCGTGAGATTATACAGTGGGGCTGTGCGTGTCATTATACAGTGGGGCTGTGCGTGTCACTATACAGTGTGTGTGCGTGTCACTATACAGTGGGGCAGTGTGTGTGTCATTAATTATACAGTAGGGTTGTGCGTGTGTGTCATTATACAGTGGGGTTGTGCCTGTCATTATACAGTGGGGTTGTGTGTGTGACTGTCACTATAGAGTAGGACTGTGTGTGTCAATAAATAAATATATATTCGCATGCTTGCAGTAACAAGACCGCCTGTTCCCGGTGCCGGCACCAGAGAATCCTCAGTGCGCACGATATGAGGATTCACACATAGTGACTGTAGACATGTAGCTTAAGATCCGACAACCCCTTTAAGGATGGGCCGCGACTCATGGGCCACTGCTGTGTGCTTGCCCCCCAGGCTAAAATTTGCCAGCCAGCCCCTGCCACCAAGTATTAGGCTGAGGGTGCCAATACTTTTGTCTGGCCAATTTTTGGAGTTTTGTGTGAATTGATCAATGTTTTGCTTTTTGCTTCATTCTCTTTTGTGTTTTTTCATTTAAGACAAATTAAATGAAGATAATAATACCAAAGAATTTGTGTTTGCAATCATTTTCAGGAAGAAACTGAGTACTATCTGACAGAATTGCAGGGGTGTCAATACTTTTGGCCATGACTGTAGGGGCAGTATTATAGTAGTTATATTCTTGTACATAGGGGCAGTATTATAGCAGTTATATTCTTGTACATAGGGGCAGTATTATAGTAGTTATATTCTTGTACATAGGGGCAGTATTATAGTAGTTATATTCTTGTACATAGGGGCAGTATTATAGCAGCTATATATTCTTGTACATAGGGGCAGTATTATAGCAGTTATATTCTTGTACATAGGGGCAGTATTATAGTAGTTATATTCTTGTACATAAGGGCAGTATTATAGTAGTTATATTCTTGTACATAGGGGCAGTATTATAGCAGTTTTATTCTTGTACATAGGGGCAGTATTATAGTAGTTATATTCTTGTACATAGAGGAAGTATTATACTAGTTATATTCTTGTACATAGGAGGCAGTATTATAGTAGTTATATTCTTGTACATAGAGGAAGTATTATAGTAGTTATATTCTTGTACATAGGAGGCAGTATTATAGTAGTTATATTCCTGTACATAGAGGAAGTATTATAGTAGTTATATTCTTGTACATAGGAGGCAGTATTATAGTAGTTATATTCTTGTACATAGGAGAAGTATTATAGTATTTATATTCTTGTGCACAGGAGCAGTATTATAGTAGTTATATTCTTGTACATAGGAGCAGTATTATAGTAGTTATATTCTTGTACATAGGGGCAGTATAATAGTAGCTATATTCTTGTACATAGGGGGCAGTGTTATAGTAGTTATACTCTTGTACATAGGGGCAGTATTATAGTAGTTATAGTCTTGTACATAGGGGGCAGTATTATGATAGTTATATTCTTGTACATAGGGGCAGTATTATGGTAGCTATAATAGTATTATAATATATATAATATTATAATAGTTATAATCTTGTACATAGGGGCAGTTATATAGCAGTTATATTCTTGTACATAGGAGCAGTATTATAGACGCACGTTCTTGGTTTGAAACGCGTTTGATTTTAATGTCTGGACTATGACCTAATTGTTTTAATGTTATTTGAAGTTATAGATTAAAAGAAAATGGATTTTATGGACATACAGCACTGGACTTATTTCTCTCCAGTATTATAGAAGTTATATTATTGTACATAGGGGCAGTATTATAGTAGTTATAATCTTGTACATTGGGGGCAGTATTATAGTAGTTATATTCTTATTTATAGGAGCAGCATTATAGTAGTTATATTCTTATTTATAGGAGCAGTATTATAGTAGTTTCATTCTTGTACATAGGGGCAGTATACCAGTAGTTATAGTCTTATATATAGTGGCAGTATTATAGTAGTTATATTCTTGTACATAGGGGCAGTATTATAGTAGCTATATTCTTGTACATAGGGGTCAGTATTATAGTAGATATATTCTTATTTATAGGAGCAATATTGTAGTAGTTATATTCTTGTACATAGGGGAAGTATTATAGTAGATATATTCTTGTACATAGAGGCAGTATTATAGTAGTTATATTCTTCCACATAGAGGCTGTATTATAGTAGTTATATTCTTGTACATTGGGGCATTATTATAGTAGTTATATTCTTGTACATATGGGCAGTATTATAGTAGTTATATTCTTGTACATTGGGGGCAGTGTTATAGTAGTTATATTCTTATTTATAGGAGCAGCATTACAGTAGTTATATTCTTATTTATAGGAGCAGTATTATAGTAGTTATATTCTTGTACATAGGGGCAGTATAACAGTAGTTATATTCTTGTACATAGGGGCAGTATTATAGTAGCTATTCTTGTACATAGGGGTCAGTATTATAGTAGATATATTCTTATTTATAGGAGCAATATTATAGTAGTTCTTCTTGTACATATTCTTGTACATAGGGGCAGTATTATAGTAGTTATATTTTTGTACATAGTGGCAGCATTATAGTAGTTATATTATTTATAGGAGCAGTATTATAGTAGTTATATTGTACATAGGGGAAGTATTATAGTAGTAGTTATATTCTTGTACATAGGGGCAGTATTATAGTAGTTATATTCTTGTACATTGGGGCAGTATTATAGTAGTTATGTTCTTGCACGTAGGGGGCAGCATTATAGTAGTTATATTCTTGTACATAGGGGTCAGTATTATAGTAGATAAATTCTTATTTATAGAAGCAATATGATAGTAGTTATATTCTTGTACATAGAGGCAGTATTATAGTAGTTATATGCTTGTACATTGGGGCAGTATTATAGTTGTTATATTCTTGTACATTGAGGCAGTATTATAGTAGTTCTATTGTTGTACATATAGAGCAGTTTTATAGCAGTTATATTCTTGTACATAGAGGCAGTATTATAGTAGTTCTATTGTTGTACATATAGAGCAGTATTATAGTGGTTATATTCTTGTACATAGGGGCAGTATTAGGGTATGGCTCCACAGTCCGGAGGGGCGGCGGTATCCCCTAAGCCCCGCCCCCTTCTGGGACGCGATGGTGCCGGATGTGTACAGTACACATCCGGGATCATCGCACCCCTCGCCATAGGGCCCTGTGATATGCCTTGCGGGGACGCTGCGTCCCCGCAAGGTGTACGGACATGCTGCGATCTGAAAAGACGCGCAGCATGTCCGGAGTCGCAGGGCCGCCGCGTGCGGGTTTCCACGCATAGTGGAGACGGGATTTCATAAAATCCCCTCCACTATGCTGGAACATCTGGACGCTGCTTGTTTGACGCTGCAGCGTCAAACAAGCAGCGTTTACTTACCGTGGAAACATACCCTTATAGTAGCTATATTCTTGTACATAGGAAGCAGTATTACAGTAGTTATATTCTAGTACATAGGGGCAGTATTATAGTAGTTATATTCTTGTACATAGGAGGGAGCAGTATTATAGTAGTTATATTCTTGTACATAGGAGCAGTATTATAGTAGTTATATTCTTGTACATAGGGCAGTATTATAGTAGTTATATTCTTGTACATAGGGGCAGTATTATAGTAGTTATACTGTTGTATATAGGAGGCAGTATTATAGTAGTTATATTCTTGTACATAGGAGCAGTATTATAGTAGTTATATTCTTGTACATAGGGGGCAGTATTATAGTAGTTATATTCTTGTACATAGGGGCAGTATTATAGTAGTTATACTGTTGTATATAGGAGGCAGTATTATAGTAGTTATATTCTTGTACATAGGAGCAGTATCATAGTAACTATATTCTTGTACATAGGAGGCAGTATTATAGTAGTTATATTCTTGTACATAGGGGCAGTATTATAGTAGTTATATTCTTGTACATACAGTCATGGACAAAAGTATTGACACCCCTGCAATTCTGTCAGATAATACTCAGTTTCTTCCTGAAAATGATTGCAAACACAAATTCTTTGGTATTATTATCTTAATTTAATTTGTCTTAAATGAAAAAACACAAAAGTAATTGTTCTAAAGCCAAATTGGATATAATTCCACACCAAAGATAAAAAGGGGGTGGACCAAAGTATTGGCACTGTTCGAATAATCATGTGATGCTTCTCTAATTTGTGTAATTAACAGCACCTGTAACTTACCTGTGGCACCTAACAGGTGTTGACAATAACTAAATCACACTTGCAGCCAGTTGACATGGATTAAAGTTGACTCAACCTCTGTCCTGTGTCCTTGTGTGTACCACATTGAGCATGGAGAAAAGAAAGAAGACCAAAGAACTGTCTGAGGACTTGAGAAACCAAATTGTGAGGAAGCATGAGCAATCTCCATGCTACAAGTCCATCTCCAAAGACCTGAATGTTCCTGTGTCTACCGTGCGCAGTGTCATCAAGAAGTGTAAAGCCCATGGCACTGTGGCTAACCTCCCTAGATGTGGACGGAAAAGAAAAATTGACAAGAGATTTCAAGGCAAGATTGTGCGGATGTTGGATAAAGAACCTCGACTAACATCCAAACAAGTTCAAGCTGCCCTGCAGTCCGAGGGTACAACAGTGTCAACCCGTACTATCCGTCGGCGTCTGAATGAAAAGGGACTGTATGGTAGGAGACCCAGGAAGACCACACTTCTTACCCCAAGACATAAAAAAGCCAGGCTGGAGTTTGCCAAAACTTACCTGAAAAAGCCTAAAACGTTTTGGAAGAATGTTCTCTGGTCAGATGAGACAAAAGTAGAGCTTTTTAGGCAAAGGCATCAACATAGAATTTACAGGAGAAAAAAAGAGGCACTCAAAGAAAAGAACACGGTCCCTACAGTCAAACATGGCGGAGGTTCCCTGATGTTTTGGGGTTGCTTTGCTGCCTCTGGCACTGGACTGCTTGACCGTGTGCATGGCATTATGAAGTCTGAAGACTACCAACAAATTTTGCAGCATAATGTAGGGCCCAGTGTGAGAAAGCTGGGTCTCCCTCAGAGGTCATGGGTCTTCCAGCAGGACAACGACCCAAAACACACTTCAAAAAGCACTAGAAAATGGTTTGAGAGAAAGCACTGGAGACTTCTAAGGTGGCCAGCAATGAGTCCAGACCTGAATCCCATAGAACACCTGTGGAGAGATCTAAAAATGCAGTTTGGAGAAGGCACCCTTCAAATATCAGGGACCTGGAGCAGTTTGCCAAAGAAGAATGGTCTAAAATTCCAGCAGAGCTTTGTAAGAAACTCATTGATGGTTACCGGAAGCGGTTGGTCGCAGTTATTTTAGCTAAAGGTTGTGCCACCAAGTATTAGGTTGAGGGTGCCAATACTTTTGTCTGGCCCATTTTTGGAGTTTTGTGTGAAATGATCAATGTTTTGCTTTTTGCTTCATTCTCTTTTGTGTTTTTTCATTTAAGACAAATTAAATGAAGATAATAATACCAAAGAATTTGTGTTTGCAATCATTTTCAGGAAGAAACTGAGTATTATCTGACAGAATTGCAGGGGTGTCAATACTTTTGGCCATGACTGTAGGGGCAGTATTATAGTAGTTATATTCTTGTACATAGGGGCAGTATTATAGCAGTTATATTCTTGTACATAGGGGCAGTATTATAGTAGTTATATTCTTGTACATAGGGGCAGTATTATAGTAGTTATATTCTTGTACATAGGGGCAGTATTATAGCAGCTATATATTCTTGTACATAGGGGCAGTATTATAGCAGTTATATTCTTGTACATAGGGTCAGTATTATAGTAGTTATATTCTTGTACATAGGGGCAGTATTGTAGTAGTTATATTGTTGTACATAGGGGCAGTATTATAGTAGTTATATTGTTGTACATAGGGGCAGTATTATAGTAGTTATATTCTTGTACATAGGAGCAGTATTATAGCAGTTATATACAGGGTGGGCCATTTATATGTATATTCATAAATAAAATGGGAATGGTTGGTGATATCAACTTCCTTTTTGTGGCACATTACTATATGGGAGCAAAAGAGGGGAGAAGCCAGCGCTGCTTATGGTCAGAACGCGATACATAAAGTGCACATGCACATATTTATTTCTAACTGTATTTCAAAATGAGACATTTAGCAAACAATTGATCATTTCTTTGAGCCACCCCGCCACGTCACGGCATTCTCATAATTGGGCAGTCCTACTCTACGTTTTTTATATTTGCTGTGCCATTACGGCCTGCTAAATGTATTAAAAGCAAGACCACATGAAATGCAAACTGTACCTGAAGCGTTTCTGAATCACTCCCATAAAGTGATTATGGGCAAGCGCAGATAAAGGTTGACCAGGTCCAGACATAGACATTTCAGGTCCAACCTCCACACTGCCCAACCAGCACCACAGATAAAGGGTGAGACAGGCTGAGGCTCTGTTTAATTGTGCACCTGGGTCTCAGCCACTCACCCTTTATCTGTGGAGCTGGTTGGGCAGTGTGGAGGTTGGACCTGAAATGTCTATGTCTGGACCTGGTCAACCTTTATCAATATGTGCATGTGCACTTTATGTATTGCGTTCTGACCATAAGCAGCGCTGGCTTCTCCCCTCTTTTGCATTAGTATATGGGAGACGGAAAACTTTTCAACATGGGTGGTAACCATGGTGGACATTTTGAAGTCGGCCATTTTGGATCCAACTTTATTTTCCAGTGAGAAGTGGGTCATGTGACACATCAGACTTATTGAGAATTTCACAAGGAAAACAATGGTGTGCTTAGTTTTAATGCAACTTTATTCTTTCATGAGTTATTTACAAGTTTATGACCACTTATGTGTTCAAAGTGCTGCCCATTGTGTTGGATTGTAAATGCAGCCCTTGTCTCCCACTCTTGACACACTAATAGCAACACCGCATAATTGCACCCATAATGCTCTGAAGATGGCACGTTCCTTGAGTTTTTCCAGCAAGATGGTGCACCACCACATTATGGGTGTGAGGTCCGAGTATTCCTACACGAACAGTTTCCTGGAAAGTGGATTGGTCGTCGTGGGCCAGCTGAATGGCCACCAAGGTCTCCCTATCTGACCCCCTTAGACTTATCTTTGGGGTCATCTGAAGGCAATTGTCTATGCTGTGAAGATACGAGATGTGCAGCATCTGAAACAACGGATACTGGAAGCCTGTGCTAGCATTTCTTCTGTGGTGTTGCTACCAGTGTGTCAAGAGTGGGAGAAGATGGTTGCATTGACAATCAAACACAATGGGCAACACTTTGAGCACATTTTATAAGTGGTCATAAACTTGTAAATAACTCATGAAAGAATAAAGTTACGTTAAAACCAAGCACACCATTGTTTTTCTTGTGAAATTCTTAATAAGTTTGATGTGTCACATGACCCTCTTGCTATTGGAAAAAATAAAGTTGGATCCAAAATGGCAGACTTCAAAATGGCCGCCATGGGCACCACCCATCTTGAAAAGTTTTCCCCCTCGCATATACTAATGTGCTACAAACAGGAAGTTGATATCACCAACCATTCCCATTTTATTTAGGTGTATCCATATATATGGCCCACCCTGCGCTTGTACATAGAGGTAGTATTGTATTCCCTGTTACATTTATCACATTAGTTTTCACCCAAATTACCGATGATTGGTGTGCTTTGTACTCATCCTAAGCTTTCTGGTGCATGATTACAATTCTGGCTCTGCAGTGAACTCTGACATATAGCAGTTGGATACAGGTAAGAGATGAGGATGACACCCTAGAGCTTGGTTGACATGTTTTGGGTATTTGGCTGTGTTTGGAGTAGACGCTCCCTCCTGCTGATTTGTGGGATCAGAGGCCTCAGAACATCTGGCTTTTCCATGTGCCCGATGAGGGAGGCTCTGGGCCGGTGTGTGTCGCTGCCATGTTGGCGGCCCCTCACTTCCTTGTCTGTGGATCTATCTTGCAGAGCGGATGTGTGGTCGGGGCTGCTGTATCGCAGGTTACAGAATCGGCTCAGTCCCTGAGCTTCAGAGAGCAAGATGCTGACCATCAAACTGCCGCAGCTGCTCCGCGTCCATCAGATGCCGCGGGTGAGTGTGATCAGGGCTTACATCAGGACTTACACCAGTCACCCCCAGAGCTGCAGTATGTCTACTTTTCCAGTCACATCTGGAGCTGAATTATATCTAATAATCCAGTCACATCTACATCTGCATTACATCTAATGCTCCAGTCACATCCAGAGCTGCAGTATAGCTAATACTCCAGTCACATCCAGAACTGCAGTATAGCTAATACTCCAGTCACATCCAAATCTGCATTATATTTAACACTCTAGCCACACCCAGAGCTGCACTATATCTAATACTAAATCCACATCCAGAGCTGCACTATAAGGCGCGTGTCACACTACTGTAGAATATGGGCGAGTGCTATGCGAGAAAACATCGCATAGCACTCGAACAAGTGTTAATCTATGGGGCAGCTCACATCACCGTTTATTTTCTCGGGCATATTCAGTCTGCGTGTAAAATACACAGCATGCTATGATTGTCACCAACACTCGGCCGAGACTCGCCAAAGCAAACCTATGCGTGCGAGAAAAAAATCGCACAGCACTCGGACCATGCGAGTGCTGTCTGATCTTTGCGCATCGGTGTCCTTTGAAAAGCACGTAATTCATGTGCCACATACAGTAAATTCACATTGACAGGTTAGAATAGAATAGATAGAATAGATACAGTTGTGCTCAAAGTTTACATACCCTGGCAGAATTTTTGCTTTCTTCACCTTTATTCAGAGAATATGATGATAACACCAAAACTTTCTCTCCAATCATGGTTAGTGGTTGGGTGAAACCATTTATTATCAAACTACTGTGTTTTCTCTTTTTAAATCATAACGACAACCCAAAACATCCAAATGACTCTGATCAAAAGTTTATACATACACTGAAGATTTTGGCCTGATAACATGCACAGAAGTTTACACAAATGAGTTTGAATAGCTACTAAAGGTAACCTCCTCACCTGTGACCTGTTGTTCGCTTGTAATCAATGTGTGTGCATAAAAGCTGAGTGAGTATATGGGATCCAGACAGACTCTTGCATCTTTCATCCAGCCACTGACGTTTCTAGATTGTGAGTCATGGGGAAAGCAAAAGAATTGTCAACGGATCTACGGGAAAAGGTAGTTGAGCTGTATAAAACAGGAAAGGGATACAAAAAGATATCCAAGGAATTGATAATGCCAGTCAGCAGTGTTGAAACTGTGATTAATAAATGGAAAATCAGGGGCTCTGTAAAAACAAAACCACGTAAAAACAAAACCACGGTCAGATAGACCAACAAAAATGTTGTCCAGGAAAATTGTTCAGGATGCAAAGAAAAACCGACAAATAACATCAGCTGAAATACAAGACTCTCTGAAAACTAGCGGTGTGGCTGTTTCAAGATACACAATAAGGAGGCACTTGAAGAAAAATGGGCTGTATGGTCGAGTCGCCAGAAGAAAGCCATTACTGCGCAAATGCCACAAAGTATCACCTACAATACGCAAAACAGCACAGAGACAAGCCTCAAAACTTTGGGAACTAGGTAATTAAACTAGGCACAGGAAACTTGGTCAAAGTTGAAGGAAATATGAATGCAGCATGTTATCAGCAAATACTGGAGGCAAATTTGCACTCAACAGCCCGGAAGCTGCATATGGGACGTACTTGGACATTCCAACATGACAACGATCCAAAACACAAGGCCAAGTCGACCTGTCATTGGCTACAGCAGAACAAAGTGAAGTTTCTGGAGTGGCCATCTGTTGTGAATTTGACTTTTTTGGCTCCCTCTTGTGGTCACTAGTGATATGACTCTGGGATTGTCTTTCCTCAGTTTGGCACCCACCTGGGTCGTTAGTCCAGGGGTGTTGCTATATAAACTTCCTGGTTTCTCAGTCCAGTGCCTGGCATCGTTGTAATCAGTTCCTTTCTGTTTGCTCCTGTCTGCTGGTCTTGGATCTTGCAAAATTAAGCTAAGTCCTGCTTCCTTGTTTTTTGGTTATTTGCTTTGCTCTAATTTTTTGTCCAGCTTGTACTAAATGTGATTCCTGATTTTGCTGGAAGCTCTAGGGGGCTGGTGTTCTCCCCCCGGGCCGTTAGACGGTTCGGGGGTTCTTGAATATCCAGCGTGGAAATTTTGATAGGGTTTTTGCTGACCATATAAGTCATCTTACTATATTCTGCTATTAGTCAGTGGGCCTCTCTTTGCTAAATATCTAGTTCATTCTTACGTTTGTCTTTTCTCCTTACCTCACCGTTATTATTTGTTGGGGGCTTGTATCCAACTTTTGGGGTCTTTTCTCTGGAGGCAAGAAAGGTCTATCTTTTCCCTTCTAGGGTTAGTTAGTTCTCCGGCTGGCGCGAGACGTCTAGAACCAACGTAGGCACGTTCCCCGGATGCTGCTATTTGTGGTGCTAGGATTAGATATATGGTCAGCCCAGTTACCACTGCCCTATGAGCTGGTTTTTTGTGTTTGCAGACTTGGTATGTACTTTTGAGACCCTCTGCCATTGGGGTCATAACAGCCATCTCAGTCTCCTAACCTCAATATCATTGGGCCACTCTAGGGAGATCTCAAGCGCGCAGTGCATGCTAGACAGCCCAGGAATTTTCAGGAACTGGAGGCTTTTTACCAAGAAGAGTGGGCAGCTTTACCATCTGAGAAAATAAAGAACCTCATCTACAACTACCACAAAAGACTTCAAGCTGTCATTGATGATAGAGGGGGCAATACACGGTATTAAGAAATGGGGTATGTGAACTTTTGATCAGGGTCATTTGGATGTTTTGGGTTGTCATTATGATTTAAAAAGAGAAAACACAGTAGTTTGGCAATAAGTGGCTTCATCCAACCACTAACCATGAGTAGAGAAAAAGTTTTGGTGTTATCATTCATATTCTCTGAAAAAAGGCCAAGAAAACAAAAATTCTGCCAGGGCATGTGAACTTTTGAGTACAACTGTATATACACATAGTATACATAGATATATATAGATGGAAAAGCCGTAATTAATCTGTCGTGTTCTGTAAAATCACAGCAGGAGCCGACAGGATAGAAGAGATGGATTACATACAGTAAATACATATAGAATAGGTAGATATATAGAATACAGAGACAAATACAATTAGTACAGTGTGTGTGTAGCTTACTGTACATGTATTTAATTAATAAAAGATTATTTTTTGGAAAAAAATGGCGTGGGCTCCCGCATAATTTTCTTTGCCAGCAGAGGGAAAGCTATCTAAACAATTTTGTTTCTGGTGTCCTTCGACAGCTCTTTGGTCTTCACCATAGTGGAGTCTGGACTGTGACTGTTTGAGGTTGTGGACAGGTGTCTTTTATACTGATAATAAGTTCAAACTGGTGCCATTACCACAGGTAATGAGTGGAGGACAGAGGAGCCTCTTAAAGAAGTTACAGGTCTGTGAGAGCCAGAAATCTTGTACGTTTTTAGGTGACAAAATACTTATTTTCCACCAGAATTTGCAAAATAAATCTTGCCAAATCAGACAAGGTGATTTTCTGGCTTTGTTTTCTCATTTTGACTCTCATAGTTGTGGTCTACCTATGAGGTCAATTACAGGCCTCTCTCATCTTTTTAAGTGGGAGAACTTGCACAATTGGTAGCTGACTAAATACCTTTTTTCCCCTACTGTATTATCTCGCTATTTTCTACAGTGGGTTCGGAAAGTATTCAGACCCCTTTAAATTTTTCACTCTTTGTTTCATTGCATCCATTTGGTAAATTCAAAAAAGTTCATTTTTTCTCATTAATATACATTCTGCACCCTATCTTGACTGAAAAAAAAACAGAAATATAGAAATTTTTTGCAAATGTATTAAAAAAGAAAAAAACGGAATATCACATGGTCAAGTATTCAGACCCTTTGCTCAGTATTGAGTAGAAGCACACTTTTGAGCTAGTACAGCCATGAGTCTTCTTGGGAATGATGCAACAAGTTTTTCACACCTGGATTTGGGGATCCTCTGCCATTTTTCCTTGCAGATGTTCTCTAGTTCTGTCAGGTTGGATGGTGAACGTTGGTGGACAGCCATTTTCAGTTCTCTTCGGAGATGATCAATTAGGTTTAGGTCAGGGCTCTGGCTGGGCCAGACAAGAATGGTCACAGAGTTGTTCTGAAGCCACTCCTTTGTTATTTTAGCTGTGTGCTTAGGGTCATTGTCTTGTTGGAAGGTGAACCTTCGGCCGAGTCTGCGGTCCAGAGCACTCTGGAAGAGGTTTTCATCCAGGATATCTCTGTACTTGGCCGCATTCATGTTTCCTTCTATGGCAACCAGTCGTCCTGTCCCTGCAGCTGAAAAACACCCCCATAAAATGATACTGCCAACACCATGTTTCACTGTTGGGATTGCTTTGGGCAGGTGATGAGCAGTGCCTGGTTTTCTCCACACATACATAGTTACATAGTTATTAAGGTTGAAGGAAGACTTTAAGTCCATCTAGTTCAACCCATAGCCTAACCGAACATGCCCTAACATGTTGATCCAGAGGAAGGCAAAAAAAAAACATGTGGCAAAGAGTAAGCTCCACATTGGGGAAAAAAATTCCTTCCCGACTCCACATACGGCAGTCAGACTAGTTCCCTGGATCAACGCCCTATCAAGGAATCTAGTGTATATACCCTGTAACATTATACTTTTCAAGAAAGGCATCCAGTTCCCTCTTAAATTTTAGCAGTGAATCACTCATTACAACATCATGCGGCAGAGAGTTCCATAGTCTCACTGCTCTTACAGTAAAGAATCCGCGTCTGTTATTATGCTTAAACCTTCTTTCCTCCAGACGTAGAGGATGCCCCCTTGTCCCTGTCTCAGGTCTATGATTAAACAGATCATCAGAAAGGTCTTTGTACTGTCCCCTCATATATTTTTACATTAAAATAAGATCACCCCTTAGTCTTCGTTTTTCCAAACTAAACAGCCCCAAGTGTAATAACCTATCTTGGTATTGCAGACACCCCAGTCCTCTAATAACCTTGGTCGCTCTTCTCTGCACCCACTCCAGTTCAGCTATGTCTTTCTTATACACCAGAGACCAGAACTGTGCACAGTATTCTAAGTGTGGTCGAACTAGTGACTTGTATAGAGGTAAAATTATGTTCTCCTCATGAGCATCTATGCCTCTTTTAATACATCCCATTATTTTATTTGCCTTTGTAGCAGCTGCCTGACACTGGCCACTGAATATGAGTTTGTCATCCACCCATACACCCAGGTCTTTTTCATTGACGGTTTTGCCCAGAGTTTTAGAATTAAGCACATAGTTATACATCTTATTACTTCTACCCAAGTGCATGACCTTACATTTATCCCCATTAAAGCTCATTTGCCATTTATCAGCCCAAGCTTCTAGTTTACATAAATCATCCTGTAATATAAAATTGTCCTCCCCTGTATTGATTACCCTGCAGAGTTTAGTGTCATCTGCAAATATTGAAATTCTACTCTGAATGCCCCCTACAAGGTCATTAATAAATATGTTAAAAAGAAGAGGGCCCAATACTGACCCCTGTGGTACCCCACTGCTAACCGCGACCCAGTCCGAGTGTGCTCCATTAATAACCACCCTTTGTTTCCTATCCCTGAGCCAGCTCTCAACCCACTTACACATATTTTCCCCTATCCCCATTATTCTCATTTTATGTAACAACCTTTTGTGTGGCACCGTATCAAAAGCTTTTGAAAAGTCCATATACACTACATCTACTGGGTTCCCTTGGTCCAGTCCGGAACTTACCTCTTCATAGAAGCTGATCAAATTAGTCTGACATGAACGGTCCCTAGTAAACCCGTGCTGATACTGGGTCATGAGGTTATTCCTCCTCAGATACTCCAGTATAGCATCCCTTAGAATGCCCTCCAGGATTTTACCCACAGTAGAGGTTAAGCTTACTGGCCTATAATTACCGAGTTCAGTTTTTGTCCCCTTTTTGAATATTGGCACCACATTTGCTATACGCCAGTCCTGTGGTACAGAACCTGTTATTATGGAGTCTTTAAAGATTAAAAATAATGGTCTATCAATGACCGTACTTAATTCCTGCAGTACTCGGGGGTGTATCCCATCCGGGCCCAGAGATTTGTCAATTTTAGTGATTTTTAAGGCCCCGTCACACTTAGCGACGCTAAAGCGATCCCGACAACGATACGACCTGTCAGGGATCGTTGCTGCATCGCTATGGGTCGCTGGTGAGATGTCAAACAGTGAGATCTTCCTAACGACGCAGCAGCGATGCGGCGACCTGTAGCGACCTGTGCAACGATGTCGTTGGTCGTTGTGACCCTGTCACATGGCAGCTATTATGACGATTCAGACCTCGATGAGGGACATCCTGTGTGATGTTGTAGTCAACGAGGTCGTTGGTAAGGTGTCAAACACAGCGATTTGTGCTACCCAGCGGGACCTCAACGATCAAAAAAAGGTCCAGGCCATTCCGACACGACCAGCGATCTCACAGCAGGGGCCTGGTCGCTGCTACGTGTCAAACATAGCGAGATCGCTACTGAGGTCGCTGTTGCGTCACAAAACTTGTGACTCAGCAGCGATCTCGCTAGCGACCTCGCTTAGTGTGACGGGGGCTTTAGACGCCGCCATACTTCCTGCTGGGTTAAGCAGGTGACACTTAATGGGGAATTTTTGTTATCACTGATTATATTGTCTGCCATGGGATTTTCTTGTGTAAATACTGATGAAAAAAAGTCATTTAGCATATTGGATTTTTCCTCATCCTCATCCACCATTACCCCCAGACTATTTTTAAGGGGGCCAACACTTTCATTTTTTAGTTTCTTACTATTTATGTAGTTAAAGAATATTTGGGGATTATTTTTACTCTCTCTGGCAATGAGTCTCTCTGTCTCAATTTTTGCTGCCTTGATTTGCTTTTTACAGAATTTATTTAATTTTTTGTATTTATTTAATGCCTCCTCACTACCTACTTCCTTTAATTCTCTAAATGCTTTCTTTTTGTCACTTATTGCGCCCCTTACAGCTCTATTTAGCCATATTGGTTTCCTCCTATTTCTAGTATGTTTATTCCCATACGGTATATAGGATGCTAATAAACGTCTCCCATTTTCTTTGTGTATTTTTATGTCTCAGGATATCGTCCCAGTTAATTGCACCAAGATCATCTCTCATCCGTTGGAAATTTGCCCTCCTGAAGTTTAGTGTCCTTGTCACCCCTCTACTACACATCTTATTAAAGGAGACCTGGCCTGTTGGTTAATATTAGGTCTAGCAGTGCCCCCCTTCTTGTTGGGTCCTGAACCAGTTGTGAAAGGTAATTGTCTCTCATAGTTGTCAAAAACCGATTACCTTTGCTGGAATTGCAGGTTTCTGTTCCCCAATCTATTTCAGGGTAGTTGAAGTCCCCCATAATAATGACTTCTCCTTGAGTCGCAGCTTCATCTATTTGCTTTACGAGGATATTCTCCATTGCTTCCATTATTTTTGGAGATTTAAAACAAACCCCTATCAGTAATTTATTATTTTTTTCCCCCTCCCCTTATCTCCACCCACAGGGACTGTACATTTTCATTAAATTCACCTATATTATCATGCTGGATGGGCTTTAAGGACGATTTTACATACAGACACACCCCACCCCCTCGCTTATCTGTACGGTCATTTCTGAAAAGGCTATAGCCCTGCAAGTTAACAGACCATTCATGGCTCTCATCCAGCCATGTTTCAGATATCCCCACCATGTCATAATTATGCTCCAACAACATTAATTCTAATTCGTCCATCTTGTTGGCGAGGCTTCTGGCATTAGTATACATGCACTTGATGTTCCTCTCTGTACCTCTATTCTTTCTTAAATTATTAACTGTTCTAACCCCACCCCCCATGCCACCGCCACCCCCAACTTCCTTATTTGTGCCCAGGTCTCTATCTGCCCTATCTTCCCCTCCTATAAATTGAATACCCTCCCCCCAATCCCTAGTTTAAACACTCCTCCATCCTTCTAGCCATTTTCTCCCCCAGCACAGCTGTACCTTTCCCATTGAGGTGCAGCCCATCCCTAGCGTAGAGCCTGTAGCCCACTGAGAAGTCGGCCCAGTTCTGCAGGAACCCAAACCCCTCCTTCCTACACCAATTCTTGAGCCACTTATTAACCTCCCTAATCTCCCATTGCCTCTCTGGTGTGGCACGTGGTATAGGCAGTATTTCGGAAAATACCACGTTGGAGGTCCTTGCTTTCAACTTGCAGCCTAATTCCCTGAAATCAATTTTAAGGACCTTCCACCTACCTCTAACTTTGTCTTTTGAGCCAATGTACACCATGACCGCTGGGTCCTCACCAGCCCCTCCCAGTAATCTGTCCACCCGATCAGCGATGTGTCGGACTCGAGCGCCAGGTAGGCAGCACACCGTCCGACGATCCCCGTTTTTGTGACAGATTGCCCTATCTGTTCCCCTAATAATTGAGTCCCCCACTACCAGCACCTGTCTGGCCTGTACTGCTCTCCTATTTCCCTCCTTACTGTAGCAGTCACTCCTCCGGCTTTCAGAGGGCATGCCTGGCTGCAGCAGTGCTACCCCTGTACTGGCACACCCCTCATTCGCCAACTTAGCAAACGTATTGGGGTGTGCCAGATCAGGACTAGCCTCCCTGGCACTCTTCCCTCTACCCCGCTTTCTGACTGTCACCCAGCTAGCTACTTCACTGTCCTGCAGCTCCATCCTACCATCCCCCCCTCATCTATCCCATTGAGCGTCTGCTCAGTAAGCAGATGACTCCTCTCCATATTGTCTATGGATCTCAGTGTTGCCAGCTGCACATTTAGATCCAGAATCTGGGCTTCCAAATGCACAATGTGCTCACATCTCGCACAGCAGTATGCACCCTCGACCGGCTGATCAAGGACAGCATACATGTGGCAAGATGTGCACTGGATGGCATTAACAATAGTGGAGCACATTTCCTAATGGGGATTGCACCAGACAAAAGCGTTAAATAAAAATAAATACAAAGTATTAATAAAAAACAGACAGCAATTCCTCCCTTGGAAACTCCCTGATTCCAAAGTCACTGAATCACAAGTCACACTTACCGCTGTCCACACTCACTAAGCTGAAGATTTAAAGATTTTTTTTTTCCCTTCAGCAACAATCCACCTTGCTGTTCAATGCTCTACCAAAAAGGACTTGATTCCCAAACAGCTGCCCCTTATAACTCCTTAATTATGAGCCCCCACCCTAAGTTAACCCCTTGTGAATATAGCTACTCCCAATTCAGCAACTCACACCAATTCACTCAAGTATTTGTTAAAGGCTTTCCAAATACCTCCTCACTGAATCACAAGTCACACTTACTGCCGTTCACACTTACGCTCACACTCGCTAAGCTGAAGATTTAAAGATTTTTATTTTTTTTTTCCCTTCAGCAACAATCCACCTTGCTGTTCAATGCTCTACCGCTTAGAATTATCACGAAAAGGTCCATCTTCTTCTCATCAGACCAGAGAATCCTATTTCTCATAGCTCGGGAGTCCTTCATGTGTTTTTTAGCAAACTCTATGCGGGCTTTCATATGTCTTGCACTGAGGAGAGGCTTCCGTCAGGCCACTTTGCCATAAAGGCCCGACTGGTGGAGGGCTGCAGTGATAGTTGACTTTGTGGAACTTTCTCCCATCTCCCTACTGCATCTCTGGAGCTCAGCCACAGTGATCTTGGGGTTCTTCTTTACCTCCCTCACCAAGGCTCTTCTCCCACGATTGCTCAGTTTGGCTGGACGGCCAGGTCTGGGAAGACTTATGGTGGTCCCAAACTTCTTCCATTTAAGGATTATGGAGGCCACTGTGCCCTTAGGAACCTTGAGTACTGCAGAAATTCTGTTGTAACCTTGGCTAGATCTGTGCCTTGCCACAATTCTGTCTCTGAGCTCCTTGGCCAGTTCCTTTGACCTCATGATTCTCATTTGGTCTGACATGCACTGTCAGCTGTGAGGTCTTATATAGACAGGTGTGTGCCTTTCCAAATTAAGTCCTATCAGTTTAATTAAACACAGCTGGCCTACAATGAAGGAGTAGAACCATCTCAAGGAGGATCACAAGGAAATGGACAGCATGTGACTTAAATATGAGTGTCTGAGCAAACGGTCTGAATACTTATGACCCTGTGATATTTCAGTTTTTCTTTTTTATTAAACTTGCAAATAATTCTACATTTCTGTATTTTTCAGTCAAGATGGGATGCAGAGTGTACATTAATGTGAAAAAAATGAACTTTTTGGATTTTACCAAATGGCTGCAATGAAACAAAGAGTGGAAAATGTAAAGGGGTCTGAATACTTTCCATACCCACTGTATCTATCTATCTATCTATCTATCTATCTATCTATCTATCTATCTATCTATCCATCTATCTATTATCTATCTAATTATTATTGCTCTATATCAATTATCTATTATATACTGTATATGTATTGAAGAATGTTTCCTTGGAAAACAATGTGTAAATGACAGAGAATTACTCTATGTAAAATCTCATGTTAAGATTGCATTCGGATGTAAATTGGATTGTACTCGCATAAAAAATGCATTACACTCGTCTAACTCTCGGTAGTGAGAATTGGACCGATTTTTCATACGCTTAGTGTTACTCTTGCCATACTAATACTCCAATCACACCCAGAGCTGCACTATATCTAATACTCCAGTAACATCCAGAGCTGCATAATATTTAATACTCCAGTCACCCCCAGAGCTGCACTATATCTAATACTGCAGTCAGAGGTGGATGAGGGAGAGCGACGCTCTGCAGGTCTCCCCAGGTGTAATCATCTGCAGGATTTATCACTGTCCTCCCATGTCAGGTGTTCTGGGAGGACGGGATCATGTCTGGGTATCGGCACCCGAAGAGTTCTGCTTTAGACTGTCTGCTGAGCTCTTTCCAGATGACCAATGAGACCATCAATATCTGGACCCACTTCTTGCCGACATGGTGAGTAACCCTGTGTGATACTGGCTGCTGAGCCATGCATCTAATCATGTCTGATACTGGCTGCTGAGCCGTGTATCTAATCCTGTGTGATACTGGCTGCAGAGCCGTGCATCTAATCCTGTCTGATACTGTCTTCTGAGCCGTGTATCTAATCCTGTGTGATACTGGCTGCTGAGCCCTGTATCTAATCCTGTCTGATACTGTCTGCTGAGCCGTGTATCTAATACTGTGTGATACTGGCTGCTGAGCCCTGTATGTAATCCTGTGTGATACTGTCTGCTGAGCCCTGTATCTAAACCTGTCTGTTACTGGCTGCTGAACCGTGTATCTAATCCTGTGTGATACTGGCTGCTGAGCAGTGTATCTAATCCTGTGTGATACTGTCTGCTGAGCCATGTATCTAATCCTATCCTGTGTGATACTGGCTGCTGAGCAGTGTATCTAATCCTATCCTGTGTGATACTGTGCTGAGCCATGTATCTAATCCTATCCTGTGTGATACTGGCTGCTGAGCCATGTATCTAAGGCTGCCATCACACTAGCAGTATTTGGTCAGTATTTTACCTCAGTATTTGTAAGCCAAAACCAGGAGTGGGTGATAAATACAGAAATGGAGCATATGTTTCTATTATACTTTTCCTCTAATTGTTCCACTCCTGGTTTTGGCTTACAAATACTGATGTAAAATCCTGACCAAATACCGCTAGTGTGACGGCAGCCTAATCCTATCCTGTGTGATACTGTCTGCTGAGCCATGTATCTAATCCTATCCTGTGTGATACTGGCTGCTGAGCTGTGTATCTAATCCTATCCTGTGTGATACTGTCTGCTGAGCCATGTATCTAATCCTATCCTGTGTGATACTGGCTGCTGAGCCGTGTATCTAATCCTATCCTGTGTGATACTGGCTGCTGAGCCCTGTATTTAATCCTGTGTGATGCTGAGCCCTGTGTGATACTGGCGGCTGAGCTGTATCTAATCTCAGTAGTGTAGTACTCAGTAGCCTCTCCTCTCTCCGCAGGTATTTCCTCTGGAGGTTTCTGCTTCTCTCTCACTCTCTGGACTTTTGGGGGGAGCCGTACAACTGGCCGCTCCTGGTGTACATGCTGCTCGTCTGTCTCTACCCCTTCACCTCCAGTGTTGCGCACACATTCAGCAGCATGTCCGCCCGCGCCCGCCACATCTGCTATTTCCTGGACTATGGAGCCCTGAGCCTCTACAGCCTGGGTATATTCTATATTTTATCTATATACTGTGTATCCTCTGTGTACTGTGCTGTACCTCTACATAATGAGTGTACAATGGGTACAGAAAGTATTCAGACCCCTTTACATTTTTCACTCTTTGTTTCATTGCAGCCATTTGGTACATTCAAACAAGTTAATTTTTTTCTCATTAATATACACTCTGCACCCCATCTTGACTGAAAAAAACAAATGTAGTAATTTTTGCAAATTTATTAAAAAATAAAAAACTGAAATATCACATGGTCATAAGTATTCAGACCCTTTGCTCAATATTGAGTAGAAGCACCCTTTGAGCTAGTACAGCCAAGGCCACCATCAGGGCATTACTGCCCTTACTGTGTGGGGCCCGGTGAGCAGCAGTACAAAAGGGGGCCTGCAGGTCCAGGGCCCCGTTCCTGTGTTTCTACTCATAGGGCCCCAAGTGCTGTGCGCCACAGGCCTGCGGCGCACACATCAGCACACACGCTTTGGCCGGGAGCTGTGCACGACCGTCTAACCTTGACAGCAACCCAGCTCCCTCTCCCTCCATGTTCTCTGTACTTCCGGGTCAGGTCGTCATCACGCACGTGCCGACATGTACAGGACGCTGGAAGCAGAGCTGCGCTGCTGGAGAGCGACTGTGAGGTAAGTATGAAAAACTTTTTTGTTTTCTTTATAAAATGAATTCAGTGGGTGAGTGTGACTGCAAGTGATGAAGTGGGGAGTGTATGTGGGGTGGGGCTACACATGATGGAGTTTGGGGGTTAAAGGAGACTGAACATGAGGAAGTGGGGGGAGTAGGGCTGTACATGATGGAGTGGGGGGTAAGGGGGACTGCACATGATGAAGAGGGAGTGGGGCAGCACATGAAGTGGGGTAAAGGGGACTTGCACATGATGAACTGGGAAAGGGGACTGCACATCATGCAATGGAGGTAAGGGGGACTGCACATGATAAAGGGGGGTAAGAGGGACTGCACATGATAAAGGGGGGTAAGAGGGACTGCATATGATGAAGTTGGGGGGAAGGGGACTGCACATGATGAAATGAAAGGGGGATAGGAGACTGCAAATGATAAAGGGGGAGGGGACGGGGGACTGCAAATGATGAATTCAGTGTGAGGGACGGGGACAGCAATTTAATTGAAGGGGGGGTGGGGAGAGCAAATGATGAATTGAAGGTGGGGGTGGGGGAGCAAATGATCTAGGAGGAGAACAAATAATGAATTTTGAGTGTGGGGGAGTAAATGATGTATTGAATGTGGGGTAGAGCAGTTGATAATGAATAGAGAGTGGGAGAGAAAGACATGACAATGAATTGGGGCGGGGGGCATGTAAATATAATGAATAAGGGTTAGGGTTAGAACAGTAGATACATAGTGGGGGGTATTGAGGATGAAGTGACTGGTAATGAATTGGGGGAAAGAGTACAGGTGCTAATTAATTTATATATTAAATGAGGAAAGTGTCTATTTATAGTTAGTGGGCGCACAGTGGCGGATTATAATTTATATTTGGAATGGTGGGTTGCATAATAACCAATTATATATTGATTTTGGGTGCTCCTCTGTATTCAGAGTGTATTGTAGAAGAAAGGGAAAAAAGTGGGGAATGTGCTCTGGAAGTGGTGCTCTAGGTAACTGTGTTATGTTATGGAGAGAAGTCCTGGCTGGAAGAAGTGACGGCGGTCTGTGCTGGATGAAAAAGAAAAGCAAAGAAGGACTTCAGCTAGAGACATCACTGTTGAGTCAGTGTGTTACCTGTACACTGACACTGTACACTGTGTACTATATACAGAGCTCCTGTGTATAATGTCACTGGTGATCCCTGTATTACCTGTACACTGACACTATATACAGAACTCCTGTGTATAATGTCACTGGTGATCACTGTATTATCTGTACACTGACATTATATGCATAGCTCCTGTGTATGTCACATTGTGATCACTGTATTACCTGTACACTGACACTATACACTGTATACTATATAGAGGTCCTGTGTATAATGTCACTAGTGATCACTGTATTATCTGTACACTGACGCTATACACTGTATACTATATACAGAGCTCCTGTGTACAATATCACCAGTGATCACTGTATTACCTGAACACTGACACTATATACAGAGCTCCTGTGTATAGTGCCACCAGTGATCACTGTATTACCTGTACAGAGTTCCTGTGTACAATGGCACTTAGTATTGTGTTGTTGTTTTTTTTATTAATGATCAGTATTGTAGTAGTCAGTCACTATGTGGTGATAATATGTGATCTGGTCATGGTGTAGTGATAGTTGTTCCTTGTATGTGTTATTCTGTCACTATGTGATGGTAATATGTGGTCAGGCCATGGTGTGGCTGTATTTGTTCCTTGTATGTGGTATTATTCAGTCACTATGTGGTGGTAATATGTGGTCTGGCCATGGTGTGGCGGTATTTGTTCCTTGTGTGTGGTATTATTCAGTCACTATGTGGTGGTAATATGTGGTCTGGCCATGGTGTGGCGGTATTTGTTCCTTGTATGTGGTATTATTCAGTCACTATGTGGTGGTAATATGTGGTCTGGTCATGGTGTGATGATATTTGTCCCTTGTATGTGGTATTATTGGTCATTTAAAAATGTATGTGACTCATTCCCTTAAAGAAAAATACATATAAATATATTTATTTCTAATAGTTTAGAGTAGAGTAGGGCCTCGCCAAAAGAGTCTACCATGTCATGGAGGCAGCTTAAAAATTATTTTGTCCATAACAAAAGCTGCTGGTTATGAATGTTATCTGGTGTTTGATGGGAACTGTTAATATCTGATTCAGGACATGGTGAAGAAGTTGAGTTTTTCCAAGAGTGGGCGGTGGGACGTGGAGGCAGAGCTGGGCTGGAGTCTCAAGGGGGCCTGAAAATGTTGCCAATATGGGGCCCCGAAATTCCTGGTGGTAGCCTTGAGTACAGCCATGAGTCTTTTTGGGAATGATGCAACAAGTTTTTCACACCTGGATTTGGGGATCCTCTGCCATTCTTCAACGATGGTGAACGTTGGTGGACAGCCATTTTCAGGTCGATCCAGAGATGCTCAGATGGGTTTAGGTCAGGGCTCTGGCTGGGCCAATCAAGAATGGTCACAGAGTTGTTCTGAAGTCACTCCTTTGTTATTTTAGCTGCGTGCTTCTTGTTGGAAGGTGAACCTTTGGCCAAGTCTGAGTCCTGAGCACTCTGGAAGAAGTTTTCATCAAGGATATCTCTGTACTTGGCCGCATTCATGTTTCCTTCAATGACAACCAGTCGTCCTGTCCCTGCAGCTGAAAAACACCCCCATAAAATGATGCTGCCACCACGTTTCACTGTTGGGAATGTATTGGGCAGGTGATGAGCAGTGCCTGGTTTTCTTCACACATACCACTTAAAATTATCACTAAAAAGGTCTATCTCATCAGTCCAGAGAATCTTATTTCTCATAGTCTGGGAGTCCTTCATGTGTTTTTTAGTAACCTCTATGCGGGCTTTCATATGTCTTGCACTGAGGAGAGGCTTCCGTCGGGCCACTCTGCCATAAAGGCCCGACTGGTGGAGGGCTGCAGTGATAGTTGACTTTGTGGAACATTCTCCCATCTCCGTACTGCATTTCTGGAGCTCAGCCACAGTGATCTTGGGGTTCTTCTTTACCTCCCTCACCAAGGCTCTTCTCCCACGATTGCTCAGTTTGGCTGGACGGCCAGGTCTAGGAAGACTCCTGTAGTCCCAACTTCTTCCATTTAGGGATTATGGAGGCCACTATGCTCTTAGGAACCTTGAGTACTACAAAAATTCTGTTGTAACCTTGGCCAGATCTGTGCCTTGCCACAATTCTGTCTTTGAGCTCCTTGGCCAGTTCCTTTGACCTCATGATTCTCATTTGGTCTGACATGCACTATGTCTTATATAGACAGGTGTGTGCCTTTCCAAATCAAGTCCTATCAGTTTAATTAAACACATCTGGACTCAAATGAAGGTGTAGAATAGTGATGAGCGAATATACTCGTTACTCGAGATTTCTCGAGCACGCTCGGGTGTCCTCCGAGTATTTTTTAGTGCTCGGAGATTTAGTTTTCATCGCCGCAGCTGAATGATTTACATCTGTTAGCCAGCATAAGTACATGTGGGGGTTGCCTGGTTTCTAGGGAATCCCCACATGTAATCAAGCTGGCTAAGAGATATAAATCATTCAGCTGAGGTGAGGAAAATGAAATCACGTGAGCGTGCTCGAGAAATCTTGAGTAACGAGTATATTCGCTCATCACTAGTGTAGATCCATCTCAAGGAGTATTGCAAGGAAATGGACAGCATGTGACTTAAATATGAGTGTCTGAGCAAAGGGTCGGAATACTTATGACCATGTGATATTTCAGTTTTTCTTTTTTAATAAACATGAAAAATTTCTACATTTCTGTTTTTTTTTCAGTCAAGATGGGGTGCAGAGTGTACATTAATGAGAAAAAAAATGAACTTTTTTGAATTCACCAAATGGCTGCAATGAAATAGAGTGAAAAATTTGAAGGGGTCTGAATAATTTCCATACCCACTGTATGCTGGGCTCAACCTCTATATACTGAGCATATGCTGTTCTGCACCTCTATATACTGAGTGTATGCTGTGCTGTACCTCTACATACTGAGCGTATGCTGTGTTATACCTCTATATACTGAGCAAGCGTATGCTGTGTTGTACCTCCATATTTTTAGTGTATGCTGTGCTGTTTCTCTATATATGGAGTGTATGCTGTGCTGTACCTCTATATATTGAGCGTATGCTGTGCTGTACCTCTATATACTGAGCATATGTTGTGCTGTACCTCTATATACTGAGCGTATGCTGTGCTGTACCGCTATATATGGAGCGTATGCTGTGCTGTACCTCTATATACTGAACTTATGCTGTGCTATACCTCCATATACTGAACATATGGTGTGCTGTACCTCTACAGTTACGTCCATATATATTTGGACAGAGACAACATTTTTCTAATTTTGGTTACAGACATTACGACAATGAATTTTAAACAAAACAATTCAGATGCAGGTGAAGTTCAGACTTTCAGCTTTCATTTGAGGGTATCCACATTAAAATTGGATGAAGGGTTTAGGAGTTTCAGCTCCTTAACATGTGCCACCCTGTTTTTAAAGGGACCAAAAGTAATTGGACAATTGGCTCCAAGGCTATTTCATGGACAGGTGTGGGCAATCCCTTCGTTATTTCATTCTCAATTAAGCAGATAAAAGGCCTGGAGTTGATTTGAGGTGTGGTGCTTGCATTTGGAAGGTTTTGCTGTGAAGTAAACATTCGGTCAAAGGAGCTCTCCATGCAGGTGAAACAAGCCATCCTTAAGCTGCGAAAACAGAAAAAACCCATCCGAGAAATTGTTACAATATTAGGAGTGGCAAAATCTACAGTTTGGTACATCCTGAGAAAGAAAGAAAGCACTGGTGAACTCATCAATGCGAAAAGACCTGGGCGCCCACGGAAGACAACAGTGGTGGGTGATCGCAGAATAATCTCCATGGTGAAGAGAAACCCCTTCACAACAGTCGACCAAGTGACCAACACTCTCCAGGAGGTAGGCACATCAATATCCAAATCTACCATAAAGAGAAGTCTGCATGAAAGTAAATACAGAGGGTTCACTGCACGGTGCAAGCCGCTCATAAGCATCAAGAATAAAAAGGCTAGACTGGACTTTGCTAAAAAACATCTAAAAAAGCCAGCACAGTTCTGGAAGAACATTCTTTGGACAGATGAAACCAAGATCAACCTCTACCAGAATAATGGAAAGAGAAAAGTATAGCGAAGGCGGGGTACAGCTCATGATCCAAAGCATACCACATCATCGGTAAAACACGGCGGAGGCAGTGTGATGGCTTGGGCATGCATGGCTGCCAGTGGCACTGGGTCACTAGTGTTTATTGATGATGTGACACAGGACAGAAGCTGCCAAATGAATTCTGAGGTATTCGGAGCCATACTGTGTGCTCAGATCCAGCCAAATGCAGCCAAACTGATTGGTCGTCGTTTCATACTACAGATGGACAATGACCCAAAACATGAAGCCAAAGCAACCCAGGAGTTAATTAAATCAAAGAAGTGGAATATTCTTGAATGGCCAAGTCAGTCACCTGATCTCAACCCAATTGAGCATGCATTTCACTTGTTAAAGACTAAACTTCAGACAGAAAGGCCCACAAACAAACAGCAACTGAAGACCACCGCAGTGAAGGCCTGGCAGAGCATCAAAAAGGAGGAAACACAGCGTCTGGTGATGTCCATGAGTTCAAGACTTCAGGCAGTCATTGGCAACAAAGGGTTTTCAACCAAGTACTAGAAATTAACACTTTATTTAAAAATATTTAATCTGTCTAATTACTTTTGATCCCTTTAAAATCAGGGTGGCACATGTTAAGGAGCTGAAACTCCTAAACCCTTCATCCAATTTTAATGTGGATACCCTCAAATGAAAGCTGAAAGTCTGAACTTCAACTGCATCTGAATTGTTTTCTTTAAAATTCATTGTGGTAATGTCTATAACCAAAATTAGAAAAATGTTGTCTCTGTCCAAATATATATGGACTTAACTGTATATACCGAGTGTATGCTGTGCTGTACCTCTATATACTGAACTTATGCTGTGCTGTACCTCTATATACTGAGCATATGCTGTGCTATACCTCTATATATCGAGGTCATGCACAGCACCTCAGTGGTTGTGTCTCACCATACTGCTTTGATTTCTGCAGGTTGCGCTTTTACGTACGGAGCGTATGTGATGCCAGATCGTTGGATTAATTGCGCCCTGCACCAATACTACGTCCCCATCGCTGCATTTAACACCTTCATCTGCACCGGCCTTTCCTGCTACTCCCGGTACGGAGAGGAGTCGGTCTGCCATTATACACATAGTGCAGCGTGACGGCAGCTTCTGTCATAATAGGTCACTGCCTTGATGCTGTCGTCCAATCTTTGGGGTCATGTAAAGTACACGTCCCTTTAGTACCTTCCATTAAGCATCCCGACAAGGTCACATTTTCCCCGGTAGCCTCACAGATCATGTTTCTTCTATTTATTGCAGGTTTCTGGAGGTTCATCGACCCTCTCTCAGTAAATTCCTACGCACGGCGGCCTTCGTTCACCCTTTCGTTTTTGACAACATCCCTCTATTTTATCGGGTAAGATATTCTGTGGACAGTACTGAGACATGCTACTAGGGGCTGTAATGGCCATGATCTGGGATCCTGAGACATCGGGGGCTCGTCTACTATCTTGAGACCTTGGGGACTCACCGAAGATCCTGAGAGTTTTATGACTCATCTGAGGCACTGGGGGCTCATCTAGGATCCCGAGACATTGGGGGCTCATCTGGGATCCCGAGACATTGGGGGTTCATCTGGGATCCCAAGACACTGGGGACTCGCCTAAGATCCTGAGACATTGGTGGCTGATCTGGGATTCTGAGACATTGGGGTTAATCTGGGATCCCGAGACATTGGGGGTTCATCTGGGATCCCAAGACACTGGGGACTCACCTAGGATTCCGAGACATTGGGGGCTCACCTAGGATCCTGACACATTGGGGGCTAACATAGGATCCCGACACATTGGGGGCTCACGATAGAGACATTGGGAGCTCATCTGCAATCCGGAGACGCTGGGGTTTCATCTGGGATCCCCATACGCTGGGGGCTCATCTGGGATCCTGAGACGTTGAAGGCTTATCTGGGATCGCGAGATGTTGGGGTTTCATCTGGGATCCCAAGACATTCAGGGCTCACCTAGGATCCTGACAGATTGGGGGCTCACTTAGGATATCGAGACATTGGGGGCTCACCTAGGATCCCGAGACATTGGGAGCTCACTTAGGATATTGAGACATTGGGGGCTCATCTGGGATCCCGAGATGCTGGGGTTTCATCTGGGATCCCGAGACGTTGGGGGCTCATCTACTATACTGAGACATTGAAGGCTTATCTGGGATCGCGAGACATTGGAAGCTCATCTGGGACCTAGAAACTTTTGAGACCACAGTATAATGCACGTTCTCACCCCCCCGTGGGTCCGTGTCCCTCTGTCCCGCAGCTCCTGTTCTGTTTTGGTGAAGACTGCAACTGGAATGAGGCCGTCTCTCTCCACCTTTATCATCTCTTTTTCGCTTTCCTGACCGGATTCCTCTTCGCTTCTCATCTACCAGAACGACTGGCGCCTGGGCGTTTTGACTATTTTGGTAAAATGTGACCCTGGAGTGTAGGAAAATGGTGTGTAGTAGACAGATGAATGAGTGGAATAATTTGGTGTTGGCTTTTCTTCTCCTTGTAGGTCATAGCCACCAGCTTTTCCATGTCTGTGCCGTTTTGGGCACACACTTCCAGATGGAAGCCGTGCTCTCTGACCGTTCATCTCGCCAAGCCTGGCTCAGTTCTCATTCTGAAGCCGACTCGCTCGCCAGCACCTTGGGCGTTGTAGTCACTTCAGTCCTTGGAAATGTCATCCTCATCTGCTTCTTCACTGCCACCTTGCTGTGGTCTCCAAGAGCCAACTCCATTCTTCACCATCACACCACCTGCGAGGCTAAAGTGAAGGAACGTTGACCCTAATGCGCAACATCAGAACTTAAAAGAAGAGCTAGTGTTCATCTCAGTACTAATAGCCATGGTGGGTCTATAGTCCACATCTGTTTCAGTGCCACGCGTTTTTTTTGGGGGGGGCTGATGCTTGAGGCTAGAAAAGTAAATTTACAGCAGCACAGATGATATGAGTTCCTTAGAGAAGTCTCTGTGATCTGTATATTGTGTAAGAATGACATGATATTGGGGGCTAGTCCCAGATATTGACATATTGAGGGCTCATCGAGTTATTTTCAGCATTGGTGGGTCGTCTAAAAAAAAATGGCTGGAGGAACAAGAGCAGGAACAAGGGATGTTGAATGGAATTATGGAGAAAGGCTGTGTGTAATAATGGTGGATCAGTCCCTGGTGGAGGGGCTGGACTAGCGTTTCGGATCAGTATATAGGTTTTTTTGCATGTGAGTTTTAGGGACGTTTTTTAAGAAGGATTTATGGGATAGATATTTTGAATATGGAGAGGAACGGCCATTTTATATCCTTAAATGCCCTTTGGGGAGCATTGGTTATAGAATAAATATAATAAATCCTGCACCAGGCTGTGACCAGAAGAGCTGGCCATTACTTTCTCAGCTTAAAGATACAGAACTCCTATTTGTTAGCACTCTAAGCGCCATCTTGTGGTGAGAGTCCCGTATTGCAGTTTATAAAGTAGCTATGCCTTTCAAGCGTTGTAGACCCCCATACACATTAGTGCCCTGTTGTTCTCATTGGGCCCAGCTGACTATCTCATGTTTAAGTTTCCCCGGACAGACAATATCAAGAGAAAAAAAAGGACATGCCGAATTTCAATGCCTGAACCTTTTCTGCCAGATGCTGCTCCCCAAACATAGGAAGACTTGCCATGCTGGGGCCCCCTGTAAGGTCCTATAATGGCAGCATTCCCCCATTTCAGGGGGTCCCCCAGTAGTGGTGACAGTTCTGTGCCTTCGGCTGGATGTTATAATCACTAACAGCAGGAAATATTGTCATCTTCTCATTTTTTTTACTATACGGTCGTTTTTCTAAAAAAATGTATTTTTTATAATTTTTTGTGTCGATCATTAACTCTTTGATTACAGGGGTTGGGCTTCACATTACACTTTTGGCCTCAGATACTGCTTCCATATATGAGCCCCCCATCGCTATATGACATGAAGGGGCCATTTCTTACCGTAGATTATGTATTGCAGTTGGGGTCCTTATGACAGACTCTCAGCAGTGGTTGTTTACAGAGGCAGGAGGCAACGTCTTCCCCCAAAAAAATGAAGGATTGCATCCTGAAATTTGTGGAAACCTCCATTTTGCTCTGCATATAACTGGAAACTGCTACCCTTCTACCAGGAAGGGCACAGTTAGGATGGTCAGTCACCCCCCAGGTGCCTTGTAATAATATACTGTAACAATGGTAATACCGTCGGGCATTAAATGAGTTCTGAATCTCATGTGTCTGTGTGGATTTCTACAAATCATAGAGATATTCATAACATTTTTATTTCATTTTAGAATATTTTTTATTTTACTGTATTCATATTGGTACAGAAAAGCAGTAATGGCATGACATAGGCGAGCTTGTGACCCCTCCAGCAAGGAAAAGGTTACCAGGGGAGGATAGGGGTGCACGCATACAGCAATGGAGAGACAGAGACCGGCCTGCAGAGTTTAATTCTGTGTCCATTCTAGACATCGGCGGGGAGTGCTGGGTGCAGATCGGATCAGGGGTGTACGTGGTGCGTCACACCGGCCCATAGAATCTCCTGTACGCCTCTGGGAATCCAATGTCGTCAGCAAGCTCATCACAGTCCGGATTCAGCTCGCACACCTCTCTCTGTGCCTCCAACGGAGATCTCACTGCCGCCCCATATATCCTATGGAAGGGGGGGGGGGGGGGTTTAAGACAAGCTTAGCCATATGGCGGTATCACTCCATAGGATTAGCTCCTTCACTCTCTGTCTGCTGAAATTCCCACCATCATCATGGGTGACTTCATCATCTCCATTAACACCCACCAGTCAGCAGCCTCCAAACTCCTGTCCCTTAAAGGGAACCTGTCACCTGAATTTGGCGGGACCAGTTTTGGGTCATATGGGCGGGGTTTTCGAGTGTTTGATTCACCCTTTCCTTACCCGCTGGCTGCAATATTGGATTGAAGTTCATTCTCTGTCCTCCATAGTACACGCCTGCGTAAGGCAAGATTGCCTTGAGCAGGCGTGTACTCCGGAGGACAGAGAATGAACTTCAATCCAATATTGCGGCCAGCATGCAGCCAGCGGGTAAGAAAAGGGTGAATCAAACACCTGAAAACCCCGCCCATATGACCCAAAACTGGTCCCGCCAAATTCAGGTGACAGGTTCCCTTTAAGTTATCTTTTGGACTTACTCAGTGGTTCACCTCAGCCACCCACACAGACGGACATATATTAGACCTGGTCTTCACCCATTTCTGCTCCCTATCTAACTTCACCACCTCCCCTCTCCCTCTATCCGACCACCATCTGCTCACTTTCTCATACCTGTCCTCCTCACCTGTCACCCATGTCCAGCAACATGCGCACCCCTGCAGAAACCTCGCACATCTAGACCCTTGCACACTCTGACTCTATTCAGCCACTGTCATCCATATCCTCACTCCACGACACAGACACTGCTTTCTACAATGCCACTCTTGCATTAGCCATCGACTCAGTCACCCGTCATGCATAGCAGAGTGCGACGAATCAATAGACAACCCTGGCACAATAACATCACTAAAAAGCTCCTGCAAGTATCCAGAATCACGGAACGGCGGAAGAAAACGCATTCGCAAGATGATTTCACTGCACTCAAACAAGCAACACTCGCAATCAAATCAGCTCTCACCTCTGCTAAACAGGCCTACTTCACAACCCTCCTATCTTCCTTATCCCACAACCCAAAACAGTTGTTCAACACTTTTAACTCCCTCCTTCGCCCACCACTGCCCCCTCTGACTTCCTTAATCTCTGCTGAGGACTGCCACACACTTCAAAAATAAGATAGACCAAACAAGGCAAGTCTTTGTTGTCAAACCACCACAAGCCCTTTCTGTGAGAGACCAATGCCCAAACCCCATAACTTCCCTCTCCAAAATCACTGAAGGACAGCTTGCTCATCTTCTCTCCAAATCACACCTCACCACTTGTGCTCTTGACCCCATCCCACCTCCTCCCCAACCTCACCACCACACTTATCTCATCCCTAACACATCTCTTGAACCTATCACTACCTTCTGGCAGCTTCCCTTCTGCTTTCACACATGCCACAATCACCCCTATCCTCAAAAAGCCTTCCCTTGACCCGAGCGCTATGTCCAGCTACCGCCCCATATCTTTGATCCCATTTGCATCCAAACTCCTTGAGCAGCACGTCCATGCTGAACTTTCCTCTCACTTTGCATCTAAGGCTACTTTCACACTAGCGTCGTGCACTGCACGTCGCAATGCGTCGTTGTGGATAAAAAAACGCATCCTGCAAAGTTGCTCGCAGGATGCGTTTTTTCTCCATAGACTTATTAGCGATGCAGTGCCACACGTCGTAACCGTCGTGCGACGGTTGCGCCGTGTTTTGGCGCACCGCCACCACAAAAAACGTTACATGTAACTTTTTCTGTGCGTCGAGACCGCCATTTTCAAACGCGCATGCGCGGCTGAAACTCCGCCCCCTCCTCCCCGGACCTTGGAATGGGGCAGCGGAAGCGTCGTAAGACTGCTTCCGCTGCCAACGACGGGCATTTTTTGCACAGTATGCCTCGGGCCGACGCAGCGCGACAGCCCCGTACCGACGCTAGTGTGAAAGCAGCCTAACTCTCTCTTCGACAATCTACAATCTGGCTTCCGTCCCCACCATTCCACCGAGACTGCCCTGACCAAAATTACTAAGGACTTACTTACAGCCAAAGCTAACAGACAATTCTCTATACTCCTCCTCCTAGACCTGTCCTCTGCCTTCGACACAGTTGACCACTGCCTCCTACCACAGATCCTCTCTTCCTTTGGTGTGAAAGACCTCGCCCTATCCTGGATCTCCCCATACCTCACCAACTGCACATTTAGTGATTCCTACTCCCATACTACCTCTTCATTTTGCCCCCTCTCTGTTGGTGTTCCTCAAGGCTCTGTCCTAGGACCTCTTCTCAATCTATACCCTTGGCCTGGGACAAATTATAAAGTCCTATGGCTTCCAGTACCATCTATATGCCGATGACACTCAGATCTACCTCTCTGGCCCAGATGTCACCTCTCTGCTCTCCAAAATCCCGGAGTGTCTATCAGCCATATCCTCCTTCTCCTCTTGCTTCCTCAAACTCAATGTGGACAAAACTGAACAAATCTTCCCTCCATCTCGCATATCTTCGCTACCTGATCCATCTATCACAATAAATGAATTCACACTTTCCCCCGTCCCGGTAATCCACTGCCTCGGAGTAATCCTTGACCCTGCCCTTTAAACTGCACATTTAAGCTCTCGTCACCTCCTGTCACCTCCAGCTCAAAAATATTTCCAGAATCCGTCCTTTCCTCAACCCTCACTCTACCAAAATGCTTGTGCATGGCCTCATCTCCCGCCTCACCTACTGCAACATCGTCCTTTGCGGCCTATCCTCTAAGGCAGTGTTCCCCAAGTTCGGTCCTCAAGAGCCACCAACGGGTCATGTTTTCAGGATTTCCTTAGTATTTGCCCAGGTGAGAATTCCATCATCTAGACAAGCAACAATTCCATCACCTGGGCCATACTAAGGAAATCCTGAAAACACGACCTGTTGGTGGCTCTTGAGGACTGGAGTTGGGGAACACTGCTCTAAGGATATGTGCACACGTTGCGGATTCGTGTGTGGATTTTTCTGTGCAGAATCTGAAAATACGCAGGTAAAACGCCCTGCGTTTTACAGGTGTTTTCACATGCGTTTTTACACCTGCGTTTTTACACCTGCAGATTCCAATTATGGAGCTGATGTAAAACGCAGCGGAATCCGCACAAAGAATTGACATGCTGCGGAAAATAAACCGCAGCGTTTCCTCGTGTTTTCTTCCGCAGCATGTGCACCACATTGAAAACTGCGGCAAATCCGCAGCATCAAATCCGCTACGGATCCGCAGCCAAATCCGCAATGTGTGCAGATACCCTAACACTCTCGCACCCCTCCAGTCCATCCTTAACTCTGCTGCCCGACTAATTAATCTCTCTCCTCGCTACACTCCTACTTCCCCTCTTTGCAAATCCCTTCACTGGCTCCCAATTTCCCAGCGTATCCAGTTTAACCTACTAACACTGACCAACAAAGCCATCCATAACCTTTCTCCTCCATATACAGTACAGACCAAAAGTTTGGACACACCTTCTCATTTAAAGATTTTTCTGTATTTTCATGACTATGAAATTGTACATTCACACTGAAGGCATCAAAACTATGAATTAACACATGTGGAATTATATACGTAACAAAAAAGTGTGAAACAACTGAAAATATGTCTTATATTCTAGGTTCTTCAAAGTAGCCACCTTTTGCTTTGATGACTGCTTTGCACACTCTTGGCATTCTCTTGATGAGCTTCAAGAGGTAGTCACCGGGAATGGTTTTCACTTCACAGGTGTGCCCTGTCAGGTTTAATAAGTGGGATTTCTCACCTTGTAAATGGGGTTGGGACCATCAGTTGTGTTGAGCAGAAGTCTGGTGGATACACAGCTGATAGTCCTACTGAATAGACTGTTAGAATTTGTATTATTAGCAGCTCAGATTAGAGACCAGGTCAATGCCACACAGAGTTCTAGCAGCAGACACATCTCTACAACAACTGCTAAGAGGAGACTTTGTGCAGCAGGCCTTCATGGTAAAATAGCTGCTAGGAAACCACTGCTAAGGACAGGCAACAAGCAGAAGAGACTGGTTTGGGCTAAAGAACACAAGGAATGGACATTAGACCAGTGGAAATCTGTGCTTTGGTCTGATGAGTCCAAATTTGAGATCTTTGGTTCCAACCACCGTGTCTTTGTGCGACACAGGAAAGGTGAACGGATGGACTCTGCATGCCTGTTTCCCACCGTGAAGCATGGAGGAGGAGGTGTGATGGTGTGGGGGTGCTTTGCTGGTGACACTGTTGGGAATTTATTCAAAAATGAAGGCATACTGAACCAGCATGGCTACCACAGCATCTTGCAGCGGCATGCTATTCCATCCGGTTTGCGTTTAGTTGGACCATCATTTATTTTTCAACAGGACAATGACCCCAAACACACCTCCAGGGTGTGTAAGGGCTATTTGACAAAGAAGGAGAGTGATGGATGCTACGCCAGATGACCTGGCCTCCACAGTCACCAGACCTGAACCCAATCGAGATGGTTTGTGGTGAGCTGGACCGTTGAGTGAAGGCAAAAGGGCCAACAAGTGCCAAGCATCTCTGGGAACTCCTTCAAGATTGTTGGAAGACCATTTCCGGTGACTACCTCTTGAAGCTCATCAAGAGAATGCCAAGAGTGTGCAAAGCAGTCATCAAAGCAAAAGAGCTACTTTGAAGAACCTAGAATATAAGACATTTTCAGTTGTTTCACACTTTTTTGTTAAGTATATAATTCCACATGTGTTCATTCATAGTTTTGATGCCTTCAGTGTGAATTTACAATTTTCATAGTCATGAAAATACAGAAAAATCTTTAAATGAGGAGTGTCCAAACTTTTTGTCTGTACTGTATTTCCATACTAATCTCCCGATATCATCCCTCATGTAATCTCCGGTCCTCCCAAGACCTTCTCTCCTCCACGCTTATTCGCTCCTCACCCAATCGCCTCCAAGACTTCTCTCGAATATCCCCCATCATCTGGAATCCTGTGCCCCAACATGTCCTGTTATCCACCACATTTGGATCCTTCAAATGGAACCTGAAAACCCACCTCTTCAAAGAAGCTTACAACCTGTAATGATTACACGGCCACCTCAACACCATGTGAGCTACTGCAACCCTCGACCTACTCTCTCCTTCCCCATAATCCTGTAGAATGTAATCTCCCAAGGGCAGGGTCCTCTCCCCTCTGTACCAGTCTGCCATTGTTACCTTTGTTTACTGTATGTGATATTTGTATTTTGATGTAACCTCTTCTCATGTACAGCATCATGGAATTAATGGTGCTATATAAATAAATAATAATAGGATTAGATACACTAAACTTACACATTGTGGATGTTGCGTCGATGTCGTCTGGCAAAATTAGCAGATTCAGGTCTAGAGATGAAAGCTGAAGGTGGGAACAAGGGAGATAAGGTGAGAAATCGCAATTCACCATAGTCAGGACTGAACATGGAAGCACGGCATTGCTCCCTCCTACAGGGTGTGTGGACCCTGCACGGCGTATCCCCCTCTTACAGGGTGTGCGAACCCTGCACAGCGTCTCCCCCTCTTACAGGGTGTGCAGACCCTGCACAGCTTCACCCTCTTCCCTAATGGATAGATGCTGCACAGTACCACTCCTAATACTATATGCATGGACGCTGCACCGCACCACCTCTCCTACCGTATGTATAGACATTACAAAGTACCACATCTCTCATTCTGTAAATATGAACTCTATATATGAAAGAGGCAGTACTGTGTAGCATCTCTACATCCAGAATGAGAGAAGTGGCACTGTGCGGCGTCTATACGTAAGGTAGGGGAGCAGTGGCACTGTGCGGCATCTATACGTAAGGTAGGGGAGCAGGGGCACTGTGCGGCATCTATACGTAAGGTAGGGGAGCAGTGGCACTGTGCGGCATCTATACGTAAGGTAGGGGAGCAGTGGCACTGTGCGGCATCTATACGTAAGGTAGGGGAGCAGTGGCACTGTGCGGCATCTATACGTAAGGTAGGGGAGCAGTGGCACTGTGCGGCGTCTATACGTAAGGTAGGGGAGCAGGGGCAGTGCGGCATCTATACGTAAGGTAGGGGAGCAGTGGCACTGTGCGGCATCTATACGTAAGGTAGGGGAGCAGTGGCACTGTGCGGCATCTATACGTAAGGTAGGGGAGCAGGGGCACTGTGCGGCATCTATACGTAAGGTAGGGGAGCAGTGGCACTGTGCAGCGTCTATACGTAAGGTAGGGGAGCAGGGGCACTGTGCGGCATCTATACGTAAGGTAGGGGAGCAGTGGCACTGTGCGGCATCTATAAGTAAGGTAGGGGAGCAGTGGCACTGTGCAGTACTCGTACAGAATATATATGGTACAGTGGTGTTCAAAAGTCCTGCATAGGCATGAAGAAAACTATGTTTCATACTTCTGCATCTCTACAGTGAAACTGGTGGAACATATGGAACATATGTTTTTGTAATCCCTCATTGTATGCCATACGCATTTTTGAATGTCCCAAGTGTATAAATTGTTATGGTATGCGCATTTTTGATAATTTTTTTTACAGCATAACCATACCTACACCAGTAGTGTGTAGAATGGTGAACAGGCTTCTAAGATCATTAACTTCCAATGCAAGTTCACACAGACTTAAATTTAACTTTTTAAGATTTATTATTTTTTATTTCAGAGTCCTGAAAAGGGCCTTTTGAGTGCATCTTTAGCTTCTAATACTTTATTGGCCAGCCTTTGCTCTTGAGCACCAGCTTGCATCTCTGTGGCATTGAGTGAACAAGCTTCTGCAGATGTTCACGAGTGATGATGTGGTTCCAGGCCTGTATCAGAGCCTCAATCACCTCACTCACACAGCTCAAACACTCTGGCTTGTACTCTTCATGTGGGAAACTTCTCACATAAGATTTGCCATCATTTCCTAAAATGCAAAAAGTGCGTTCATCACTAAATAGCACTTTTTCCCACTCCTCCTTCCTCCATTTTAAATATTTCAATGCCCACAGTTTTCGCCTTTGTCTTTGTATGGATGTCATCAATGGCTTCTTTCGGGCCTTGCACCCTCTCAATCCTGCTTCCAAACATCTCTTCCTAACAGTTGATGTTGCTACCTCAATATTGCACTTTTCTTGCCATTCTCGCAGAAGCTGAGGAGAGGTGAGCTTTCGATTGGCAAGGGATGTTTTTATCAGTACTCTATCCTCCCTTTTAGTTGACTTTCTGGGCCGACCAGATCTGGGCCTGTCCTGGGTAATTCCAAGCTGCTTATGTTTCTGCAAAATTCTTACGACTGTACTCTGATTACAGCCGACCTTCCTTGCGATCTGGGGGCCAGTATAACCCTCTTCATGTAGCACCACAACTCGCACACGATCCTCCGCTGACACAAATCTGAAGGCTCCCATCATAAAACTCTACAGTATGATTCACTAGATAGACCAACACATAAAACAAACAAACAAAGCAGCAGATGTGATGCAATGTAATGCAATGTGATTGGCTGCCATATCCAGGTTATGATTGGTCACAAGAACCTCATCTGTGATTGGCTAATTTTGGATCTGAAGCTGTACAATATTTAGTTGTGCTTTCAATTCCCATATTGTTGCAATAATTTCAGGCAAAACTGCTTCAAAAGCTAAAAATATTACAGGGAGAGAATGCAAAATTGTATTCTGAACAAAACCATATATAATATGTCATATTAGCATCGAAGATATTCAACAGAAAACGTTTAAAACTTGAAAAATCTATTTATCCTATACCTATGCAGGACTTTTGAACACCACTGTACTTTTCACACCTGATGCATGAACATACATGGACTGCACAATATTAAGTTTCACTCCCTATGATTCTACGTGTGTGTGTAGACCCTCCCCTCAGGATTGTCTGTGCGTATATAGGTACAGACCCCGCACAAGAGCACCAAGTTCTCATCCTCGCCAGAGGCTCAATCAGACAGCACGTAATCAGAACCATAGACCTGGGTGTGGTACTAACCTTGTGAGCGGGGAGAATCGGCCACGTTGCTGTGATCTGGACCTACAACCAGGGATACACTGAGGTTATATCTTCCGTTCTCTGTGCAGGGACATCATACATACAGGCGGCACTGCCAATCAACCAGCACAGGCACCGATTGGTCATGTCTGCTCTGTAGTGACAGGATAGCCAATTGAAACGCTCCGTACACAGTAGACATCACCAATCGCTCCTGTAAGGTACAGAGATGCTCAGGCACCTATGTGTGATGCATCGGTCACGTCTGCCCCTTATATACAGGTTGTGACTATGGAGGTATATGCTCATACACACCCAACTCTGAAATAGATAATCCCTTTAAGTCAATGTTGTGCAGTCACGCCGAGTAAGATGTCATTCATAATATCCCCAGATGTCTCCATATAATGGTGACTTACGTACCGCGATGCCCCAGGACCAGGGCGACCACCCCGAGGAGAACAGCCAAGGTAAGGAGTCTCATGGCGGTGCGACTTCTCTGTCCACTGATCGCCCGGAGCCACCGTACCAAGTACTTATACCCCGCATCCCTGGTGGAGGGGCCCTGCTCAGCGCCAGGGGGTTTACAGCATCGGGCAACTCTACAGCATCCAAATATAAAATCTGCAAGCTTCTTGGCCAACATCAGCCCTGCGGAGTTAACCCCCTACTCTACTCTACATAAATGATCACCAGGCTTCATTGTACGTTGTGGATAAGCCCAATTTTAACCTTTAAGAGACACCATTGCTTAAAACCACAAGAGTTGCACCTACAGGTGCCAGACTAAAAAATGTTCCGAACTATCGGACTGAAAATGTTAAATTAGAGGACAGATCCCTGCGCTGTGGGAATAAGACTCCTAAGCCATGGCAGCCATTGTCAAGTCTTTTCCAGATGATGAAGGGTTAAGAAAGGAGACTAATGCATTATAACCTTATAATAACACGGTCAGAAACCGCATCAGCAACATAGAATTATCCGCTGCTCATCTCCCCTGTTATTAACACGAGCAAGGAAACGTTTCCTCCACACCGCAACCGGAGAACTCAACCAGCTGGGGACTCCAGAGCCACGTCCTGTACTGCTGTGTGCCCGGAGGATCACATGAGCACCAGGGGGTCATCCTGCACCCCGAGGGTCCTCGTCAGCATTCCGGTGCAGATCTGTACTTCACATCCAGCGATAACTGCCGTATTCTGAGAATTGCAGGAATATTTTCCGCAATAATGTGGAGGTGCAGGGATATTTAACGCAGTAGTTGGGGGTGCAGAAATATTTTCTGCTTGGTTCGGGGAGGGGCGGGGGGTGTGCAGGGATATTTGCAGCAATGGTTTTTGGGGGGGGGGCTGAAATGCTGGGATTTATTCTGCAGTGGTTTGGGGGGTGCAGGGACAATTTCTGCAGTGGTTTGGGAGGGGTGCAGATTTTGTAAGTTTGCCCACTGACAAAGACATGAACAGTCTATAATTTTAAGGGTAGGTTAATTCAATCATTGAGAGATAGAATATCAAAAATAAAGTCCAGAAAATCACATTATAAAGTATATAAATTTATTTGCATTTTGCAGCGATATTTTCTGCAGTTTAGGGGTGCAGGGATACTTTCCGCAATGAGGTGGTGGTGGGGTGGAGGGGCAGGGATATATTCAGCGATGGTTTGGTGGGTGAAGTGGTTTTGGGGTGAGGAGCTGGGATATTTTTAGGAGTGGCTTGGGGGTGCAGGGATATTTTCCGCTGCTGGGACTGATAGCAGTAAAGTCTCGTCCACATGTCATTGCTGAGGGGATGGAGTTCACCGGAGACAGCAGCCACAGACCTTGGTCCGAGAGTGAAACCACAACTTGTTTAGTTACAGACGGGAAGGACCGCAGTGATTTCTAACCACAGTAAACAACCATGACCCCCATCATTCACAACTATAACTCCCAATGTACTCTCAGTAGAATGTCCTCACAGTGGTGGCACAGAAGCCCCCTGAGTGTGCACCACTGAGACCCCAATCCCCCCTCCATCACTGCCATTAGATGGTGAACATTATATTACTATAGGTTTATTCTAGACTGCTGGAAACGGGGTGAGAAAAAAAAAACTTTATTGACACAGAAAACAACATTGTCAATGTCTCACAATATGGAGAAAGACGCAGGAGATTCAGAGCCGTGATAATCAGATCCCATCCCTGGAGCCGTGAAGGGAGAGGAGCAGATCCCGTTGTGACTGGCTCAGACTCTAAAGGAAGAAGACAAGGACTAAATGTGGTACTGCTGGGAGTTGTAGTACTTGTGTTATAGAATCTCTCCTCCTTAATTACCTGCCAGACCTGCTGCCGCCTCTGGATCTCTTTCTGTATCTCCTCTATCTTCTCCCTCCCGGCCAGGACGGACTGCGCCAGCCGTGCGTTCTCCTGCCGCTTCTCCTTTAAGAGCCTGCGCAGGTACTGACGCTGCTTGAGGAGGTACGGCACCAGGTGGCTGCGCACATCCTCCTCTGGGATCCCACTAGGACGCCTGAATGTGGGGGGGACTACAATTGTAACAAACCCTCAGCTGCGAGATCTGTGCACAGTCATGAAGACCTCGGCACTCACCACTGCAGCTCAATGTTATCTCCAGCCTCTCGCTCCAGGCTGTCAAGAGAGTCTAGCAGAACATCCAGCTTTCCATCCTCCTTAAGCTCCAGGATCTCTGCCTGAAAATGGAAGAGATTTGTAGACTGGAGCTCCGGTGTCCGGACACTGCCCCCCCAGGGGTTCTGCAAGATACATACATGGATGAAGGAGTGCAGCTGGGCCATAAACTGCTCGTAGATGCTCCGGGTCATCTCTGGTCCCATCTTGTACAACCTGCGGTAACAGTTGGCGAATCTCTGATAACTGCAGAAAGAGGGAAGAAGTGTCACCAAAAGATAGTTTCGTACTTCAGTCATCCGCACATCTGCCGGGAAACATACTGCCAGCACTTTCTGGGACAGCTGTGTGACTGAGCACAGTCAGGCTGTAAGAGCACTGCTAGGCATCACCTACTAACAGTCAGGCTGTAAGAGCACTGCTAGGCATCACCTACTAACAGCCGGGCTGTAAGAGCACTGCGAGGCATCACCTACTAACAGTCAGGCTGTAAGAGCACTGCGAGGCATCACCTACTAACAGCCGGGCTGTATGAGCACTGCGAGGCATCACCTACTAACAGCCGGGCTGTAAGAGCACTGCGAGGCATCACCTACTAACAGCCGGGCTGTAAGAGCACTGTGAGGCATCACCTACTAACAGCCAGGCTGTATGAGCACTGCGAGGCATCACCTACTAACAGCCGGGCTGTATGAGCACTGCGAGGCATCACCTACTAACAGCCGGGCTGTAAGAGCACTGCGAGGCATCACCTACTAACAGCCGGGCTGTAAGAGCACTGCTGGGCGTCACCTACTAACAGCCGGGCTGTAAGAGTATATGCACACGTATTTTGGAGCTCTGTGGATTTTTACGCAGCGGATTTGAGAAATCCACTGGAAAAAGGCACTGCATTTTACCTGCAGATTTACCGCACTTTTTGAGCGGATTCCTATTGTGGAGCAGGTGTAAACCGCAGCGGAATCCACACAAATAATTGACATGGGCACTGCGGATTGTGGTTTCCATAGGTTAACATTTTACTGTAAACGCATGGAAAGCTGCTGCGGACCCGCAGCTGCACATTCGCGGCGGATCTGCAGCAAAATCTGCAACGTGTGCACATAGCCTAAGACCACTGCTGGGCGTCACCTACTAATAGCCGGGCTGTAAGAGCACTGCTAGGCATCACCTACCAACAGCCAGGCAATAAGAGCACTGCTAGGCATCACCTTCCAACAGCCAGGCAATAAGAGCACTGCTAGGCAGCACCTACCAACAGACAGTAAAAGCACTGGTGGGCGTCACCTACCAGAAGCCGGGCAAAAAGAGCACTGCTGGGCGGCCCCTACCTACAGACAGGAAGCAAGAGCACTGCAAGTCATCAGCTACCATCAGCCGGGCAATAAGAGTACTGCTGGGTGTTACCTACCAATGGACGGGCTGCAACAGCAATGCTGGGCGTCACCCACCAACAGCCGGACAGTAAGAAGCACTGCCAGGAGTCACCCACCAACCGCCGGGCAGTAAGGGTATGTGCACACGCTGCAGATTTTGCTGCGGATCCGCAGCATGTCCGCAGCAGCTTTCCATGAGTTTACATTACAATGTAAACCTATGGGAAACAGAAAACGCTGTGCCCATACTGCGGAAAAAAAACACTCGGAAACACAGCGGTTTACATTCCGCAGCATGTCAATTCTTTCGGCGGATTCCGCAGCGGTTTTACACCTGCACCAATAGAAGACTGCAGGTGTAAAACCGCAGTGGAATCCGCACAAAAACCGCGGAAAATCCGCAATAAATCTGCAGCAAAAACGCTGCGTTTTTGCCATGCAGATTTATCAAATCCACTGCGGAAAAATCCGCAGTGGACCATTCTACGTGTGCACATACCCTAAGAGACCTGCTACGAGTCCACATACCAACAGCCAGTTCATAAGAGCACTGGTAAGCATCACCTACTAACAGCAGGGCAGTAAATGCACTCCAGGGTGTTACCTACCAACAACCAAGCAGTCAAGGCACTGCTGTAAGTCTTCTACCAGAAGCCGGGCACTAAGACCACTGCTAGGAGGCACCAAATAACAGGGCAATAAGTGCACTGCTAGATGGCGTCTAGCAACAGCCAGGCAGTAAGAGAACTGCTGGGCAATAAGAGCACTGCTTGGCATCACCAACTAACAGCCAGTGAGAAGCACTGCAGGCAGCACCTACCAACAGCTGGGAGGTAAGAAGTCTGATAGATGTCACCTACTAATAACCGAGCAGTAAGAGCAATGCTAGGTGTAACCTATCAATAGACGGGCAGAAAGAACTGCTAGGAGTCACTTACCAACAACCGGGGCAGTAAGATCACTGCTGGGCATCACCTACTGAAAGCCAGGTAAGAGCACAGCTAGGCGTCACCTACTAACAGCTGGGCAGTGAGAGCACTGGTAGGTGTCACCTACTAACAGCCAGGCTGTAAGAGCACTGCACGGCATCACCTACTAACGGTGGGGCTGTAAGAGCACTGCTAGGCATCACCTACTAACAGCCGTGCTATAAGAGCATTGCTAAGCATCACCTACTAAAAGCCAGGCAGTAAGCAAAGCTAGGAGTCACCTACTAACAGCCGGACAGTAAGAAGCACTGCTAGGCGGCACCTAGCCACAACCGGGCAGTAAGAGCACTGCTGGGCATCAAATACCAACAGCCAGGCAGTAATAGCACTGCTAGAAGTCACCTACCAACAGCCAGTCCCTAAGTAACAGCCAGGCAGTAATAGCACTGCTGAGAGTCACCCACAAACAGTCGGGCAGTAAGAGCACTGTTAGGCTTCACCTTCTAACAACCGGACAATAAGAGTGCTGCTGGGGGTCTCCTACTAACAGGTGGACATTAACAGCACAGCTAGGAGTCAATTACCAACAGTCAGTCCGTAAGAAAACTGCTAAGCGTCACCTACTGTACATCATCTCCCGCCTCGATTACTGCAACACCCTCCTCTGTGGCCTCCCCGCTAACTCTCTTGCACCACTCCAGTCCTCAACTCTGCTGCCCGCCTAATCCACCTCTCTCCTCGCTACTCCCCTGCTTCTCCCCTCTGCAAATCCCTCCACTGGCTCCCAATTCCCCAACGAATCCAGTTCAAACTACTAACACTGATCTACAAAGCCATCCACAACCTGTCCCCTCCCTATATCTCTGAACTAATCTCCCACTATCTTCCCTCACGTAATCTTCGTTCATCCCAAGACCTCCTACTCTCCTCCACACTTATTCGTTCCTCACACAATCGCCTCCCAAGATTTCTCCAGAATATCCCCCATCCGCTGGAATTCCATGCCTCAACATGTCCGATTATCCACCACCCTCGGATCCTTCAGACGGAACCTGAAAACCCATCTCTTCAGGAAAGCCTACAATAACCAAGCCGCTGCCTCACCACCGCCAGAGCCACCGCCTCACCCCTACCTTCTGTCTCTTCCCCACTATCCCATAGAATGTAAGTCCGCAAGGACAGGGTCCTCTCCCCTCTGTACCAGTGTGTCACTGTAAACCTGTTTACTGTAAATGATATCTATAACCCTGTATGTAACCCCTTTCTCATGTACAGCACCATGGAATTAATGGTGCTATATAAATAAATATTAATAATAATACTAACATAGCACTGGTAGGCATCAGCTACCAGCAGCCGAGCATAGAGAGAACTGCTAGGCGGCACATAATAAAAAAATGGGTAGTAAGATCACTGCTAGACGTCACCTACCAACAGCCAAACAGTAAAAGTGCTGCTGGACATCGCCTACCAGAAGCAGGGCAGTAAGAGCAGTGCTAGACATCACCTACCAGCAGCAGGGCAGTAAGAGCAGTGCTGGACATCACCTATCAGCAGCAGGGCAGTAAGAGCAGTGCTGGACATCACCTATCAGCAGCCGGGCAGTAAGAGCAGTGCTGGACATCGCCTACCAGCAGCCGGGCAGTAAGAGCAGTGCTGGACATCGCCTACCAGCAGCCGGGCAGTAAGAGCAGTGCTGGACATCACCTATCAGCAGCAGGGCAGTAAGAGCAGTGCTGGACATCACCTATCAGCAGCTGGGCAGTAAGAGCAGTGCTGGACATCGTCTACCAGCAGCCGGGCAGTAAGAGCAGTGCTGGACATCACCTATCAGCAGCCGGGCAGTAAGAGCAGTGCTGGACATCGCCTACCAGCAGCCGGGCAGTAAGAGCAGTGCTGGACATCACCTACCAGCAGCAGGGCAATAAGAGCAGTGCTGGACATCGCCTACCAGCAGCAAGACCAGTGCTGGACGTCGCCTACCAGCAGCTGGCAGTAAGAGCAGTGCTGGACATCGCCTACCAGCAGCCGGGTAGTAAGAGCAGTGCTGGACATCGCCTACCAGCAGCCGGGCAGTAAGAGCAGTGCTGGACATCGCCTACCAGCAGCCGGGCAGTAAGAGCAGTGCTGGACATCGCCTACCAGCAGCCGGGTAGTAAGAGCAGTGCTGGACATCGCCTACCAGCAGCCGGGCAGTAAGAGCAGTGCTGGACATCGCCTACCAGCAGCCGGGCAGTAAGAGCAGTGCTGGACATCGCCTACCAGCAGACGGGCAGTAAGAGCAGTTCTGGACATCGCCTACCAGCAGCCGGGTAGTAAGAGCAGTTCTGGACATCGCCTACCAGCAGCCGGGTAGTAAGAGCAGTTCTGGACATCGCCTACCAACAGACGGGTAGTAAGAGCAGTGCTGGACATCGCCTACCAGCAGACGGGCAGTAAGAGCAGTGCTGGACATCGCCTACCAGCAGCCGGGCAGTAAGAGCAGTGCTGGACATCGCCTACCAGCAGCCGGGTAGTAAGAGCAGTTCTGGACATCGCCTACCAGCAGCCGGGTAGTAAGAGCAGTTCTGGACATCACCTATCAGCAGCCGGGCAGTAAGAGCAGTGCTGGACATCACCTACCAGCAGCCGGGCAGTAAGAGCAGTGCTGGACATCGCCTACCAGCAGACGGGCAGTAAGAGCAGTGCTGGACATCGCCTACCAGCAGACGGGCAGTAAGAGCAGTGCTGGACATCGCCTACCAGCAGACGGGCAGTAAGAGCAGTGCTGGACATCGCCTACCAGCAGCCGGGTAGTAAGAGCAGTGCTGGACATCGCCTACCAGCAGCCGGGCAGTAAGAGCAGTGCTGGACATCGCCTACCAGCAGCCGGGTAGTAAGAGCAGTGCTGGACATCGCCTACCAACAGACGGGTAGTAAGAGCAGTGCTGGACATCGCCTACCAGCAGACGGGCAGTAAGAGCAGTGCTGGACATCGCCTACCAGCAGACGGGCAGTAAGAGCAGTTCTGGACATCGCCTACCAGCAGCCGGGTAGTAAGAGCAGTTCTGGACATCGCCTACCAGCAGCCGGGTAGTAAGAGCAGTGCTGGACATCGCCTACCAACAGACGGGTAGTAAGAGCAGTGCTGGACATCGCCTACCAGCAGACGGGCAGTAAGAGCAGTGCTGGACATCGCCTACCAGCAGACGGGCAGTAAGAGCAGTGCTGGACATCACCTACCAGCAGCCGGGCAGTAAGAGCAGTGCTGGACATCGCCTACCAGCAGACGGGCAGTAAGAGCCGTGCTGGACATCACCTACCAGCAGCCGGGCAGTAAGAGCAGTGCTGGACATCGCCTACCAGCAGCCGGGCAGTAAGAGCAGTGCTGGACATCACCTACCAGCAGACGGGCAGTAAGAGCAGTGCTGGACATCGCCTACCAGCAGACGGGCAGTAAGAGCAGTGCTGGACATCGCCTACCAGCAGACGGGCAGTAAGAGCCGTGCTGGACATCGCCTACCAGCAGACGGGCAGTAAGAGCAGTTCTGGACATCGCCTACCAGCAGACGGGCAGTAAGAGCAGTGCTGGACATCACCTACCAGCAGCCGGGCAGTAAGAGCAGTGCTGGACATCGCCTACCAGCAGCCGGGCAGTAAGAGCAGTGCTGGACATCACCTACCAGCAGACGGGCAGTAAGAGCAGTGCTGGACATCGCCTACCAGCAGACGGGCAGTAAGAGCAGTGCTGGACATCGCCTACCAGCAGACGGGCAGTAAGAGCCGTGCTGGACATGGTAGAAAAACACAATGGAGCAACCATCAGCTCGCCGGGTTGAGAAAATGCAGTGCACAGAGATTTCAGGCTGAAGTTTCCTGAGTAAATGAACAGTGGGAAAAAAAATGAGAAAATCCAGCAACCGCAAAAGTCATAAAACATCACATTTATTGGGTTTAACACATGAAAAGAAAAAAAGAAAAAAAAAAAAACAATGTTATGTTTTTTACATTTTTCCTTTTCATGTGTTAAATTTGACAAATGTGATGTTTTATGACTTTTGCGGTTGCTGGATTTTCCTATTTTTTCCACTGCTGGCCATCACTTCCCAGCAGTGCTCTTACTGCCAGCTACTGGTATCAGAAATTGCTCTGATCACAGCAGTTTAACCTCTTAGAGCTCAGTTAATTGCAGGGACAGCATGTCGTCGTTAAACAGAGGTGGGGCTACTTATATGAATTCGCATGACTTTTGGGCCGCCATCTTGGTACACCTTCACACCCCGTTACAAGGCACCCTGGGTGCAGTATGCTATTTGTTAGGTTTCCTATAAAAATGGAGGGATGGGAAATGGCAGGGAATGAAATGCGGGGTGAGGACATCTGGGTGTGAGTATCGCTGCAGACAGTGTAATATATGGATTGTCGTCTCCCCAGACTACACGAACAGTGTGCCAAGAATCACAATAGAAGCAGCCAATCAAAATGAGCCTATGAAACTTAAAACCAATCACAAACTGTATAACAAAACACACAACCAATCAGGACACGAAAGCAACAAACAACGATACACACGGCCCAATCACAACATAAGAAAAGTCACAGCAACCAATCACACCGAATGAGGATGCGAGAGAGGACCTCACTTTCCCGCATCCACCAGCCCCGCCAGGAACTTGTCCACCACCATGTTGAACAAGAAGAGACGCCCGGACTCGTCCGGTTCGGCAGTCGCTGGTTCTGGAGCCTCAGCTGCAGGTGACGAGGCTCTTTCCTCCACTTCCACCTTCTCCGCCATCGTTGCTGATCCACTGTTTTTCCCGCCACACGCTTACTTCCTGATTAGCTGATCTGGCTGTCACTCACAAGAGCCGCTTCCGGCGTGTCACGTGACTGGCTGAAGAAACAGAAATGATAGAAAATCTTTTATAACGAGATCGTGGAACCCGATGATATTGGTCAGCGGCCTCAGATGTAACCGCAGCCTGTATGTGGTGCCGAGAGACCCAAGGAGGTCACCCAGTAACCGCGGCACCTGTTGCTAGGCAACAGGACATGTCGTCTGTTTATGGCTGCAGCCACATCGCCAATGCCACTCTCAAGGCCTGAGCACATCGTGTGTGTGACCCAGACCGTAAATTGGTGCTGTGTGTACGGCCCCTAGGGTGAGAGCATACGGGACTGCCGGGCGTGGAGACGGGGCAGCATTGCCTGGCCGAGCACCACGGTTTGGGGAAGAAATGCAATGTGTGACTATAAAGCACCATGCTATGCCGTGTCTGCACTCATCGCCTTCCGGTGGAGTTGTGGTCAACTCCCGCTAAGCCGCTCCGGTAGACTGTCGGGTCCCGCGGGCCCATTCTGGTAGATGGTCATGCCCTGCGGTAGGCTTCTGGCAGGTGATAGTCTCCAATGGGAAGTTTCCAGTAGATGGTCGTGTCCCCTGGCACTTTCCATTAAAGGGTCTTCCTATCTGGGAGTTTCCAGTAGATAGATGGTCGTGTCCCCCTAGAAGTTTGCGGTAGATGGTCATGTTCCGTCCTGCTGGGAGTTTGCAGTAGATGGTCGTGTCACCCTGGCAGTTTTTCGGGAGATGGTCGTGTCACCCTGGCAGTTTCCAGTAGATGGTCGTGTCACCCTTGCAGTTTCCGGGAGATGGTCGTGTCACCCTGGCAGTTTCCGGGAGATGGTCGTGTCACCCTGGCAGTTTCCGGGAGATGGTCGTGTCACCCTGGCAGTTTCCGGGAGATGGTCGTGTCACCCTGGCAGTTTCCGGGAGATGGTCGTGTCACCCTTGCAGTTTCTGGGAGATGGTCGTGTCACCCTGGCAGTTTCCAGTAGATGGTCATGTCACCCTTGCAGTTTCTGGGAGATGGTCGTGTCACCCTGGCAGTTTCCGGGAGATGGTCGTGTCCTGCTGAGAGGTTCCAGTAGATGGTTGTGTCCCGCTGGGGGTTTACGGTAGATGGTCTTCCCCTCGGTGAGTTTCCAGTAGCTGGTCGTGTCCCGCTGGGAGCTTCCAGTAGATGGTCGTGTCCGGTTGGCAGTTTCCGGTACATGGTCATGTCACCCTTGCTGTTTCTAGTAGATGGTCATGGCACTGTGGCAGTTTTCGGTAGACGGTCGTGTCACAGTGGGAGTTTCCCGTAGATGTCATGTCACCAAGGCAGTTTCTGGTAGATGGTCGTGTCACAGTGGGGAGTTTCCAGGAGATGGTCGTGTCACCCTGGCAGTTTCTGGTAGCTGGCCGTGTCCCACAGAGTTTCCTGTAGCTGACCGTGTCCCACAGTTTCCTGTAGATGGTCGTGTCCCACTGGGAGTTTCCAGTAGATGGTCTTCCCCTCGGGCAGTTTGCAGTATATGGTTGTCTCCTGTAGATGATCAGAGCCTGCAGGGCTGTCTCCTTAGGGTCGTTTCTAGTAAATGATTGGAGCCCGCAGGGAATTTACCACCTATTGTTGGAATTTGCTAGGTTTTTCCTAAAAAAAATTGTAAGTCTGGGAATTGGCTGAATTGTCTCATGGCCACCGAAACCCCCTCTCAGCGTGTAGAAAAGGATGGCAGCCTGTCAGGTCTGAAAGTGACTGTAACCCAAATTATTGAAGAAACTAGAAAGATGTCAGGACAAGCAGCCTGCGACAACACACTGGTTCGAGTGAACATGCTGCCTTGTTCACCACTACGGACACTGGAAGATCAGAACTGGTGTTAAGTAATGGATGATGGCAGCCGGCTCAGAAGAATCATGTTTTCCATTTCATGGATAGTTGAAGTCACTCCTGGGAATCCCAAAAGGTGGCTTTGTCTCACACGAGAAGAACAGTACTATATTTTCCACAAGCTTCAAATTACACAATGGACACTTGGGTTTGTGAGTCTTTTACCTGAGGATGACACCAGCTGCCGGAGGCACCGCGATGGGGTAGTGTTCCACCTCCAATTATTATTATTAGACGAGTGATGTGAGGATCGAGGTGATGACTTGTCCCCAAACTATGAAATCTTTAGCAGGTTGCCCATCTCTGTGATTCTGAGACTGCACACAGTAACCTAGAAGACTCTTATGGCGTAATGTGGAGCCCACCTCTCACTTGAGATATACACTTTTTTTTAGCCTTCTTAATTTTTGACATTTAATATCCAAAATGGAAGGGTTTTGTTCAACAGAACAAGAGAAATAAGAAAAGGGTCAGTCAATAAAACAGGTTATTTCTTTGAAAGTCATCACCCATAGGGACACGGCGACATCCACATCCCCCACTATCGTTAGTAAGAGTTGGACTGCCTGTAGGTACAAATACAAGAGGTCACACAGGAGCAGATCAGACCTTATCGATCCCTCTGTCATCATCCGACCAAACTTAAGTTTAATAACCTGCAACGCGTTCTGGATGAGGGGGTTAATAATTAACCATTGCACGGAGAGGAAAAAAAAAACCAACAACTGAAAAGACAAACACAAGAACTAAAAACAAAAAAGGCCAAATATTAAAAGGATAAAAAAAAAAGCCACCATAAAAAATAATTTTCAACCAGTGAAAGACAAGGCCGCCTCGTTCTTCCACGTGTCAACTAACTCCAGATTTGGCAATCACAAAAATAAAACGAGTTGTGTAAAGCTCGGTATAAAAATCTCCATGTTTGTCTAGAAACATAAAGGAATAAAAAGAAGGCCGTCACGTGTTCCCACAAAATCATTTTGGTGGTCACATTGCAGAAAAATCAACACTGGCTGCCAGCTGATGCCAAATTCCTGGTAGGACCACAAGGAGCCCCAGTGCAGAAGAAGTGGTTTTCTTGACAAGACGGCGGCCGGTCCTGACGGTATAAGATACGGTCCATGTGCACATTACACAAAATAAATATATACACACATTGTGTACTCTCCAGTGAAATCGCAAGTCCTTCGTCGTGTTCTCCACTGTCCTTGGTGCATCACCCACATATATTTATACGTAGTACCGCCACTATAGAGGTATAGTCACCAGTGTCTGGAGTCCACCAGCTCTGGGCGGAGGCTCAGCTTCTTCAGAGTCTCATAGCCCACCACTATAACAATGGTGGAGGGGGTGGATGAGATAATCCGAGCAGAAAGGCCTTTGGTCAGACCCCAGGGTCCCTCCTCAACCATGAGCTGCCGAAACGTGTTAATAATTGAGCTTTTCCCTTCCACCTGCAATAAGAAATTAATGATTATAATCCAATACACACATAGAAGAAAACAACTACTGTAATTCTGCCCCCAAGGTTCAATACTGGGGGCGTTGTGGCCTTTCCTGGTGACACAAGAAAGATCTGTCCATCAGCTCTGGATGTGACTGGAGGACAGCACTGTGATCGCAGCAGACTAAACTCTCATATGCCTGATGGGGCTAGCTTGTTTACTAGCTGGACGATAACTAAGCTTCTCCCAACTGGTCCATTTCTTCCCATCATGTCGTTACCTGCACCCGGGCTCTTATGACATCCATCGGGTTGGTGATGGTCGATGCTGTGGCTGCAGCCAGTGGGCCGGAGATGGCCTGAAGCAAGAGATGAGGGCAGTCCTGGGGCGTCAAGCGGGACAGTTGTTCTAGAACAGGGAGAACAAGAATCAATACCAGGAGCACAGGCAGCCCCTTCCCCCACCACCTCAAGTGACTAGATAGGCGGTATTCTCCATGATGTCACCTCTGCTCTGTAGCAAGGACCTACCCGCGTAGAAGTGATAGAACGGCCACCAGACGGCGCTGTTGGGGATGTAGGTGAGCAGTGAGGCCACATATCCTCGGTAGAAGCCCTTTAGACCATCAGCCTTGAAGATTTGAAGGATGATGTCCTTGGTCTGTCCAAACATCACGGCTTGTTTCCGGTTGTTGGCTCGTACGCGGAATCGGCCCATACTCTCACCCACCCGCTGCATCATGAGGTGCTGGGAAATGACATCGATGGGTACAGTAATGCTCTGAGCCACCAGCGACGCAGAGCCTCCTGCCACCAGTGACTTCACCGTGTTGCTGCTGCTGTACTGAGAGACGTATTTGCGGGTCAGTTCGTAGGTGGTGACGTAGCACTGGCCGGAGATCAGCGTGAAGGTATTCACCAGGAATCCACGGTAAAGTCCGGCAGCGCCCTCTGACCGCAGGATCTTCACAAAGGCATCAAACGTTCCGTTGTACAGACTCTTCCCCTTCTGCACCTGAAGCCGCGTCCGGATCAGAGTGAAGGGGTAAACGCTGACCCGGATCATCATGGTCATACACACCCCAAACACATAGAACTTCTTCTTGTCCAGATGCTCCCACTCTATGATCTGGATGTTCCTCTTGTCCTCCATGTCTCCCAGGGGAAGAAGTCACCTCCACCTGCTGAGAGAGCAACATACAGCCGCTATAACCTGTGCATCTCCTGTATATAATTATATATGTACAGCTGGTATAACCTGGGCATCTCTTGTATATAATTATATATGTACAGCTGGTATAACCTGGGCATCTCCTGTATATAATTATATATGTACAGCCGGTATAACCTGGGCATCTCCTGTATATAATTATATATGTACAGCTGGTATAACCTGGGTATCTCCTGTATATAATTATATATGTGCAGCTGGTATAACCTGGGCATCTCCTGTATATAATTATATATGTACAGCTGGAATAACCTGGGTATCTCCTGTATATAATTATATATGTGCAGCTGGTATAACCCGTGTATCTCCTGTATATAATTATATATGTACAGCCGGTATAACCCGTGTATCTCCTGTATATAAATATATATGTACAGCCGGTATAACCTGGGTATCTCCTGTATATAATTATATATGTACAGCCGGTATAACCTGGGCATCTCCTGTATATAATTATATATGTACAGCTGGTATAACCTGGGCATTATCTGTAGTGATGCAGTAGTGCACCCTGATTGTCCTGTTATCTCAGGCGCCATCTCCAGCCTCTTTTACATTCAATGCTGATGTGATAAAGTAGGAGCCTCTGACCTTTTCGCAACCCCCCCCAACTCTGGGTTAACCCTTTCAGGTGTGGCTCCTGGGACGGTGGGCACTGTGGCTCATTACACCAAGCTCACCATATTGTGTCATGAGGACCCTGCAGCGGCTGTAGGGACCACACAACCACTAAGGCTTCTTTCACATTTCCGTCGGTACGGGGCCATCGCTAAGCGTCGGAGTGACGTACCGACGGACGTTGTTAATATTCGGCACAACGTTTGCAGCGGATGCAGTTTTTCAACGCATCCGCTGCCCATTTTAAAGTCCCGGGGAGGAGCTAGAGATCTCCGCCCGGACATGAGCACTCCAAAGTGTAGGATGCGAACGTTTTTCTGTGCCGACGGTCCGCCAAAACACGACGCATCCAGTGCACGACGGACGCGACGTGTGGCCATACGTCGTGATCCGTCGGTAATACAAGTCTATGGGAAAAAAAAGCATCCTGCAGGCACATTTGCAGGATGCATTTTTTTCCAAATACGACACATTGCGACATACACACAAAAACGGAAATGAGAAAGTAGCCTTACCTCTCAAAGGGCACCGTCCTCTGGGGGGCGCAGCGCCATCATCCCTGGCAGAGGCTGCAAACACATCACCTGATGAGATACAGACACAGCTTAGATACAGCAGTCAGATACACCCCTGATGTCTCAGCACGCCCTGGAAGCTCCTGGCTGGGACTTGTCATCCCAAAGCAGATCACAGTGTGCTGTGCTCCCACAGGACATGCTGGGACTTGTAGCTCCACAGCAGTGGAAGGTATACTAATCTCCTCAGGACATGCTGAGGGTTGTAGTGCGCATGCAAGGCTCATGGCCTTCCCCAGGCTGCGGTACCTCTCCCTTCGCTCCACGTGTGCACCGGGACGAACAGCAGCGGCTCCTACACCCTCTCTTCCTGGGGACACCTTGCTCCACTACTCGTCTGCCCCACAACCGGAAGCCAAAGGCCCGACCGGAGCAGCCAATTACAGCGCTGCGTCGCGTCACGTGACAACCCTAGTCTCTTAAAGGACCAGCGCTAGCGAGTCACGTGACCCCACTGACACGGTTCCCCGGCTCTGTTGCCTGCCAGGTCTGTTTGCATTATATATTTGTTACCCATTCTGTAACTAATGCTACGTCTGCCTTCCGTCTCCCTGGCAACGGCGTGCACAGTCTACTCCTTTTGCCCATACTTGACATGGCCACCGGTGACTTTACTAGGCGGAGACTGCCAGTAGTTACAATGGCTGCCATCATGCTTGTGACATGAACAGTAGGAGTCTGATGACAGGAGGGGCTGCTGGAGGAGCAGGTGGCTCAGGGGTGAGTCCTGGGTGCAGACATCCGTTCTTATGTGTTATGAAGGGTTTAGTGCCCCCATTCCTCATGTCTGGGGTTTGCGGTATCCGTGTTCCCAGCTGACACTTTTCTCCTCTCAGGTGTTGCTGATAATGTTGGAGCCACCCCACGTATGTGAGTATCAGTCTGAGCCCAGCGCCCCCCGACACTGACTGCAGCCAGCAATCCCCCACCATGGGCAACGTCCTGGCTGTGTCACCCCCCGGAGGTTCCTGGTGGACGAGGCGGAGACGAGCAGCGCTGCCCAACCCTGGGAGCTTCGACGAGCTGCACAGGAGCTGTAAAGGTGAGCGCTCCGCCCGGGTTGTGGGGTCCCCCAACAGTACTAGGGGCTCTCACTGTAGTACCGAGGGCTCTGCCTAGATTATGGGGCTCTCATTATAGTACCGAGGGCTCTGCCTAGATTATGGGGCTCTCACTGTAGTACCGAGGGCTCTGCCTAGATTATGGGGCTCTCACTGTAGTACCGAGGGCTCTGCCTAGATTATGGGGCTCTCATTATAGTACCGAGGGCTCTGCCTAGATTATTGGGCTCTGACTGTCGTACCGAGGGCTCTGCCTAGATTATAGGGCTCTCACTGTAGTACCGAGGGCTCTGCCTAGATTATAGGGCTCTCACTGTAGTACCGAGGGCTCTGCCTAGATTATGGGGCTCTCACTGTAGTACCGAGGGCTCTGCCTAGATTATGGGGGTCTCACTGTAGTACCGAGGGCTCTGCCTAGATTATGGGGCTCTCGCTGTAGTACCGAGGGCTCTGCCTAGATTATGGGGCTCTCGCTGTAGTACCGAGGGCTCTGCCCAGATTATGGGGCTCTCGCTTTTGTACTGAGGGTTCTGCCTAGATTATGGGGCTCACACTGTAATAACGAGGGCTCTGCCTAGATTATAGGGCTCTCACTGTAGTACCGAGGGTTCTGCCTAGATTATGGGGGTCTCAATGTAGTACCGAGGGCTCTGCCTAGATTATGGGGCTCTCACTGTAGTACCGAGGGCTCTGCCTAGATTATGGGGCTCTCACTGTAGTACCGAGGGCTCTGCCTAGATTATGGGGCTCTCACTGTAGTACCGAGGGCTCTGCCTAGATTATGGGGCTCTCACTGTAGTACCGAGGGCTCTGCCTAGATTATGGGGCTCTCATTATAGTACCGAGGGCTCTGCCTAGATTATTGGGCTCTGACTGTCGTACCGAGGGCTCTGCCTAGATTATAGGGCTCTCACTGTAGTACCGAGGGCTCTGCCTAGATTATAGGGCTCTCACTGTAGTACCGAGGGCTCTGCCTAGATTATGGGGCTCTCGCTGTAGTACCGAGGGCTCTGCCTAGATTATGGGGCTCTCGCTGTAGTACCGAGGGCTCTGCCCAGATTATGGGGCTCTCGCTTTTGTACTGAGGGTTCTGCCTAGATTATGGGGCTCACACTGTAATAACGAGGGCTCTGCCTAGATTATAGGGCTCTCACTGTAGTACCGAGGGTTCTGCCTAGATTATGGGGGTCTCAATGTAGTACCGAGGGCTCTGCCTAGATTATGGGGCTCTCATTGTAGTACCGAGGGCTCTGCCTAGATTATGGGGCTCTGACTGTAGTACCGAGGGCTCTGCCTAGATTATGGGGCTCTCACTGTAGTACCGAGGGCTCTGCCTAGATTATGGGGCTCTGACTGTAGTACCGAGGGCTCTGCCTAGATTATGGGGCTCTCACTGTAGTACCGAGGGCTCTGCCTAGATTATGGGGCTCTCACTGTAGTACCGAGGGCTCTGCCTAGATTATGGGGCTCTGACTGTAGTACAGAGGGCTCTGCCTAGATTATGGGGCTCTCACTGTAGTACCGAGGGCTCTGCCTAGATTATGGGGCTCTCACTGTAGTACCGAGGGCTCTGCCTAGATTATGGGGCTCTCACTGTAGTACCGAGGGCTCTGCCTAGATTATGGGACTCTCACTGTAGTACCGAGGGCTCTGCCTAGATTATGGGGCTCTCACTGTAGTACCGAGGGCTCTGCCTAGATTATGGGGCTCTCACTGTAGTACCGAGGGCTCTGCCTAGATTATGGGGCTCTCACTGTAGTACCGAGGGCTCTGCCTAGATTATGGGGCTCTCACTGTAGTACCGAGGGCTCTGCCTAGATTATGGGGCTCTCACTGTAGTACCGAGGGCTCTGCCTAGATTATGGGGGTCTCACTGTAGTACCGAGGGCTCTGCCTAGATTATGGGGCTCTCGCTGTAGTACCGAGGGCTCTGCCTAGATTATGGGGCTCTCGCTGTAGTACCGAGGGCTCTGCCCAGATTATGGGACTCTCGCTTTTGTACTGAGGGTTCTGCCTAGATTATGGGGCTCACACTGTAATTATGAGGGCTCTGCCTAGATTATAGGGCTCTCACTGTAGTACCGAGGGTTCTGCCTAGATTATGGGGGTCTCACTGTAGTACCGAGGGCTCTGCCTAGATTATGGGGCTCACACTGTAGTACCGAGGGCTCTAATTGGCTCAATGGGTTCCTCCTGTGGTAGTGGGGGCTCTGCATGGCTCAGTAACGTCCCCTGTGTTAATCGGGGATCTGTATTACGGTCTCTCTTGCAGAGGTTTTCCCACAGCAGATGGAGGGGATGAAGCTCATCATCAACAAGACCCTCAGCAGTCACCTCCAGGTATCTGACACCTGACAACCTTCCAATAGACCTTGTGTCTCTCTCCTTCTCCATATTCAGGCTCTCTGCTTCCTGTCAGTATATGAGAACCGTCCAGATCTGATACATGCTTGTGCTTTTTGTATCCGGTCCTCACTGTCCCAGCTGGCAGAAGTTTACTCAGTCCTCCCTAATTAACCCTCTCCTGCCCACAGGTCAGCCACCAGATACACATGAGCACCATCGGCCTCTCCAGTTATCACTTCAACGCCAAGTACATCGGAGACGCACTGGCCGGTGCTAGTGAGGTACGCCCCCCCGCTCCTGGACCACAACTGTGCTGGCCAATCAGGAGGCTGCATTGTATTTATCTCCATGTCTCTCTCCTTCCAGACATTTCCACTGCTGACCGGAGACCTGGACAACGCGGGGAGCCTCAATGCCCAGGCGGCCTGTCTGCTTGCCGAACGCATCCGCTCCAAGGCTGTGTTCCAGGTAGGCTGCAGGAACACACCCCCACCCAGCGGGCGTAACAGGGGGCTATGAAGCCGGTGACATTGTGGAATTTTTCTGCAGACACATCATTCCAAGTTCCTGACATGGCAGGTGGATGTGGAGTACAGGGGGGACGACTGTACAGGGACCCTGACCCTGGGGAATCCCGACATCATCAACGAATCAGGTGTGTGGTCTGAGCATGGCCAATCAGAGCCTTGCGTTGTCACCCCCGTCCAATCCCATCATTGTGTACAGGTCAGTGGCCAGCAGGGGGCGGCGCTCAGTATAAATCTTGTGATGGCGTCTCCTCTCCCGCTTTGTGTACGCAGTGATCCTGGTGACGCACTTCCTGCAGAGCATCACTCCCCGTCTGGTCCTTGGCGGAGAACTTGTTTATCACCAACGGATGGCGGAGGAAGGGGCCATCCTGACTTTAGCAGGAAAATACTCCGGTACGGGGACACGTGAGGTGTGCGTATGTCTCGTGCTCCGCTCACATCCAAAGCTGCAGCCACAGATCTTCTGGTCTCAAAATTCAAGAGATTACATCTTTGTGCCACCATGAAAACTATTTATATACAGTGGGGAAAAAAAGTATTTAGTCAGTCACCAATTGTGCAAGTTCTCCCACTTAAGAGGCCTGTAATTGACATCATAGGTAGACCACAACTATGAGAGTCAAAATGAGAAAACAAATCCAGAATATCACCTTGTCTGATTTGGCAAGATTTATTTTGCAAATTATGGTGGAAAATAAATATTTGGTTATTAACAAAAGTTCATCTCCATATTTTGTTATATATCCTTTGTTGGCAATGACAGTGGTCAAACGTTTTCTATAAGTCTTCACAAGGTTGGCACACACTGTTGGTGGTATGTTGGCCCATTCCTCCATGCAGATCTCCTCTAGAGCAGTGATGTTTTGGGCCTGTCGCTGGGCAACACGGACTTTCAACTCCCTCCAAAGGTTTTCTATAAGGTAGAGATCTGGAGACTGGCTAGGCCACTCCAGGACCTTCATATGCTTCTTACAAAGCCACTCCTTCATTGCCCTGGCAGTGTGCATTATCATGCTGAAAGACCCATCCACGTTTCATCTTTAATGCCCTTGCTGATGGAAGGAGGTTTGCACTCAAAATCTCACGATACATGGCCCAATTCATTCTTTCATGTACACGGATCAGTCGTCCTGGTCCCTTTGCAGAGAAACAGCCCCAATGCATGATGTTGCCACCCCCATGCTTCACAGTAGGTATGGTGTTCTTTGGATGCAACTCGGCATTCTGTCTCCTCCAAACACGACGAGTTTTGTTTCTACCAAACAGTTCTACTTTGGTTTCATCAGACCATATGACATTCTCCCAATACTCTTCTGGATAATCCAAATGCTCTCTAGCATACTTCAGACAGTCCGGGACATGTACTGGCTTAAGCAGGGGGACACTTCTGGCACTGCAGGATCTGAGTCCCTGGCTGCGTAGTGCGTTACTGATGGTAGCCTTTTTACGGTGGTCCCAGCTCTATGCAGGTCATTCACTAGGTCCCCCCCGTGTGGTTCTGGGATTTTTGCTCACCATTCTTGTGATCATTTTGACCCCACGGGGTGAGATCTTGCGTGGATCCCCAGATCGAGGGAGATTATCAGTGGTCTTGTATGTCTTCCATATTCTTATTCTTGCTCCCACAGTTGATTTCATCACACCAAGCTGGTTGGCTATTGCAGATTCAATCTTCTCAGCCTGGTGCAGGGCTACAATTTTGTTTCTGGTGTCCTTCGACAGCTCTTTGGTCTTCACCATAGTGGAGTTTGGAGTGTGACTGTTTGAGGTTGTGGACAGGTGTCTTTTATACTGATAACAGGTGCCATTACTACAGGTAATGAGTGGAGGACAGAGGAGCCTCTTAAAGAAGAAGTTACAGGTTTGTGAGAGCCAGAAATCTTGCATGTCTTTAGGTGACCAAATACTTATTTTCCACTATAATTTGCAAAATACATCTTGCCAAATCAGACAAGGTGATATTCTGGATTTGTTTTCTCATTTTGACTCTCATAGTTGTGGTCTACCTATGATGTCAATTACAGGCCTCTCTCATCTTTTTAAGTGGGGGAACTTGCACAATTGGTGGCTGACTAAATACTTTTTTTTCCCCACTGTATGCAGCACTTGTGAGTGGAGGATAATACATAATGCAGTAAGATATATGGTGCATCTCTGGGGGCGGCTGGAGGGGATGGGAAGTGGGAAGCGAGTGTTGCTGCGGCTCTGGAGGGATGAGCGAGCATGGCGGTGGCTCTGGGGGTGGCTGGAGGGAATGAGGAGCGAGCGTGGTGGTGGCTCTGGAGAGGGTGAGGAGAGAGCGTGACAGCCGCTCTGGGGGTGGCTGGAGTGGGTGAGGAGCCTTGCTGCAGCTCTGGACTGGAGGTAATGAGGAGGAGTGTGGTGGCCGATGGAGATGGGGGAGGCTGAAGGAGATGAGGACAGTGGTGAGCAGCTCTAGGCACAGCTGGAAAGGATGAGGAGTGTGACAGCTCTGGGTGCGGCTGGAGGAGGGGAGGAACGTGACGACTCTGGCAGCGGCTGGAGGGGGGGTGAGGTTAGCAGTGGTTGCTCTGGGTGCGGCTGGAGGGGGTGAGAAGCGCGACAGCTCTGGGAGCGGCTGGAGGGGTAAGGACTGCAGTGGTGGATCTGGGTGCGTATGAAGGGGGGTGAGGAACATGATGACTTTGGTGGCAGCTGGAGGGGGTGAGGATAGCAGTGGTGGCTCTGGGTGCGGCTGGAAAGGATGAGGAGCGCGGTGGCGGTTGAATGGGGTGAGGAGTGTGACGGTGGCTCTAGGTGCGGCTGGAGGGGGTGAGGAGTGCTTCGGCGGCTGGAGGGGTTGATTGTGTCGGTGGTTCTGGGTGCGGCTGCAGGGGATGAGGAGTTACAAGGATAGGAGAACCATGAGTCAGAAAATAGCCAAAAGAGTAAATCAAGAGTACAAAATTTATTGAAAACACATAATTTCCATATACATAGTATTACCATATAAGAAGAAGTGACAAAATTGTGACTAAATCCATTGGTACAATGGTGACCTGAAAACACAGTCCGGGACAGTAACACACTAGATTGTTAACTCATGAACATGCAGCAAATGTGCTGTCAGCACGTGCACATGAGAATATTTGCTAGCGTCAAAACGGCCTGGCTTAATATCAGCGCATAAATTCGTGCTATCATAATAGCCATGAGCCAATGTGCACAATGCAAAATAAGTACGCGGTACGTATTTAGCTCTTAAGTACCCCTTTTTGATGCTTCTATTACTGTACCCCCTGGTTTGAAATCTGACCTTAAGATCTGCTGCCTGGGCCTCAAATTTTGCGGTGGAGGAGCAGATCCGCTTCATCCTAAGATGCTGACCAACTGGGATGGCTTTGATTGTGCTATATGGATGACCTGATTCTGCATGCAAGAGTGAGTTGACCGACGTGGACTTTCTGAAGACATCAGTCTGCAGATAACGATCACCATCGACCTCAATCATGATGTCCAGAAAATCCACCTCGGTCTTTATCATTTGATACGTCAGTTTGATATTGTACGTATTCTCATTAAGTTGATGCATAAATTCATGCAAAGCTTCATCAGGTCCTGGGATCCAGACGGGACCTCCATTCCACTTCACATGGGTAATTAAATTTTTGTATTTTGCATTGTGCACATTGGCTCATGGCTATTATGATAGCACGAATTTATGCGCTGATATTATTAAGCCAGGCCATTTTGACGCTAGCAAATATTCTCATGTGCACGTGCTGACAGCACATTTGCTGCATGTTCATGAGTTAACAATCTAGTGTGCTACTGTCCCAGACTGTGTTTTCAGGTCACCATTGTACCAATGGATTTAGTCACAATTTTGTCACTTCTTCTTATATGGTAATACTATGTATATGGAAATTATGTGTTTTCAATAAATTTTGTACTCTTGATTTACTCTTTTGGCTATTTTCTGACTCATGGTTCTCCTATCCTTGTAACATTTATGGTGAGTCGTCATCTTTTTTTGTGTGATTTACGGCTGATGTTCATTTAAGGGGATAAGGAGTGCGTCGGTGGCTGTGAAGGTGACGGCTCTGGGTGCAGCTCTAAGGGGTGAGGAGTGCGGTGGCTCTGGGTGCGGCTTGAGGGAGTGAGGAACGTGGCGGTGGCTCTGGAGGGGGCTGGAAGGGGTGAGGAGTGCGGTGGCTCTGGGTGCGGCTTGAGGGAGTGAGGAGCGTGGCGGTGGCTCTGGAGGTGGCTGGAAGGGGTGAGGAGTGCGGTGGCTCTGGGTGTGGCTGGAGGGAGTGAGGAGTGTGGCGGTGGGTGGAAGGGGTGAGGAGTGCTGTGGCTCTAGGTGTGGCTTGAGGGAGTGAGGAGCGTGGCGGCGGCTCTGGGGGTGGCTGGAAGGGGTGAGGCGTGCGGTGGGTGTGGTTTGAGGGAGTAGGGAGCGTCGGTGGCTCGGGGGGTGGCTGGAAGGGGTGAGGCGTGTGGTGGCTCTGGATGTGGCTTGAGGGAGTGAGGAGCATGGCGGTGGCTCTGGGGGTGGGTGGAAGGAGTGAGGCGTGCGGTGGCTCTGGGTGTGGCTTGAGGGAGTGAGGAGCGTGGCGGTGGCTCTGGGGGTGGGTGGTAGGAGTGAAGGCGTGTGGTGGCTGGAAGGGGTGAGGAGTGCGGTGGCTCTGGGTGTGGCTTGAGGAAGTGAGGAGCGTGGCGGTGGCTCTGGGGGTGGGTGGAAGGGGTGAGGAGTGCTGTGGCTCTAGGTGTGGCTTGAGGGAGTGAGGAGCGTGGCGGCGGCTCTGGGGGTGGCTGGAAGGGGTGAGGCGTGCGGTGGGTGTGGTTTGAGGGAGTAGGGAGCGTCGGTGGCTCGGGGGGTGGCTGGAAGGGGTGAGGCGTGTGGTGGCTCTGGATGTGGCTTGAGGGAGTGAGGAGCATGGCGGTGGCTCTGGGGGTGGGTGGTAGGAGTGAGGCGTGTGGTGGCTCTGGGTGTGGCTTGAGGGAGTGAGGAGCGTGGCGGTGGCTCTGGGGGTGGGTGGTAGGAGTGAGGCGTGTGGTGGCTGGAAGGGGTGAGGAGTGCGGTGGCTCTGGGTGTGGCTTGAGGAAGTGAGGAGCGTGGCGGTGGCTTTGGGGGTGGGTGGAAGGGGTGAGGATTGCTGTGGCTCTAGGTGTGGCTTGAGGGATTGAGGAGCGTGGAGGCAGTTCTGGGAGCGGCTGGAAGGGGTGAGGAGCGAGCATTGCAGCAGCTGTGGGGTAGGCTGGAGGTAATGTGTGGCAAAGCTTGGGGGCAGCTGAAGGGGATGAGGGACGTGGCGGGTGGCTCTGGGCACAGCTGGAAAGGGTGAGGAGTGCTGCGGCTCTGGGTGCAGCTGGGGGGGTGAGGAGAGCTGCGGCTTTGGGTGTGACTGGAGGATACTCATCAGATGTTCGGCTTTTTTTTCTGAGGTGTTTGGGGGTGATAGATTTGATGTGACATATCGTCCCACTGATTGGACCGGACCACCATCAGTCTCACCAGGTGTCACTTGGTCGAAAATTCCAGGTCATTCTGGACAGCTGGACTGGTCCAGACTGTCAGTCTTGTGCCTCGTACATAGTTTGTCAGAGCTTCTGTGTGTGAAGCCAAGGCTGTCAGTGACTTTCCTCTTGTGTTTCCTTGTAGCCCAGGACTGGGTGGCGACTCTGAATATCGGGTATGGTGGAGCCCACGCCAGCTACTATCATAGAGCCAACGAGCAGGTGAGACTGACCCCTGCACAGTGGTGACGTATGAGCGAGGAGCCGCTGATCCGAGAGATCTGGTCCATTATATTACGGATTGTACATTATACCTATGACGTGCCGTTTATTCCCTCAGATCCGGCTCGGGGTGGAGTTTGAGGCGAACACTCGTCTGCAGGAGACGTCCTTTGCCTTTGGATATCACCTGGACGTCCCTAAGGCAAACATGGTATTTAAAGGGACGGTGGACAGTTCTTGGTGTGTGGGAGGGGTCCTGGAGAAGAGGCTGCCCCCTCTCCCCCTCACCTTGGCCCTTGGGGCTTTTATGAACCACTGGAAAAATAAATTTCATTGTGGGTTCAGCATCTTGGTGGGATGACGATGGACGGACAGGTGCCTCGCCCTCCCCCACCTCCTTTCTTCAGAGGTCCTGTCCTGTCTGTATAAATTATTGTTGGTCTGGTGGAGCACAGGACGATGCTGCCCCCGGTGGTAAGACAATGCACTGCACGCCTAGCACAGGGGTAAATCTCAGGGCCTCATCCACTCTGTCACCCTCCACTGCTCTGGTCTCTGGATACCCAGGGGCCACAGGTACAGGTCCGGAGGCCGCGCTCTTCTTCATTCCATGTAGATGGTGTTTGTCTGTTGTTATATTGCAGGAGATTGGTGCGCCCTGTAAGTGGCGCTGTCTACATTTATAAAGTCGAATTTTACCAGACACGGCCTCCCTTGTGTTCTGTCAGCAGCGTCTGTAATACTGGATGTAATACCCCAAACTAGTATTGATAGAGAATGATTCTGACACTTCAGAGTACTAATTGGTGCCTACCCCCTGTGTGTGGTGTGCTACACACCCCCCCCCACTGGTTGCCCCTGTGTGCGGTGTGCTCCCCTGTGCGCTGTTAGCTTTCTCCCCTGTATACGACTCTTGTGTCTCCTAGCAATAATAAAGAGTAGTATAAGGGGAGCAATGCAGTGATGTCATCATGCTGTCTGATGTCCCCTGCATGGCACCGACCTCCAATAGTCCTGCTCTTGTAAGGAGTATAGCTGGAAGCCGATCCCTCTGTATGCTGCTACAGCTGTCCTACGGATGCTTTTTTTTTTTTAATGCCGATGTGGCCCGCCTGGCATGTGCCAGATTTGCCTTATGGCAAGGCCAGATCTGGGTACAGGTATGGAAAATGAAACATGGCTAGATGACGATCCCAGCTGTTAAATTTTGGTGGTGTAGTACCACTTTCCAGACACGAGAGGGCAGCAGAATACCACATTTACTATGTGTGCTTTTGGCTATAGAAAGGTTCCTAGTGAATCATGTGACTCTGAGTAAGGGGCGTGGCCTTGTTAAAGGGCAGATCCCTGATAAAATATAAATACAGAAATACAAATTATTATAAAATGCATTTTTTATTGTTTTTTTTTTTTATTATTATTATTATTATTTTCCCCCCTCGAAAAAGCTTTGTCTACTGCAGTAAAGTGCACCGATGTTCTGCAGCCCCCTGCCCACGATGGGGGGCAGCAGAGCACCATTGGCCTTCATCACCAGTTATAGTGCATCATGGTCAGTGGTGGAAGCTGTGACTGGCCTCTGGCGGCGACCAATTAAAGGGGCGGATGATCAATTAGTGCCAGATACATCAATATCTCTCTATGTACATGGTACTCACATTGCAGATCTGATCTTACAGATCTGATTGGATGAACCACAGTGATCTCTGTTGGGAATAAGTCTATATAGTGGCTGATAGCAGAGAGCACATGCTAGATTTCCATGGTGAGGTGTCCGGATCTGGGTTGGCTTGAACCCTCAATGTGAAAACACTGGTTTTAGAGTTGTTTGTGCGTCATGTGACCAGCCTGGGTGGTCCCTCAGCTGAATATCTCCTTCATCAGCGGCGTCATGGCGTCCTCCATCACGTTCTGGATGTGAACCATCTGCTTGGCGTTCTCCTCGTTCAGGGTGCGCAGCTCGGCCAACATGGACAGCAGCTTAGCAAACAGGAACCTGGGGGGAGGAGCCAACACATTATAACGTCACAGCCCCGCCCCGAACTGTAATAACAGCACCTTGATTGGATTTCTGGTAGTAAAGGGAGCCACATCCAATGTAACTACGGCATGGCCTGATGATGGCGTACGTATCGCTAATGCCTGCATCTTGTCACCCTCCCCTCCCCGTTGGTGGCGGAGGCGCGTTACCTGCTGCCCGGAAGCTGGTGGTGGTAATCGATGTAACATTTCAGGGTCATGGCCATGGTCTCCTGGATCTTATCAATGTGGCTGTGTTCGATGACGCCTGGCCGGTCTGTGGAGAGATGGCAGAGTGGACTGGATTAGTGGGGTCTGACCACCGGCCCCCTCCTCTGTGCTGCCGAGTCACATACCTGGGGAGAAGAGCGCCAGCGCCTGCATCAGGACGTACTCAGCCTCATGAAGCTTTAATTTCCGGAGGGTGATGTGAAATTTCAGTAACGGCTCCAAAAATATGCGCTGGAACCCAGCTGAGTACGAAAAATCAGTATCAGAGACCTGCCACCAGGGGGCGTCGTATCTAACAGCACTGCTGCCCCTTTAAGAACCCTATTTAGTTAAAATTAGTCATCATTTTTAGATGAGTATTTGAAGGTGAGCTGCAATGAGACCCCCACAGTATGACCAGGACCACTGCCAGTCGGCACTTACTCCGCTCGCCATGCTCTATACTCAGTTTCAGGCGCCCGAACTCCCAGATCTTGGTCTCCAGATTGAAGACGGTGTTAAACTGAAGATGGGAGACTTCCATGGTGGATCCTTTCAGCAGCGAGATTTGATCGTCTATAGATAAAGATCTGAGGGGAGAGAAATACGGCAAATGGAGCAACAGACTCCAGAGCTGCGCTCGCTCTTCTGCTCCCACCGTGTATGTACTCACTTGAAGACTGGGATCTCCTTAGCAAATTGGATAACTTGTTGAATCATGTAAGTGCTCAGATCTGCAAAATGTGGTAGCTTCGTCATGTTGTCCCCGATGGCGTGGCCGAGCACGTGCTGTGAGGTGGGATTCTGCTCCGTGCCCCCCGGACTAGAGTCAGGTGAGATGGACGATGACTGCTGCGTATCATAGTTGTCCCAGTCAACCTTTATAATGGGCTGCGGCTGGAGGGAAGACACAAAGACAGTACTGCTTCACATCCACTAGATGGCGATGTTTCCCTGCCAATGACCTTACATTACCTCTACCTGTAAACATGGCTGCCCCCTGTAGCCCAGGTAGTGAACTGTAAAGGAGCCCGTGTGCACAAAGAGGTAATCTGCTGAAATATCTTCATGGCCATGGGATAGCTATGTGCGAATTAACACAAAGAATGTCAGATGCTTTTCACATAATCTGGTCCCATCTGGACGAGGTTGCCCTGAGTGGCACCGATCTGTACATGATGTCCCAGCCAGGATATTGCTCCTGGTTACTGATTACATATCTGCGAAGTCACAAAGGTCGTCCTGAGAGAAGCTGCGCAACAGCAGGAGGATAAACCGGATGTGCAGAGGAGACCTCACCCCCTGCGATTGCATACACCCAGCGGCCACCTGGCGAATATAATATACACCCACCGGCCACCCAGGGATTATATTATACACCCACCAGCCACCCAGGGATTATATTATACACCCACCAGCCACCCAGGGATTATATTATACACCCACCGGCCACCCAAGGATTATATTATACACCCACCGGCCACCCAGGGATTATATTATACACCCACTGGCCACCCAGAGATTATATTGTACACCCACCGGCCACCTGGAGATTATATTATATACCCAGCGGCCACCCGGGGAATATAATATACAGCCACCAGTTACCCAGAGATTATATTATACACCCTCTGGCCACCCAGGGATTATATTATACACCCTCTGGCCACTCAGGGATTATATTATACACCCAATGGCCACTCAGGAATTATATTGCGCACCCAGCGGCAACTCAGGAATTATATTATACATCCTCTGGCCAGTTAGAGATTATATTATGCACCCACCAGCCACTCAGGGATTATATTCTACACCCACTGGCCACTCAGGGATTATATTATACACCCACTGGCCACTCAAGGATTATATTATACACCCACCGGCCACTCGGGGATTATATTGTGCACCCATCGGCCACTCGGGGATTATATTATACCCCCACCCGCCACTTAGGGATTATACTGTGTACCCAGCGGCCACTAAGGGATTATATTATACACCCACCAGCCACTCGGGGATTATATTACACATCCACCGGCCACTTGGGGATTATACTGTGCACCCAGCGGCCACTAAGGGATTATATTATACATCCTCTGGCCACTCAGGGATTATATTATACACCCACTGGCCACTCAAGGATTATATTATACACCCACCGGCCACTCGGGGATTATATTATGCACCCATCGGCCACTCGGGGACTATACTGTGCACCCAGCAGCCACTAAGGGATTATATTATACACAAACAGCAATGTACATTATAAGATTATATACAAAGCTCAGTTGACTGTATCACACATGGGTTTAGATACAGTACACTAGTGTATCCCCTCACCCTGTAATCCACAAAATTTTCCAGACTGTTGTCAAAGTGCTTCTGGTGAGCATTGATCAGGATCGCTATCAGTTGCTTCTGCTCCTCGGTCAGGGATCCCACCTCTTCCACCTTCTGTATCCTCTGCAGACGTTCCTGCTTCTTCCTCAGCCTCAGCTCACGCCTCGCCATCAGGGCGTCCTCCGACATAATCACTGGAAGTCACAAAACAAAATCTATATTAGAGGTGTCCCCAAAAGTGTCCACAACCCCCTCAACAATCAGGATGTTTTCATGGCGGAGACTTCTAACATCACATCCCTTATTACCAGTGTTATATTATTTTTATATTAGTTTTGTTTTCATTACTTCAATAGGTTTACTATTATCTTATAATTATAATAGATGTATGATTTATTATTGTTGTTTTACCCTCACCCTTTATTATCATTTTATAATTTATATTGTTATTTTATAATATAGTTTCTCATATCATCATTATATATATTATGTTATCTGTTATATATTTATTAATCTATTGTTTATATACATATTATATATATATATATATATATATATATATATATATATATATATATATATATATATTCCCCTATTATATTTTTCACTTAATAGTAATAGCAATGTAAAACGTTAATATTTTTCTGAAATGGTTTCTACTTTATAGTTATTTCATATTTTCTTTCCTATTATTATTTTCAGCATTTATATTTTGCTATCTTATATTTTATATTGTTATTTTATAACTTATATGTATTGTTTATTCATCTTTACATATTTTGATTGTTTCTATATTTTAATATTTTATATTATCTAATTTTCTGTGTTTTATATAATTTTCTGTTTGTTATTGTTTTTGATTATTCATTATTTTCTATTGTTGTTTTGTTTATTTTATCATTATTTTATTAATATAGTTAATATTTTATATTGTTTTATTATTCATTATTTTACATTTATATTATTATTTTATATTCTCATTATTTATTTGATATTGTTGTTACTATAATTATTCTAGCTATTGCTGATGATTTTGCCCTGTTTCTGTCTTTTTCATCATCACTGCCCGTCTCCCCCCTCCATGGTATGTGACCCCTCTCTATAAATGCTGTAATGGTTATATAACGGCTTCGGGGCCGGGACGTGTCCTGGGATAAACCCTCTGATTAATAATTCACACATTTGCTCACTGAGCCGGGATCTAGTGTGCGCGCCAGGAGCAGAATCCCATAATATAGTTATAATGGTGCTGGGGCCACGTCCCCTCCGCCTCCTCGTCTCCCCCGGGGGGCGCAGTGCTCTGGATAATGTTTATTGAAATAAGATGAAAGGAATAAATGTTGGCGGGCGGGGGAGGGGGCTATTTATAGATCTGTCCCTGCGGCCATGATTGCGCCGCCCCAGTGCGGATTATACCGCAGAGCGCGCCCATTGTCAGGGCCAGGGGGGCACCGCTCAGATGGCATCGCTCCCCCTCCGTGTGGGCAGTGGAATGGCTGCAAACACAGTCAGACATTAAAACATCCAAAATTGCTTCCCCCCTCCAGTGATTGTTACCTCTCCGGTAGCACAGGTGTTGGCTTGGGCCCCCTCTCACAGGGCCACTAGAGTTGTGCCATCTTCTGGTAATTAGGAGGGAGCCATGTTTGTAGAGGCTAGCTGGATGTGGGGGGAGGGGGGGGCTTTGACCCCCTCCATTTAGTAATTGCTTCTGAAGCTTCATCAGGGCAAACTTCAGTGTAGGAGAGGCGGATGGGGTCTGAGCACTTACTGTCTCTCCTCATGCCCACCTCCAGGCATTTCTGTAGGCGGCAGGCTTGGCACCGTCTCCGCTTGGCTTTTGTGACCGGGCAAGAGCGGGTAAATGGGCAGGTGAAGGTCAAACCTTTAGTCATAGACCGCCTGAGGGGATCATGGGGGAAACAGCAAGCAGAACGTGAGACATCATATTTCCGTCTACCAGCATATAATAAAATATAATGTATAGTGATATACCGTAATCTGGCACAGTACAACATACCATATAATATACCATACTAAGATACTGTACCCTAATATACTATAATATACCGTAACCTACCACACTGTAATATACTGTACCTTATACTATAATATACCGTAACCTACCATACTGTAAAACTTTACCTTATACAATAATATACGTAACCTACCATACTGTAAAATACTGTACCCTAATATACTATAATATACCGTAACCTACCATACTGTAAAACTGTACCTTATACTATAATATACCGTAACCTACCATACTGTAAGATACTGTACCCTAATATACTATAATATACCGTAACCTACCACACTAATATACTGTACCTTATACTATAATATACCGTAACCTACCACACTAAAACTGTACTTTATACAATAATATACCGTAACCTACCATACTGTAATATACTGTACCCTAATATACCGTTATGTGGCACAGTACAATATATCGTACCGTAATATACTGTAATCCACCACACTAACATACTGTACGCTAATATACTATAGTATACTGTAACCTACCATACCGTAATATACTGTACCCTAATGTCACAATAATGTAAAAATACCATAATGTGAGTTTAGTTTTAGAATGTACCATGGCACAGACACACGCTGCAGATTTCCCCCCCCCCCTCTTTCTCCCCCACTGCATTCGCTGATACAAAAACCAAGCCCTATGGCAGGCACACTCTGTGCAACTTGATCCCAATGTGTCGCAGCCCACTGAGCAGTTTTATAGCTTTTAGCTGCAGCAGACAAATCTCCCTACCCTACTCATTCCCCCCTCCCACCTGATACTGGTTGAAACTGGTATAGGAACCATGCGCTTCTATTGTTCTTTCAAGGGTATATATATGGGCACCAATCCGTGCTAGGGATATAAGAATTATATATTCCGGATGTTCATCGATAGATCTATAACCTACTGAAACCGCTAGAAGCTAAACCCAACAAGTGCAAAGTGTGGGTTTTCCCAGAAGCGGTTCAGGTAATCACTCCATGTTTACACTTAAAAGAATTCCCATGATGTGGGGCACATTCTGATCATCGGGTCTTTCATATACGAGATTCATAAAATGAAATAGTTTTCATAATTCTGAGAAAAGAGTGCATTTTTTTTCAATTTTAATCCTTTTTTTTATTTGTAATTGTATTGTAAACATGATTTGTCTTCTTTATAATATCGTTTTATACTTTGTAAACACTGCCTACCTTTTTTGGAGTAAAATATAAAATTACTAGCTTGTCTCTCCCTGCTCTATAACAAACTGTCGCGTCCTCTGAGGTGAATTACGCTACTGATTTGGGTTGACTCCGGACCCGTTAATACTTGGAAAATCAGAGTTGGTGGCGGCATACTTTGTCCTGTGCATTTAGGAGGCTTTGTAGCAACGGCGCTGTTGATAATTATTGTTCCCGCCTCAGTGGGAGTAGTTATATCGCCCTCGCTGCAGCGTGCCCAATAGCCAGTACATAGCAGGCAGCCTTTCTGGCGACTAATTACCCTAGGTTCAGTACCCTGACTGACCTGAGGGTAAGAGAGGCGCCAGAGAGCTGCAAGTTCCAAACCGGAACTGGGAAGTGTGATATAGATAAATCCCCTTCAGAAGGAACCAGGGGCAACCAAGCAACCCCGGTTCGGGACAAATTGGTGTGAGTGATGGGGATGATAAAGGTATCTTCCCCGTGAACCGTGACATATTGGTGGGATCCCTGACTTATCCGGTGGGACTTGTGACACCTCATATACTATAATATACCGTAACCTAAATCTGTAATATACTGTACCTTACACTATAATATACTGTAACCTACCATACTGTAATATACTGTACCCTAATATACCGTTATCTGGCACAGTACAACATACTGTACCGTAATATGATGTAATACACCACACTAACATACTGTACCCTAATACTATAGTATACTGTAACCTACCATACTGTAATATACTGTACCCCGATATACTATACCGTAACCTACTATACTGTAATATACTGTACCCTAATATAACGTTATCTGGCACAGTACAACATATCGTACTGTAATACTGTAATACACCACACTAAAATACTGTACCCTAATATACTATAGTATACAGTAACCTACCATACTGTAATATACCGTACCTGATCTACTATAATATACTGTAATCTACTATACTGTAGTATACTGTACCCTAATATACTGTTATCTGGCACAGTACAACATATCGTACCATAATATACTGTAATACACCACACTAACATACTGTACTCCAATATACTATAGTATATCTTAAAGGGCCACTGTCACCCCCCTCCAGCCGTTATAAACTAAAAGAGCCACCTTGTGCAGCAGTAATGCTGCATTCTAACAAGGTGGCTCTTTTAGTTTTAGGTTCAAGCATATAAAACGTTTTTATACTTAGCCACAATTCCTGTCTCTAGCCAGGTAGGCGGGTCCTCACTCCCCAGCTTGGCCAGCTCCTCTGCCGTCACTCACATCTTCCTGCGCTTTCGGCGCCGCCCCCTCAGCGCTGTTATCGTTTCAAATCCGGCGCCTGCGCTGTGTACTGGTGTCCTGCGCAGACGCAGTAAGCTCTGGCCGTCTGATGTAATGGCTGATACCAGAGAACAAAAGACATCCACAGAACACCAGGATGGATCTGCTGCACAGCAAATAGCTGTAGGACCTGCGATGACGTCACTGCCATGTGATTGCCCTAATCACACCAGTACACAGCGCAGGCGCCGGATTTGAAACGATAACAGCGCTGAGGGGGCGGCACCGAAAGCGCAGGAAGATGTGAGTGACGGCAGAGGAGCTGGCCAAGCTGGGGAGTGAGGACCCGCCTACCTGGCTAGAGACAGGAATTGTGGCTAAGTATAAACGTTTTATTTGGGGTATGCTTGAACCTAAAACTAAAAGAGCCACCTTGTTAGAATGCAGCATTACTGCTGCACAAGGTGGCTCTTTTAGTTTATAACGGCTGGGGGGGGGGGGGGTGACAGTGGCTCTTTAACCTACCATACTGTAATATACTATACCTTAATATACTATTATATACCATAACCTACCATACTATAATATACTGTACCCTAATATACTATAATATACTGTAACCTATCATACTGTAATATACTGCACCCTAATATACCGTTATCTGACAGTACAACATACCGTACCGTAATATACTGGAATTCACCACACTAATATACTGTACCCTAATATACTATAATTTATCGTAACCTACCACACTGTAATATACTGTATCCGATATACTATAATATATCGTAACCTAACATTCTGTAATATACTGTATCCTAATATACCATTATCTGGCACAGTACAACATACTCTACTGTAATCTACCACACTAACACACTGTACCCTAATACTATAATTTTCTGTATCCTATCATACTGTAGTATACTATACCCTAATATACTATAATTTACCATAACCTACCGTAATGTACTGTACCCTAATATACTATACCGTTACCTACCATACTGTAATATACTGTACCCTAATATACCGTTATGTGGCGCAGTACAACATATACTGTAATATACTGTAAGCTACCACATTGACACTGTACCCTAATATATTCTAGTGGACCATAATCTACCATACTGTAATATACCGTACCCTAATGTACTTTAGTGTACCGTAACCTACCATGCTGCAATATATCGCACCCTAATGTACTGCAGTGTACCGTAACCCACCATGCTCTAATATACCACACCCTAATGTACTGTAATGTACCGTAACCTACCATGCTGTAATATACCGCATCCTAATGTACTATAGTGTACCGTAACCTACCATGCTGTAATATTCCACACCCTAATGTAGTATAGTACGCACTCGTACTATAGTGTGTGTACCGTAACCTACCATGCTGTAATATACCGCGCCCTAATGTACTGTAATGAACCGTAATCTGCCATACAGTAATATATTGCACCATAATTTACTGTAATATATCATACCCCATTATACTATAATATACCGTAAGATGCCATACTGTAATATACTGTACCCTAATTTACCGTACACTAATACTATAATATTCCGTAACCTACCACACTAATATACTGTACTCTAATATACTATAATATACTGTAATCTACCACACTAATATACCATACCGTAATATACTATGGTATACCGTAATCTACCACACTGTAATATACTATACTGTAATCTACCATATTAATATACTGTACCCTAATATACTCTAATATACCATAATCTACCATACTGTAGCATACTTTACCGTAATGTACTATAGTATACCGTAATCTACCACACTGTAATATACTGTACTGTGATATACCGTAATCTGCCACAATTTAATATACTGCACCGTAATATACTATAGTATACCGTAGTCTGACACAATTTTATATACTGTACCATAATATATTATACCGTAGTATACCGTGATCTACCACACTAATATACTGTACCATAATATACTTTAATGTACCACACTAATATACTGTACCGTAATATACTATAATGTACCGTATTCTACCACACTAATATACTATAATATACCGTAATCTACCAAAGTGTAATATACCGTACCGTCATCTACCACAACGTAATATACTGTACCGTAGTATACTATAATGTACTGTAATCTATCAGTGTAATATACTGTACCGTAATAATATGGTATACCATAATCTATCACACTGTAATACTATAACAACTACATGGAAAATATACCCATACCACTTTATTTCAATAATAGCACACAGCTACATGATAGTATGGGCAAAACTCGGATTCTAAGCAATACTGGGATAATCGCAGATATTTATAAGTCAACCATAGAAAGAAACGATGAAAAGAACACCCAAACAAAATAATGTATGAAAAATACAAAATACTTTATTAAATACTAGCTGTACTACCCGGCTTCGCCCGGGTTAATGACTGCTGTTAGCAAAATAGAATGTGTTAACAAAAATTTATTCTGCACACAAAAACCACAAAACAAATAGATAGAAATTTAATTATTAAAAGGCAAAAACTAAGCTAATAGAAGAATTTCACAACATATATTAGCTTTGTTATACTGAGAATGTCTTTGTTGCCTATATTAACCAATCAGAGCTCAGGTTAATTAACTGTAGCAAAATAGAAGATGAGCTGTGATTGGTTGCTATTGGCAGCCTGATAAATCCCCAGCCAACAGGAAGCCCTCCCCCCTGGCAGTATATATTAGCTCACACATACACATAATAGACAGGTCATGTGACTGACAGCTGCCGTATTTCCTATATGGTACAGTTGTTGCTCTTGTAGTTTGTCTGCTTATTAATCAGATTTTTATTTTTGAAGGACAATACCAGACTTGTGTGTGTTTTAGGGCGAGTTTCATGTGTCAAGTTGTGTGTGTTGAGTTGCGTGTGGCGACATGCATGTAGCGACTTTTGTGAGATGAGTTTTGTGTGGTGACATGCGTGTAGCAACTTTTTGTGTGTCGAGTTGCATGTGACAGGTTAGTGTAGCAAGTTGTGTGCAGCAAGATTTGTGCATGGCGAGTTTTGCGCGTGGCGAGTTTTGTGTGGTGCGTTTTGAGTATGTGCAAGTTTTGTGTGAGGCAACTTTTGTACATGTGGCAATTTTTCTGTGTGTTCAAGTTTTGCATGAGGTGAGTTTTGCACGTGTGGCGAGTTTTGCGTGAGCCTAGTTTTGCATGTGGCGAGTTTTGCATGTAGCGAGTTTTGCGCGTGGCGAGTTTTGAGTGGTGACTTTTGTGTTTCGACTTTTATGTGGCGAGGTTGGTGTGTGTGTGGTGAAATGTGTGCTGAGGGTGGTATATGTGTTCAAGCACGTGGTAGTGTGTGGCGCATTTTGTGTTTGTGTTCATATCCCCGTGTGTGGTGAGTATCCCATGTCGGGGCCCCACCTTAGCAACTGTACGGTATATACTCTTTGGCGCCATCGCTCTCATTCTTTAAGTCCTCATTGTTCACATCTGGCAGCTGTCAATTTTCCTCCAACACTTTTCCCTTCACTTTTTCCCCATTATGTAGATAGGGGCAAAATTGTTTGGTGAATTGGAACGCGCGGGGTTAAAATTTCACCTCACAACATAGCCTATGACGCTCTCGGGGTCCAGACGTGTGACTGTGCAAAATTTTGTGGCTGTAGCTGCGACGGTGCAGATGCCAATCCCAGACATACACACATACATACATACATACACACATTCAGCTTTATATATTAGATATACCTGTATGTAATCTCCTGTATATAGTATATACCTGTGTGTCATCTCACCTATATATAGTATATATCTGTGTGTCATCTCCTCCTGTATATAGTATATACCTGTATGTCATCTCCTATACATAGCATATACCTGTATGTCATCTCCTCCTGTATATACTATATACCTGTAGGTAATCTGCTCCTGTATATAGTATATACCTGTGTGTCATCTCCTCCTGTATATAGTATATATCTGTATGTCTTCTCCTCCTGTATTAGCCCTCGTTCACACGTTATTTGGTCAGTATTTTTACCACAGTATTTGTAAGCTAAATTGGCAGCCTGATAAATCCCCAGCCAACAGTAAGCCCACCCCCTGGCAGTATATATTAGCTCACACATACACATAATAGACTGGCCATGTGACTGACAGCTGCCGGATTCCTATATGGTACATTTGTTGCTCTTGTAGTTTGTCTGCTTATTAATCAGATTTTTATTTTTGAAGGATAATACCAGACTTGTGTGTGTTTTAGGGCGAGTTTCGTGTGTCAAGTTGTGTGTGTTGAGTTGCGTGTGGCGACATGCATGTAGCGACTTTTGTGAGATGAGTTTTGTGTGGCGACATGCGTGTAGCAACTTTTTGTGTGTCGAGTTGCATGTGACAGGTTAGTGTAGCAAGTTGTGTGCAGCAAGTTTTGCGCATGGCGAGTTTTGCGCGTGGCGAGTTTTGTGTGGTGCCTTTTGAGTACGTGCAAGTTTTGTGTGAGGCAACTTTTGCATGTGTTGCAACTTTTGTGCATGTGGCAATTTTTTCTGCGTGTGCAAGTTTTGCGTGTGGCGAGTTTTCCATGAGGTGAGTTTTGCACGTGTGGCGAGTTTTGCATGTGGAGAGTTTTGCGCGTGGCGAGTTTTGAGCGGCGACTTTTGTGTTTCGATGTGGTTTTTTATGTGGCGAGGTTGGTGAATGTGTCGTGAAATGTGTGCTGAGGGTGATATATGTGTTCGAGCACGTGGTAGTGTTTGGCGCATTTTGTGTGTGTGTTCATATCCCCGTGGTGGTGTGGTGATTATCCCATGTCGGGGCCCCACCTTAGCAACTGTACAGTATATACTCTTTGGCGCCATCGCTCTCATTCTTTAAGTCCCCCTTGTTCACATCTGGCAGCTGTTAATTTGCCTCCAACACTTTTCCTTTCATTTTTTCCCCATTATGTAGATAGGGGCAAAATTGTTTGGTGAATTGGAACGCGCGGGGTTAAAATTTCGCCTCACAACATAGCCTATGACGCTCTCGGGGTCCAGACGTGTGACTGTGCAAAATTTTGTGGCTGTAGCTGCGACGGTTCAGATGCCAATCTCGGACATACACACACACATACATACATACACACATACACACATTCAGCTTTATATATTAGATTCCAGGATATCTGGCAAAGAAGGGGGAATGGATCAAAGCCACGTTGCGCATGTGGAGAAAACGCAGGGGTACACACAAGTGGGTAGAGTGTGGGAAGCATAGATGAACTTCTTATTATATATGTTACTACACGTGTAGGCTCAAATACATAATATGACCTCCCAAACCCAACCTGTACAAGTCATACAACAAGTATTCAATCTTAGACTTATCAGTATATATTACCGCCACAATATCAAATTATATGATTACCTGTGCAGGCTGACTTGCGATTCTATTGGAGTAGGAAACCACATGAGTATTTACTTGGCGGCCATTGGTGGATGAGCTCTTTTTATACCGGCACTTCCCCTTTCCCATCACCCCTTGAAAAAGGCCATCACGCCGAAACGTGCGTCGGGGTGGGTACACACCGTGGGTCCGATTAAACAGCCTGCACAGGTAATTATATAATTTGATATTGTGACGGTAATATATACTGATAAGTCTAAGATTGAATACTTGTTGTATAACTTGTACAGGTTGGGTTTGGGAGGTCATATTATGGTATGTATTTGAGCCTACACGTGTAGTAACATATATAATAGTAAGTTCATCTTATGCTTCCCACACTCTACCCACTTGTGCGTACACCTGCCTTTTCTCCACATGCGCAACATGGCTTTGATCCATTCCCCCTGGGTGTTCTTTTGATCGTTTCTTTCTATGGTTGACTCACACTGTAATACTGTACAGTAATATACTATAATATACCGTAATCTATCAATGTAATATACTGTACTCTAATATTCTATATTGTACCGTAATCTACCGCAATGTAATATGCTGTACCGTAGTATACTATAGTGTACCGTAATCTGCCACAATTTAATATGCTGTACCATAGTATACTATAATACTGTTCTTTACCACAATGTAATATACTGTACCATAATATACATTATACCATAATGTACCACAATATAATATATTCTTCTTTAATATACTATAATACACCATACCGTAATATACTATAATGTATCGTAATCCACCACTATGTAATACAGTACCGTAATATACTATTGTGAAGAATGAGGGAATTTAAGTCATGCCCATCAACTGTATCATATTATTCTACAGTCCTACTTCAGCATGTGTAACTGTAAGGCTACTTTCACATTAGCGTCGTGCACTGCACGTCGCAATGCGGCGCACCGGCGCATACTGTGGAAGCACCGCACAACGGGGGCAGCGGATGCTGTTTTTCAACGCATCCGCTGCCCCATTGTGAGGTGCAGGGAGGCAGGAGCGGAGTTCTGGCCGCGCATGCGCGGTCGGAAAAGACGGGCACGACGCACCAAAAAACGTTACAAGCAACGTTTTTTGGTGGCGATGGTCCGACGCAACACGACGCAACCATCGCACGATGGTTGCGACGTGTGGCAATGCGTCGCACTGCGTCGCTAATGCAAGTCAATGGAGAAAAAACGCATCCTGCAAGCACTTTTGCAGGATGCGTTTTTTCTACAAAACGACGCATAGCGACGTGCAGTGCACGACGCTAGTGTGAAAGTAGCCTAACAGGGCACCTGGCTCAGCAGGTGGTCCAGGCTACTCTGTTTCAAAGTAATCACTCGCACCCCCACCAGCCTAACTAATATCCACAGGGGTCATATTGTGTAATTGATTCATTCAGTCAGATGGGAATTTCACAAAGAGATTTAAGGAGAATATGGAGGTGTACATCCTAGCCATATACTGTTTACATTTTTTATATCTCTGGAACAGGCCGAACACCTGCCAGGGTCTTGATCCATTCTAGCACCCCAGGGTGAGGAGTTACACAAAACGACTAGTAAAAGCCAGGTAGTGAAGAAGGTGTTTGTTTTCCAAGCGTGACGGGGGCCCGTCTGTATCCAATGGCGCCAGAACCACTGCCCTATGACTTTCCATTGGGAAGTTATGATCCTTCTTAGGTTTTCAGAGTTTTAGCATCACACACCCAGAGGATGGGGATAACGGGGTTTAATGCTTGTGTGAAGCCATGTGCTTACGCTCTCTTTGTCATGCTTAAGGCCCCGTCACACATAGCGAGATCGCTAGCGAGATCGCTGCTGAGTCACAAGTTTTGTGACGCAACAGCGACCTCAGTAGCGATCTCGCTATGTGTGACACGTACCAGCGACCAGGCCCCTGCTGTGAGATCGCTGGTCGTGTCGGAATGGCCTGGACCTTTTTTTGGTCGTTGAGGTCCCGCTGACATCGCTGAATCGGTGTGTGTGACACCGATCCAGCGATGTCTTCACTGGTAACCAGGGTAAACATCGGGTTACTAAGCGCAGGGCCGCGCTTAGTAACCCGATGTTTACCCTGGTTACCAGCGTAAATGTAAAAAAAAAACACAGTACATACTCACCATCTGATGTCCGTCAGGTCCCTTGCCGTCTGCTTCCTGCTCTGACTGAGTGCCGCCGTACAGTGAGAGCAGAGTGCAGCAGTGACGTCACCGCTGCGCTCTGCTCTCACTTTACGGCGGCACTCAGTCAGAGCAGGAAGCAGACGGCAAGGGACCTGACGGACATCAGATGGTGAGTATGTACTGTTTGTTTTTTTTGGTAACCAGGGTAAACATCGGGTTACTAAGCGCGGCCCTGCGCTTAGTAACCCGATGTTTACCCGGGTGCTGCAGGGGGACTTCGGCATCGTTGAAGACAGTTTCAACGATGCCGAAGTCGTTCCCCTGATCGTTGGTCGCTGGAGAGAGCTGTCTGTGTGACAGCTCCCCAGCGACCACACAGCGACAAAACAGCGAAGCTGCAGCGATCAGCATCGTTGTCTGTATCGCTGCAGCGTCGCTGTGTGTGACGGGGCCTTTACTGTTGACTTCTAAATGGTGAGCCATGTCGCTTAATGTGCTGTAAGGAACTGAATCAGCTGGCAGCCCCATGCCCCCTGCGGCTCAGAGCGCACACGGTCGAACATCAAACCGGTAATTGACATGATTCATCTGCTTATATCTTATGTCCTTCACCTGTACTTGCATACCTGCCCATTGTATATGTATAACCATTGTGTATATAGTGTATTGTCTAGTGTGCTTTTAAGGTGATTAAATATATAACATAACCAATGGCTGCTCTTTTATCTCTATTCATAAATCCACATGTCCGTATTCTCGGTTCTAACTTGCCATGCTGCCGGGGCTGGTTTCTGGCCTGACATCCCAATAACGGACCGTGCTTACAGTTGTGGCCAAAAGTATTGACACCCCTGCAATTCTGTCAGATAATACTCAGTTTCTTCCTGAAAATTAATGCAAACACAAATTCTTTGGTATTATTATCTTAATTTAATTTGTCTTAAATGAAAAAACACAAAAAGAATTGTCCTAAAGCCAAATTGGATATAATTCCACACCAAACATAAAAAAGGGGGTGGACCAAAGTATTGGCACTGTTCGAAAAATCATGTGATGCTTCTCTAATTTGTGTAATTAACAGCACCTGTAACTTACCTGTGGCACCTAACAGGTGTTGGCGGTAACTAAATCATACTTCCAGCCAGTTGACATGGATTAAAGTTGACTCAACCTCTGTCCTGTGTCCTTGTGTGTACCACATTGAGCATGGAGAAAAGAAAGAAGACCAAAGAACTGTCTGAGGACTTGAGAAACCAAATTGTGAGGAAGCATGAGCAATCTCAAGGCTACAAGTCCATCTCCAAAGACCTGAATGTTCCTGTGTCTACCGTGCGCAGTGTCATCAAGAAGTTTAAAGCCCATGGCACTGTGGCTAACCTCCCTAGATGTGGACGGAAAAGAAAAATTGGCAAGAGATTTCAACGCAAGATTGTGCGGATGTTGGATAAAGAACCTCGACTAACATCCAAACAAGTTCAAGCTGCCCTGCAGTCCGAGGGTACAACAGTGTCAACCCGTACTATCCGTCGGCATCTGAATGAAAAGCGACTGTATAGTAGGAGACCCAGGAAGACCCCACTTCTTACCCCGAGACATAAAAAAGCCAGGCTGGAGTTTGCCAAAAACCTGAAAAAGCCTAAAACACTTTGGAAGAATGTTCTCTGGTCTGATGAGACAAAAGTAGAGCTTTTTGGGCAAAGGCATCAACATAGAATTTACAGGAGAAAAAAAGAGGCATTCAAAGAAAAGAACACGGTCCCTACAGTCAAACATGGCGGAGGTTCCCTGATGTTTTGGGGTTGCTTTGCTGCCTCTGGCACTGGACTGCTTGACCGTGTGCATGGCATTATGAAGTCTGAAGACTACCAACAAATTTTGCAGCATAATGTAGGGCCCAGTGTGAGAAAGCTGGGTCTCCCTCAGAGGTCATGGGTCTTCCAAAAGGACATTGACCCAAAACACACTTCAAAAAGCACTAGAAAATGGTTTGAGAGAAAGCACTGGAGACTTCTAAGGGTGTGTCCACGTTCAGGATTGCATCAGGATTTGGTCAGGATTTTCCATCAGTATTTGTAAGCCAAAACCAGGAGTGGGTGATAAATGCAAAAGTGGAGCATATGTTTCTATTATACTTTTCCTCTAATTGTTCCACTCCTGGTTTTGGCTTACAAATACTGATGAAAAATCCTGACCAAATCCTGATGCAATCCTGAACGTGGACACATACCCTAAGGTGGCCAGCAATGAGTCCAGACCTGAATCCCATAGAACACCTGTGGAGAGATCTAAAAATGGCAGTTTGGAGAAGGCACCCTTCAAATATCAGGGACCTGGAGCAGTTTGCCAAAGAAGAATGGTCTAAAATTCCAGCAGAGCATTGTAAGAAACTCACTGATGGTTACCGGAAGCGGTTGGTCACAGTTATTTTGGCCAAAGGTTGTGCAACCAAGTATTAGGCTGAGGGTGCCAATACTTTTGTCTGGCCCATTTTTGGAGTTTTGTGTGAAATGATCAATGTTTTGCTTTTTGCTTCATTCTCCTTTGTGTTTTTTCATTTAAGACAAATTAAATGAAGATAATAATACCAAAGAATTTGTGATTGCAATCATTTTCAGGAAGAAACTGAGTATTATCTGACAGAATTGCAGGGGTGTCAATACTTTTAGCCACAACTGTATATCTTACGAGCAACAGGTGGCAGTCCCACTGGGCTGATAAGGCTCTGTTTCACAGGTGCTAGTGAAAGGGGCCTCTCGGCCTGTCAGGGTTGTGAGCGAGTGTGGTGCCACGTCAGTGACTGCGTGGGCCTCATCCTCTCACTCCCCGTGCCTCCATAGGCCCTTGAGAACGGGGGGGGGGGGGGTGTATCTGTGTAAAACTGTACCAAGCTGACCTTATGTGTCCACAGGGGGTGCAGAACGTCACTTTGGTGCAAGTGAGGAGACCGTACCACATGATCACTCTGACGTAACAGTGCCGTGAGGTAGGGTGGCGAGGTGCAGGTTCGTCACAACCATAATATACCATAATCTGTCACAATGTAATATACTGTACCATAATATACTATATTGCACCATAATGTACCACAATGTAATATGCTGTACATTAATATACTATATTACACCGTAATCTGCCACACTATAATAGACTGTACTGTAATATACTATAATGTGCTGTGTTCTGCCACAATGTAATATACTGGACCATAATATACTATATTATACCGTAATCTACAACGATGTAATATACTGCACCGTAATATACTATATTATACCGTAATCTACAACAATGTAATATACTGCACCTTAATGTACTATATTATACCGTAATCTACCACAATGTAATATACTGCACCGTAATATACTATATTATACTGTTATCTACTACAATGTAATATACTGCACCGTAATGTACTATATTATACTGTAATCTACCACAATATAATATACTGCACCGTAATATACTATACTATACTGTTATCTACTACAATGTAATGTACTGCACCTTAATGTACTATATTATACCGTAATCTACAATGTAATGTACTGCACCTTAATGTACTATATTATTCTGTAATCTACCACAATGTAATATACTGCACCGTAATATACTATTTTATACTGTTATCTACTACAGTGTAATATACTGCACCTTAATGTACTATATTATACTGTTATCTACTACAATGTAATATACTGCACCTTAATGTACTATATTATACCGTAATCTACCACAATGTAATATACTATAATGTACTATTATCTGCCACAATGTAATATACTATACCATAATCTATCATCACATAAAAGTCGCCCACCACTACAGCCCCCTATGAATGCTGACCCTCACCTTCATCAGCGATTCACTTAAACTTCTATACCCCATGTCAGGCATTTAAGTCCCTCCCTTCCTTAGTCAAGGTAGTCTAAACCCTGCCTCTTTGGTGGTTGGGCTCACAGAATGATCATGGCTAAGTCAGGACTGTTGTCAGCTCCACTATCAGAGGGGAGTCAGACCGGACTCCTTGGAATATGGTAGCGATCTTTTCCGGGACAGGCAGACATGAGATGTGGCCGGAGCATTTACCTGAAAAATCCCTTACAGCCCTCACAGGTCAGGACGTGAAAGTGGTAGCCATTGGCCTTATCCCCGCACACGGCGCACAGCTTCTCCTCAGCGTCAGGGTCATTATCCTCACATTCGGGGCTCTTCAGGCTCAGAGCAGATGCCCCCAAGGATTCACAGCTGCTGTTACTGTCCTCCTCGTACAACAGGAACATGGCCGGGCTCCACTCTGCCCGGATAACGGATGCCGCCTGCTCCTCGGGATTCATCTACAAGAATCCGACCCCAATATTAGTATATAACAGCACCCAAATCCCACAATCCCCCTCCTTATATTACAGCAACAGCTCCTCATCTATCACTGCTGACACCATCCTGTACACCATGAGTGAGAGGTGTCAGTCTTGAGGTTATCAGGTCACACAAATGGTGGTAAACAGACAGCAAAAATCCTATACTCCATATACAGTTCTGTGAAAAAAAGTGTTTGCCTCTTCCATCAACCTCTGTTCCCTCCTGATTTCCTATTCTTTTGCATGTTTGTCGCACTTAAATGTTTCAGATCACCAAGGTCCGGGTCCGGCACCTCCCATCTTCATATGATGACGTCCTTTGCATCCTGTCACGGCTCCTGTGCAGGCGTACTGATCTGCTCTGTTGAGGGCAGCGTAAACTACTGCAGTGCGCAGGGAAAGGTCAGAGAGGCCCAGAGCCTGCGCACTGCAATACTTTGCTCTGCCCTCAACAGGGCAAATCAGTACGCCTGCACAGGAGCCGTGACAGGAAGCAAGGAAGATGACGACATCGTATGAAGATAGGAGGTGCCGGACATGCGACGCCCATCGGACCGGACCGAACCCGGACCGCCCCTGTGTGAGCATAATCTAACTTGTTTTTCTTATCTTTCAGGTTACATTAGGGTACCGTCACACATTGAAATTTTCATCGCTGCGACGGCACGATTCGTGACGTCGCAGCGATCGTATGATTATCGCTCCAGCGTCGTAGACTGCGGTCACACGTTGCAATCACGGCGCTGGAGCGATGCCGAAGTCCCCGGGTAACCAGGGTAAACATCGGGTAACTAAGCGCAGGGCCGCGCTTAGTAACCCGATGTTTACCCTGGTTACCAGCGTAAACGTAAAAAAACAAACCGTACATACTCACCCGTCGGTGTCCTTCAGGTCCCTTGCCGTCTGCTTCCTGCTCTGAGTGCAGCCGTACAGTGAGAGCAGAGCGCAGCACCGCTGTGATCTGCTCTCTTTCAGGCCGGCACTCAGAGCAGGAAGCAGACGGCAAGGGACCTGAAGGACACCGACGGGTGAGTATGTACGGTTTGTTTTTTTACGTTTACGCTTGTAACCAGGGTAAACATCGGGTTACTAAGCGCGGCCCTGCGCTTAGTTACCCGATGTTTACCCTGGTTACAAGCGAAGACATCGCTGGATCGCTGTCACACACAACGATCCAGCGATGTCAGCAGGTGATCAAGCGACGAAAGAAAGTTCCAAACGATCTGCTACGACGTACGATTCTCAGCAGGGTGTCTGATCGCAGTAGCGTGTCAGACACAGCGATATCGTAACGATATCGCTAGAACGTCACGAATCGTAACGTCGTAGCGATGGAAATTTCAATGTGTGACGGTACCCTTACAGAATGCTATAGATAAGCCCCTAATGGCGGTGGCCACAGCTTATAGGGCCAAAATTAGGTGACAGATTCCCTTTAAGCCATTCAGAGGAGGACTTGCTGGTGTATTTTGGATCATTGTCCTACTGCATAACCCAAGTGAACTTCAGCTTGAGGTCTCAGATGGTCAGACATTCTCCTTCAGGATTTTTTTGGTGGACAGCAGAATTCATGGTTCCATTTACCACAGCAAGTCTTCCAGATCCGGAAGCAGCAAAACAGCCCCAGACCATAACACTACCACACCATACATGTAATGGGACAAACACCTTCCAAAAAGCTCAACTTTTGTCTCATCAGTCCACAGAGTATTCTCCCAAAAGTCTTGGGGATCATCAAGATGTTTTCTGGCAAAACTGCGACGAGCCTTTATGTTCTTATTCTTCAGCAGTAGTTTTGTCTTGGAATTCTGCCAAGCAGGCCATTTTTCCCAGTCTCTTTCTTTCTCATGCTGGAGTCATGAACACCGACTTTAACAGAGGCAAGTGAGGCCTGCAGTTCTTTGGATGTTGTTGTGGAGTCTTTTGTGACCTCTTGGATGAGTTGTCACTGCGCTCTTGGGATAATTTTGGTCAGCTGGCCACACCTGGGAAGTTTCACCACTGTTCCATGTTTTCGTCATTTGTGGATAATGGCTCTCACTGTGGTTCGCTGGAGTCCCAAAGCTTTAGAAATGGATTTATAACCTTTTTCCAGACTGATAGGTCTCAATTGTTCCAGAATTTCTTTGGATCGCGGCATGATGTAGCTTTTGAGAATCTTTTGGACTACTTCACTTAGGCAGGTCCCAATTAAGTGATTTCTTGATTGAGAACAGGTGTGGCAATAATCAGGCCTGCGTGTGGCTAGGGAATTGAACTCAGATCCCCAAAGATGTGATAAACCACAGTTAATTTATGTTTTAAGGGGGGCGGAGAATAATTTTTTCACTCGGGGCCCCAGAGGTTTGGATTTCTTTCTCTGTTAATAATAAATACCTTCATTTATTCACATGTAAAGCGCCATGGAATAAATGGCACTATAACAATAAATAATAATAATAATAATAATAATTTGTAAACTGCATTTTGTGATTACTTGTGTTATCTTTGTCTAATATTTACATTTGTTTGGAGACCTGAAACATTTAAGTGTGACAAACATCCAAAAGAATAGGAAATATGGAAGGGGAAAAACACTTTCTCACATAACTGTATACATGATCTACCGATTCCGGATTATCAAATTTTTCAGACATTTATAGTGACCTCTATATAATAATCTGGACACTGCCGGTGGTGCTGTGTTGGGATTTTTGGTTTTCCAGTGATGTGTAAGTCATGAATGATGAATGTGGGGCCTGGCAGTGGGCGATGATGACGGTGCACGGGGCGGCCGCCCAGAACATTACTTCCAAAGCTCATGTAATATTTACACCCCGATCTCCACCTGGAGGGCGCGGGAAATTTCTCCACCATTTCTGGGTCATTCTGTATTTAACGCTGTAGCTCCTTATAAGATCTTAAAGAGGGTCTCCTATGTCAGAAACCCCTATTCACCCTCAGTGGAGTGACGGCGCCTAATGTCGTCAGTGAGACTCTACAGCTAAGGATAGTGTGTACCCCTTATATTATAGAGCAGGCCCCTATAGTATGGTGTGTACCACCTATATGATAGCACCGGCCCCTACTGTATGGCATGTACTGCTTATATGATAACACAGGCCCTTATAGTATGGTATGTTCCCCTATCTGATAGCGCAGGCACCTATTGTATGGCATGTACCCCTATATGATAGCATAGAAGCCTATACTAGGGCGTGTACCCCTATATTATAGCTCAAGCCCATATAGTATGGCATGTACCCACAATATGATAGTGAAGGCCCCTATAGTATGGTGTATTCCTCTATATGATAGCCCAGGCCCCTATAGTATGGTGGATACCCCTATATCATAGCCCAGGCCTCCAAACTATGGCATGTACCCCTATATTATAACACAGGCCTTATAGTAAAATGAAAGCTGAGCACTGGTTGGTTGCGTTGGGCAACATAGACCATATATTTTTGTGGCCCACTGGGTACCAGAGGCGACTGTGCCTGTACACTATCCGATGGCCCAATGTGGACATACATAAGGTAAGCAATTCTACCCCATCACGTATGGAAGCAGCCACCGCAAGCAGCAGCCTCCTACTTGCAGCGGGCGCCAATTATGTGCCGCTTATTAGATGCGGTGAAGTCACAGATCAAGGACTGTGGTGTAAGAAGATCTGTGTGTGTAAGAAGGTCTCCTTTAGCGCTCAAACCCATCAGTACTATTACATTGATTTAGGATTTATTGATTTAGGAGGCCCGTCAGTCACCGTCTGTTGACCTCACACCACCCTCTCCACATTGTCTGTCACCCGCGTGTTTACAAACTGGTAGTAAATACCAGAAAACCGGATCCCCCGCATTCACCGCTGAAGTCTCACAGACCCTTGTGCACAGTTACTTAAAATGGAACAGATTAGAGCACGATCCTGGTCACAGCACGAACACTGATCACATGAACGATTCACCCCGAGGAGCAGACGTTGAGAAATGTGTGTGTGTGTGTACATATATATATATATATATATATACAGGGGGTGAAATAGTGTGTAATAATATGAAATGACACAGGGAAAATGTATTGAACACATGAAGAAAGAGAGGTGCAGAAAATCATGGAAAATCCTGACACTAGCTGAAATCCATTAGTAATTAGCAATCCTAACATTTAGTGAAAAATAATAAGTAAAACCAGTATGGTAAATCGTCTCAAGATCTTCGCAACCTTATTGTTGAAAACCATACAGATGGCATTGGATACAGAAGAATTTCTAAATTACAGAAGGCTCCAGTGAGCACTGGTGGGGCCATAATCTGGAAGTGGAAACAACATCATTTCACCATAAACCGGCCATGACCAGATGCACCCCGCAAGATTTCATCCATAGGAATGAAAAGAATTATCGGAAGAGTTGTCCAATGAGCCAAGGACCACCTGTGGAGACCTGGAAGCAGCAGGTTCAATAGTTTAAAAAAAAACAATAAGTAATGTGCTCAACTGCCATGGCCTGTCTGCAGACTCACCACACAACCTCCATGACCTGCATGCACACTCACCACACAATCTCCATGACCTGCATGCACGCTCACCACACAACCTCCATGACCTGTAGGAATGCTCGCCACACAACCTCCATGACCTGCATGCACGCTCACCACACAACCTCCATGACCTGTAGGAATGCTCGCCACACAACCTCCATGACCTGTATGCACGCTCGCCACACAACCTCCATGATCTGCATGCATGCTCACCACACAACCTCCATGACCTGCAATCAAGCTCACCACACAACCTCCATGACCTGCATGCACACTCGCCACACAACCTCCATGACCTGTCTGCACGCTCGCCACACAACCTCCATGACTTGCATGCTCACCACACAACCTCCATGACCTGCATGCACGCTCACCAAACAACCTCCATGACCTGCATGCACGCTCACCACACAACCTCCATGACCTGCATGCACACTCGCCACACAACCTCCATGACCTGCATGCATGCTCACCAAACAATCTCCATGACCTGCATGCACGCTCACCACACAACCTCCAAGACCTGCATGCATGCTCACCACACAGACTCCATGGCCTATATGCACGCTCACACAACCTCCATGGCCTGTATGCACACACAACCTTCAGGCTATGTGCACACTCTGCGGATTCCACTGTGGATTTTTCCGCAGCGGAATTCCAAAATCCACAGTGAAAACCGTTGCGGTTTTTACTGCGGATTTATCGCAGTTTTTACTGTGGATTCTTATGCGGTTTTTCATCTGCATTTTCCTATTGGAGCAGGTGAAAATCCGCAGAAAAGAAGTGACATGCTGCGGAATGTAATCCGCTGCGTTTCCGCGCGGCTTTTTCCGCAGCATGTGCACAGCGTTTTTCGTTTCCCATAGGTTAAAATTGTACTGTAAACTCATGGGAAACTGCTGCGGATCCGCAGCGGTCAAATCTGCTGCGGATCTGCAGCAAAATCCGCAAAGTGTGCACATAGCCTCATGGTCTGTATGCATGCTCACAACACAACCTCCATGACCTGCATGCATGCTCACCACACAATCTCTGTGACCTGCATGCATGCTCACCACACAACCTCCAAGACCTGTATGCACGCTCACCACACAACCTCCATGACCTGCTTGCATGCTCACCACACAACTTCCATGACCTTTATGCATGCTCGCCACACAACCTCCATGACCTGCATGCATGCTCGCCACACAACCTCCATGACCTGTATGCATGCTCGCCACACAACCTCCATGAACTGCATGCATGCTCACCACACAACCTCCATGACCTGTATGCACGCTCACATAACCACCATGACCTGCATGCATGCTCGCCACACAACCTCCATGGCCTGTATGCATACTCACCATGCAACCTCCATGGCCTGTATGCACGCTCGCCACACATCCTCCGTGACCTGCAAGCATGCTCACCACACAACCTCCATGATCTGTAGGCATGCTCACCACACAACCTCCATGGCCTGTATGCACGCTCACCACACAACCTCCATGGTCTGTATGCACGCTCGCCACACAACCTTCATGACCTGTATGCATGCTCACCACACAACTTCCATGACCTGTATGCACGCTTGCCACACAACCTCCATGACCTGCATGCATGCTCACCACACAACCTGCATGAACTGTATGCACGCTCACACAACCTCCATGACCTGCATGCACGCTCACCACACAACCTCCATGGCCTGTATGCATGCTCACCCTGTAACCTCCATGGCCTGTATGCACACTCACACAACCTCCATGACCTGTATGCACGCTCGCCACACATCCTCCATGACCTGCATGCATGCTCACCACACAACCTCCATGATCTGTATGCATGCTCACCACACAACCTCCATGACCTGTATGCATGCTCACCACACAATCTCCATGACCTGCAGGCACGCTCGCCACACAACCTCCGTGACCTGCATGCATACTCGCCACACAACCTCCATGACCTGCATGCATGCTCACCACACAACCTCCATGGCCTGTATGCATGCTCACCACACAACCTCCATGACCTGCATGCATGCTCACCACACAACCTCCATGGCCTGTATGCATGCTCACCACACAACCTCCATGACCTGCATGCATGCTCACCACACAACCTCCATGGCCTGCATGCATGCTCACCACACAACCTCCATGGCCTGTATTCATGCTCACCACACAACCTCCATGGCCTGTATGTGTGCTCACCACACATTCTCCATGACCTGCATGCATGCTCACCACACAACCTCCATGATATGTATGCATGCTCACCACACAACCTCCATGACCTGTATGCATGCTCACCACACAATCTCCATGACCTGCAGGCACGCTCGCCACACAACCTCCATGACCTGCATGCATACTCGCCACACAACCTCCATGGTCTGTATGCACGCTCACCACACAACCTCCATGGCCTGTATGCATGCTCACCATGCAACCTCCATGGCCTGTATGGATGCTCGCCACACAACCTCCATGACCTGCATGCACGCTCGCTACACAACCTCCATGACCTGTATGCACGCTCACCACACAACCTCCATGACCTGCATGCACGCTCGCCACACAACCTCCATGACCTGTATGCATGCTCACCACACAACCTCCATGGCCTGTATGCATGCTCACCACACAACTTCCATGACCTGTATGCACGCTTGCCACACAACCTCCATGACCTGCATGCATGCTCACCACACAACCTGCATGAACTGTATGCACGCTCACACAACCTCCATGACCTGCATGCACGCTCACCACACAACCTCCATGGCCTGTATGCATGCTCACCCTGTAACCTCCATGGCCTGTATGCACACTCACACAACCTCCATGACCTGTATGCACGCTCGCCACACATCCTCCATGACCTGCATGCATGCTCACCACACAACCTCCATGATCTGTATGCATGCTCACCACACAACCTCCATGACCTGTATGCATGCTCACCACACAATCTCCATGACCTGCAGGCACGCTCGCCACACAACCTCCGTGACCTGCATGCATACTCGCCACACAACCTCCATGACCTGCATGCATGCTCACCACACAACCTCCAAGGCCTGTATTCATGCTCACCACACAACCTCCATGGCCTGTATGCATGCTCACCACACAACCTCCATGACCTGCATGCATGCTCACCACACAACCTCCATGGCCTGTATGCATGCTCACCACACAACCTCCATGACCTGCATGCATGCTCACCACACAACCTCCATGGCCTGCATGCAAGCTCACCACACAACCTCCATGGCCTGTATTCATGCTCACCACACAACCTCCATGGCCTGTATGTGTGCTCACCACACATTCTCCATGACCTGCATGCATGCTCACCACACAACCTGCATGAACTGTATGCATGCTCACCACACAACCTCCATGACCTGTATGCATGCTCACCACACAACCTCCAAGGCCTGTATTCATGCTCACCACACAACCTCCATGGCCTGTATGCACGCTTGCCACACAACCTCCATGACCTGCATGCATGCTCACCACACAACCTGCATGAACTGTATGCACGCTCACACAACCTCCATGACCTGCATGCACGCTCACCACACAACCTCCATGGCCTGTATGCATGCTCACCATGTAACCTCCATGGCCTGTATGCACACTCACACAACCTCCATGACCTGTATGCACGCTCGCCACACATCCTCCATGACCTGCATGCATGCTCACCACACAACCTCCATGATCTGTATGCATGCTCACCACACAACCTCCATGACCTGTATGCATGCTCACCACACAATCTCCATGACCTGCAGGCACGCTCGCCACACAACCTCCGTGACCTGCATGCATACTCGCCACACAACCTCCATGACCTGCATGCATGCTCACCACACAACCTCCAAGGCCTGTATTCATGCTCACCACACAACCTCCATGGCCTGTATGCATGCTCACCACACAACCTCCATGACCTGCATGCATGCTCACCACACAACCTCCATGGCCTGTATGCATGCTCACCACACAACCTCCATGACCTGCATGCATGTTCACCACACAACCTCCATGGCCTGCATGCAAGCTCACCACACAACCTCCATGGCCTGTATTCATGCTCACCACACAACCTCCATGGCCTGTATGTGTGCTCACCACACATTCTCCATGACCTGCATGCATGCTCACCACACAACCTCCATGATCTGTATGCATGCTCACCACACAACCTCCATGACCTGTATGCATGCTCACCACACAATCTCCATGACCTGCAGGCACGCTCGCCACACAACCTCCATGACCTGCATGCATACTCGCCACACAACCTCCATGGTCTGTATGCACGCTCACCACACAACCTCCATGGCCTGTATGCATGCTCACCATGCAACCTCCATGGCCTGTATGGATGCTCGCCACACAACCTCCATGACCTGCATGCACGCTCGCTACACAACCTCCATGACCTGTATGCACGCTCACCACACAACCTCCATGACCTGCATGCACGCTCGCCACACAACCTCCATGACCTGTATGCATGCTCACCACACAACCTCCATGGCCTGTATGCACGATCACCACACAACCTCCATGGTCTGTATGCATGCTCACCACACAACCTCCATGGCCTGTAAGCATGCTCACCATGCAAACTCCATGGCCTGTATGCATGCTCGCCACACGACCTCCATGACCTGCATGCACTCACCACACAAACTCCATGACCTGTATGCACGCTCAACACACACCTCCATGACCTGCATGCACAATCACCACACAAACTCCATGACCTGCATGCATGCTCACCACACAACCTCCATGGCCTGTATGCACACTCACCACACAACCTCCATGGCCTGTATGCATGCTCACCACACAACCTCCATTGTTATGACCCCAATGGCGAGGGTCTCAGAGGAACGTGGAAGTCTGCAGAATACAAAAATCCAGCTCATAGGGTAGTGGTAACTGGGTTGACCATATATCTACTCCTAACGCCAACACTAGAAGTAGCCGGGGATCATTCCTACGTTGATTCTAGATGACACGCGCCAGCCGGAGAATCTAGCTACCCCTAGTAGAGGAAAACAAAGACCTTTCTTGCCTCCAGAGAAGGGGACCCCAAAGCTGGATAGAAGCCCCCCACAAATAATGACGGTGAGATAAGAGGAAATGACAAACACAGAAATGAACCAGGTTTAGCACAGAGAGGCCCGCTTACTGATAGCAGAATAAAGAAAGGTAACTTATATGGTCAACAAAAACCCTATCAAAATCCACACTGGAAATTCAAGAACCCCCGAACCGTCTAACGGTCCGGGGGGAGAACACCAGCCCCCCTAGAGCTTCCAGCAAAGGTCAGGATAAAGATTAGGAACAAGCTGGACAAAAATACAAAACCAAAACAAATAGCAAAAAGCAAAAGGCAGACTTAGCTGATATAACTGGAACCAGGATCAGTAGACAAGAGCACAGCAGACTAGCTCTGATAACTACGTTGCCAGGCATTGAACTGAAGGTCCAGGGAGCTTATATAGCAACACCCCTGACTAACGACCCAGGTGCGGATAAAAGGAATGACAGAAAAACCAGAGTCAAAAAACTAGTAACCACTAGAGGGAGCAAAAAGCAAATTCACAACAGTACCCCCCCCCTTAGTGAGGGGTCACCGAACCCTCACCACGACCACCAGGGCGATCAGGATGAGCGGCATGAAAGGCACGAACTAAATCGGCCGCATGAACATCAGAGGCGACCACCCAGGAATTATCCTCCTGACCATAGCCCTTCCACTTGACCAGGTACTGAAGCCTCCGCCTGGAGAGGCGAGAATCCAAGATCTTCTCCACCACGTACTCCAACTCGCCCTCAACCAACACCGGAGCAGGAGGCTCAGCAGAAGGAACTACAGGCACAATGTACCGCCGCAACAAGGACCTATGAAATACATTGTGAATAGCAAACGACACAGGAAGATCCAGACGAAAAGATACAGGATTAAGGATTTCCAATATCTTGTAAGGCCCAATAAAACGAGGTTTAAATTTGGGAGAGGAGACCTTCATAGGAACAAAGCGGGAAGAAAGCCATACCAAATCCCCAACGCGTAGTCGGGGACCCACACCGCGGCGGCGGTTGGCAAAGCGCTGAGCCTTCTCCTGTGACAACTTCAAGTTGTCCACCACATGATTCCAGATCTGCTGCAACCTATCCACCACAGAATCCACCCCAGGACAGTCAGAAGGCTCCACATGACCCGAAGAAAAGCGAGGATGGAAACCAGAGTTGCAGAAAAAAGGCGAAACCAAGGTGGCGGAACTAGCCCGATTATTAAGGGCAAACTCAGCCAACGGCAAGAATGTCACCCAATCGTCCTGATCATCAGAGACAAAACACCTCAAATAAGCCTCCAAAGTCTGATTGGTTCGCTCCGTCTGTCCATTAGTCTGAGGATGGAAAGCAGACGAAAACGACAAATCAATGCCCATCCTACTACAAAAGGATCGCCAGAACCTGGAAACGAACTGGGATCCTCTGTCTGACACAATATTCTCAGGGATGCCGTGCAAACGAACCACGTTCTGGAAAAACACAGGAACCAGATCGGAAGAGGAAGGCAGCTTAGGCAAAGGAACCAAATGGACCATCTTGGAGAAGCGATCACATATCACCCAGATAACGGACATGCCCTGAGATAGCGGAAGATCAGAAATGAAATCCATGGAGATATGTGTCCAAGGTCTCTTCGGGACAGGCAAGGGCAAGAGCAAACCGCTGGCACGAGAACAGCAAGGCTTAGCTCGAGCACAAGTCCCACAGGACTGCACAAATGACCGCACATCCCTTGACAAGGAAGTCCACCAAAAGGACCTGGCCACCAGATCTCTGGTGCCAAAAATTCCCGGGTGACCTGCCAACACCGAGGAATGAACCTCGGAAATGACTCTGCTGGTCCACTTATCCGGGACAAACAGTCTGTCAGGTGGACAAGACTCAGGCCTATCAGCCTGAAATCTCTGCAACACACGTCGCAGATCCGGAGAAATAGCTGACAAGATAACTCCATCTTTAAGAATACCAACAGGATCAGCGACTCCAGGAGCATCAGGCACAAAGCTCCTAGAAAGAGCATCGGCCTTCACATTCTTTGAACCTGGTAAATACGAGACAACAAAATCAAAGCGGGAGAAAAACAATGACCAGCGGGCCTGTCTCGGATTAAGGCGTTTAGCAGACTCGAGATACATCAGATTTTTGTGATCAGTCAAGACCACCACACGATGCTTAGCACCCTCGAGCCAATGACGCCACTCCTCAAATGCCCATTTCATGGCCAACAACTCCCGATTGCCCACATCATAATTTCGCTCGGCAGGCGAAAACTTCCTAGAGAAAAAGGCACAAGGTTTCATAACAGAGCAACCAGGGCCTCTCTGCGACAAAACGGCCCCTGCCCCAATCTCCGAAGCATCCACCTCAACCTGAAAGGGAAGTGAGACGTCAGGCTGGCACAAAACAGGCGCCGAAGTAAACCGGCGTTTCAACTCCTGGAAAGCCTCCACGGCAGCAGGAGCCCAGTTAGCTACATCGGAGCCCTTCTTGGTCATATCCGTCAAAGGTTTCACAATGCTAGAAAAATTAGCGATAAAACGACGGTAGAAGTTAGCGAAGCCCAAGAACTTCTGAAGACTCTTAACTGACGAGGGCGGAGTCCAATCAAGAATAGCTCGGACCTTGACTGGGTCCATCTCCACAGCAGAAGGGGAAAAAATGAATCCCAAAAAGGGAACCTTCTGTACACCAAAGAGACACTTTGAGCCCTTGACAAACAAAGAATTTTCACGCAAAATTTTAAAGACCAACCTGACCTGCTCCACATGCGAATCCCAATTATCAGAAAAAACCAAAATATCATCCAGATAAACAATCAGAAATTTATCCAGATACTTCCGGAAAATGTCATGCATAAAGGACTGAAAAACTGAAGGCGCATTGGAGAGCCCAAAAGGCATCACCAAGTACTCAAAATGACCTTCGGGCGTATTGAATGCGGTTTTCCATTCATCACCTTGCTTAATGCGCACAAGGTTGTACGCACCACGAAGGTCTATCTTGGTGAACCACTTGGCACCCTTAATCCGGGCAAACAAGTCAGACAACAGCGGTAAAGGATACTGAAATTTGACAGTGATCTTATTTAAAAGCCGATAATCAATACAAGGTCTCAAAGATCCGTCCTTTTTTGCCACAAAAAAGAATCCCGCACCAAGAGGGGAAGAAGACGGACGAATATGTCCTTTCTCCAGAGACTCCTTGATATATGAACGCATAGCGGTATGTTCAGGTACCGACAGATTAAACAGTCTTCCCTTAGGAAATTTACTGCCTGGGATCAAATCTATAGCACAGTCACAGTCCCTATGAGGAGGCAGTGCACTGGACTCAGACTCACTGAAGACATCCTGATAATCAGACAAATACTCCGGAACTTCCGAAGGCGTAGAAGAAGCAATAGACACAGGCAGGGAATCCCCATGAATACCACGACAGCCCCAACTTGAGACTGACATAGCCTTCCAGTCCAGGACTGGATTATGGGTCTGTAACCATGGCAGCCCTAAAACAACCAAATCATGCATTTTATGTAAAACCAGGAAACGTATCACCTCGCGGTGTTCAGGAGTCATGCACATGGTAACCTGTGTCCAATACTGCGGTTTATTTGCTGCCAATGGTGTAGCATCAATACCCCTAAGAGGTATAGGATTTTCTAATGGTTCAAGAGTAAAACCACAGCGCTTAGCAAATGAGAGATCCATGAGACTCAGGGCAGCACCTGAATCTACAAACGCCATGACAGGATAAGATGACAGTGAGCAAATCAAAGTTACAGACAGAATAAATTTAGGTTGCAAATTACCAACGGTGACAGGACTAACAACCTTAGCTATACGTTTAGAGCATGCTGAGATAACATGTGTAGAATCACCACAGTAGTAGCACAAGCCATTCCGGCGTCTATGAATTTTCCGCTCATTTCTAGTCAGGATTCTATCACATTGCATTAAATCAGGTGTTCAGACAACACCATGAGGGAATTTGCGGTTTTACTATCACATTGTACCGAATTAGGTGTCTGTTCAGACAACACCATGAGGGAATTTGCGGTTTTGCGCTCCCGCAACCGCCGGTCAATTTGAATAGCCAGTGCCATAGTATCATTCAGACCTGTGGGAATGGGAAAACCCACCATAACATTCTTAATGGCTTCAGAAAGGCCATTTCTAAAATTAGCGGTCAGTGCACACTCGTTCCAATGTGTCAGCACGGACCATTTCCGAAATTTTTGGCAATACACTTCAGCCTCGTCCTGCCCCTGAGACATAGCCAGCAAGGCCTTTTCTGCCTGAATCTCAAGATTGGGTTCCTCATAAAGTAAACCGAGCGCCAGAAAAAACGCATCAAGATCAGCCAATGCCGGATCTCCTGGCGCCAGCGAAAAAGCCCAATCCTGAGGGTCGCCCCGTAAGAACGAAATAACAATTTTTACTTGCTGAGCAGAATCTCCAGATGAACAGGGTCTCAGGGACAAAAACAATTTACAATTATTCACGAAATTCCTAAACTTAAACCTGTCTCCGGAAAACAGTTCAGGAATCGGTATTTTAGGTTCTGACCTAGGATTTCTGATAACATAGTCTTGTATGCCCTGCACACGAGTAGCCAGCTGGTCCACACTTGTAATCAAGGTCTGGACATTCATGTCTGCAGCAAGCATAGCCACTCTGAGGTAAAGGGGAAGAAGAAAAAAAAAACAACTCAGAATCTTCTTTCTTATAATCCCTCTTCTGCAATGCATTAAACATTTAATATTGGCCTGGCAAACTGTTATGACCCCAATGGCGAGGGTCTCAGAGGAACGTGGAAGTCTGCAGAATACAAAAATCCAGCTCATAGTGTAGTGGTAACTGGGTTGACCATATATCTACTCCTAACGCCAACACTAGAAGTAGCCGGGGATCATTCCTACGTTGATTCTAGATGACACGCGCCAGCCGGAGAATCTAGCTACCCCTAGTAGAGGAAAACAAAGACCTTTCTTGCCTCCAGAGAAGGGGACCCCAAAGCTGGATAGAAGCCCCCCACAAATAATGACGGTGAGATAAGAGGAAATGACAAACACAGAAATGAACCAGGTTTAGCACAGAGAGGCCCGCTTACTGATAGCAGAATAAAGAAAGGTAACTTATATGGTCAACAAAAACCCTATCAAAATCCACACTGGAAATTCAAGAACCCCCGAACCGTCTAACGGTCCGGGGGGAGAACACCAGCCCCCCTAGAGCTTCCAGCAAAGGTCAGGATAAAGATTAGGAACAAGCTGGACAAAAATACAAAACCAAAACAAATAGCAAAAAGCAAAAGGCAGACTTAGCTGATATAACTGGAACCAGGATCAGTAGACAAGAGCACAGCAGACTAGCTCTGATAACTACGTTGCCAGGCATTGAACTGAAGGTCCAGGGAGCTTATATAGCAACACCCCTGACTAACGACCCAGGTGCGGATAAAAGGAATGACAGAAAAACCAGAGTCAAAAAACTAGTAACCACTAGAGGGAGCAAAAAGCAAATTCACAACACTCCATGGCCTGTATGCATGCTCACCACACAACCTCCATGGCCTGTATGCACGCTTACCACGCAAGACTCCACTGCTGAAGAAAAAGCATGTTCAAGCACCTTTACAGTTTGCTCAACAACATTCAGACAAGCCTGTGAAATACTGGAAGAATATAGTCTGGTCAGATGGGAACAAAATTGAACTCTTTGGATGCCATAAAACACACCATGTTTGGAGTCCAAAAAGCACGGCTCATCAACCCCAAAAAACACCAGACCAACACTTGGTGTTTGGAGGTGGAAACATCATGATGTGGGGCTGGTTTCCAGCATATACACAGACAAACTTCATGTAAATGAAGGAAGGATAATGGACAAATGTACTGAGACATTCTTGATAAAAATCTGCTGCCATATACCAGGATGATGAAGATGAAACAAGTGTGAACATTCCAGCAAGACAATGATCCCAAACACACAACCTAGGAAACTCAATAGGTTTCAGAGAAAGAAAATAAAGCTTCTATAATGGCCGAGCCGATCACCGAACCTGAATCCAAAAGAAAATTTATGGAAGGAACTAAAGCTAAGAGTTCATAGAATGTAACATCACCGCTCCTCACATATAATGCTATATTACAGGAGTGACATCACCGCTCCTCACATATAATGATATATTACAGCAGTGACATCACCGCTCCTCACATATAATGATATATTACAGCAGTGACATCACCGCTCCTCACATATAATGATATATTACAGCAGTGACATCACCACTCCCCACATATGATATATTACAGCAGTGACATCATCGCTCCTCACATATAATGATATATTACAGCAGTGACATCACCGCTCCTCACATATAATGCTATATTACAGGAGTGACATCACCGCTCCTCACATATAATGATATATTACAGCAGTGACATCACCGCTCCTCGCATATAATGATATATTACAGCAGTGACATCACCGCTCCTCACATATAATGATATATTACAGCAGTGACATCACCGCTCCTCACATATAATGATATATTACAGTAGTGACATCACCGCTCCTCACATATAATGATATATTACATCAGTGACATCACCACTCCCCACATATAATGATATATTACAGCAGTGACATCACCGCTCCTCACATATAATGATATATTACCGCAGTGACATCACCGCTCCTCATATATAATGATATATTACAGCAGTGACATCACCGCTCCTCACATATAATGATATATTACAGCAGTGACATCACCGCTCCTCACATATAATGATATATTACAGCAGTGACATCACCGCTCCCCACATATAATGATATATTACAGCAGTGACATCACCGCTCCTCACATATAATGATATATTACAGCAGTGACATCACCGCTCCCCACATATAATGATATATTACATCAGTGACATCACCGCTCCCCACATATAATGCTATATTACAGCAGTGATATCACCGCTCCTCACATATAATGATATATTACAGCAGTGACATCACCGCTCCTCACATATAATGATATATTACAGCAGTGACATCACCGCTCCTCACATATAATGATATATTACAGCAGTGACATCACCGCTCCTCACATATAATGATATATTACAGCAGTGACATCACCGCTCCCCACATATAATGATATATTACAGCAGTGACATCACCGCTCCTCACATATAATGATATATTACAGCAGTGACATCACCGCTCCTCACATATAATGATATATTACAGCAGTGACATCACCACTCCCCACATATAATGATATATTACAGCAGTGACATCACCGCTCCTCACATATAATGCTATATTACAGGAGTGACATCACCGCTCCTCACATATAATGATATATTACAGCAGTGACATCACCACTCCCCACATATAATGATATATTACAGCAGTGACATCACCACTCCCCACATATAATGATATATTACCGCAGTGACATCACCGCTCCCCACATATAATGATATATTACAGCAGTGACATCTCCGCTCCTCACATATAATGATATATTACAGCAGTGACATCACCGCTCCTCACATATAATGATATATTACAGCAGTGACATCACCGCTCCTCACATATAATGATATATTACAGCAGTGACATCACCGCTCCTCACATATAATGATATATTACAGCAGTGATATCACCGCTCCCCACATATAATGATATATTACAGCTGTGACATCACCGCTCCCCACATATAACGATATATTACAGCAGTGACATCACCGCTCCTCACATATAATGATATATTACAGCAGTGACATCACCGCTCCTCACATATAATGATATATTACAGCAGTGACATCACCGCTCCTCACATATAATGATATATTACAGCAGTGACATCACCACTCCTCACATATAATGATATATTACAGCAGTGACATCACCGCTCCTCACATATCATATATTACAGCAGTGACATCGCCGCTCCTCACATATAATGATATATTACAGCAGTGACATCACCGCTCCTCACATATAATGATATATTACAGCAGTGATATCACCGCTCCCCACATATAATGATATATTACAGCTGTGACATCACCGCTCCCCACATATAACGATATATTACAGCAGTGACATCACCGCTCCTCACATATAATGATATATTACAGCAGTGACATCACCGCTCCTCACATATAATGATATATTACAGCAGTGACATCACCGCTCCTCACATATAATGATATATTACAGCAGTGACATCACCACTCCTCACATATAATGATATATTACAGCAGTGACATCACCGCTCCTCACATATCATATATTACAGCAGTGACATCACCGCTCCTCACATATAATGATATATTACAGCAGTGACATCACCGCTCCTCACATATAATGATATATTACAGCAGTGACATCATTACTCCTCACATATAATGATATATTACAGCAGTGACATCACCGCTCCTCACATATAATGATATATTACAGCAGTGACATCACCGCTCCCCACATATAATGATATATTACAGCAGTGACATCACCGCTCCTCACATATAATGCTATATTACAGCAGTGACATCACCGCCCCTCACATATAATGATATATTACAGCAGTGACATCACCGGTCCCCACATATAATGATATATTACAGCAGTGACATCACCGCTCCTCACATATAATGATATATTACAGCAGTGACATCACCGCCCCTCACATATAATGATATATTACAGCAGTGACATCACCGCTCCCCACATATAATGATATATTACAGCAGTGACATCACCGCTCCCCACATATAATGATATATTACATCAGTGACATCACCGCTCCTCACATATAATTATACAATACAGCAGTGACATCACCGCTCCTCGCATATAATGATATATTACAGCAGTGACATCACCGCTCCTCACATATAATGATATATTACAGCAGTGACATCACCGCTCCTCACATATAATGATATATTACAGCAGTGACATCACCGCTCCTCACATATAATGATATATTACAGCAGTGACATCACCGCTCCTCACATATAATGATATATTACAGCAGTGACATCACCGCTCCTCACATATAATGATATATTACAGCAGTGACATCACCGCTCCTCACATATAATGATATATTACAGCAGTGACATCACCGCTCCCCACATATAATGATATATTACAGCAGTGACATCACCGCTCCTCACATATAATGCTATATTACAGCAGTGACATCACCGCTCCTCACATATAATGATATATTACAGCAGTGACATCACCGCTCCTCACATATAATGATATATTACAGCAGTGACATCACCGCTCCTCACATATAATGATATATTACAGCAGTAACATCACCGCTCCTCACATATAATGATATATTACAGCAGTGACATCACCGCTCCTCACATATAATGATATATTACAGCAGTGACATCACCGCTCCTCACATATAATGATATATTACAGCAGTGACATCACCGCTCCCCACATATAATGATATATTACAGCAGTGACATCACCGCTCCTCATATATAATGATATATTACAGCAGTGACATCACCGCTCCTCACATATAATGCTATATTACAGCAGTGACATCACCGCTCCCCACATATAATGATATATTACAGCAGTGACATCACCGCTCCTCACATATAATGATATATTACAGCAGTGACATCTCCGCTCCTCACATATAATGATATATTACAGCAGTGACATCACCCCTCCTCACATATGATATATTACAGTAGTGACATCACCGCTCCCCACATATAATGATATATTACAGCAGTGACATCACCGCTCCTCACATATAATGATATATTACAGCAGTGACATCACCGCTCCTCACATATGATATATTACAGCAGTGACATCACCGCTCCTCACATATAATGATATATTACAGCAGTGACATCACCGCTCCTCACATATAATGATATATTACAGCAGTGACATCACCGCTCCTCACATATAATGATATATTACAGCAGTGACATCACCGCTCCTCACATATAATGATATATTACAGCAGTGACATCACCGCTCCCCACATATAATGATATATTACAGCAGTGACATCACCGCTCCTCATATATAATGATATATTACAGCAGTGACATCACCGCTCCCCACATATAATGATATATTACAGCAGTGACATCACCGCTCCTCACATATAATGATGTATTACAGGAGTGACATCACCGCTCCCCACATATAATGATATATTACAGCAGTGACATCACCGCTCCTCACATATAATGATATATTACAGCACTGACATCACCGCTCCTCACATATAATGATATATTACAGCAGTGACATCACCGCTCCTCACATATAATGATATATTACAGCAGTGACATCACCGCTCCCCACATATAATGATATATTACAGCAGTGACATCACCGCTCCTCACATATAATGATATATTACAGCAGTGACATCACCGCTCCTCACATATAATGATATATTACAGCAGTGACATCACCGCTCCCCACATATAATGATATATTACAGCAGTGACATCACCGCTCCTCACATATAATGATATATTACAGCAGTGACATCACCGCTCCTCACATATAATGATATATTACAGCAGTGACATCACCGCTCCTCACATATAATGCTATATTACAGCAGTGACATCACCGCTCCTCACATATAATGATATATTACAGTAGTGACATCACCGCTCCCCACATATAATGATATATTACAGCAGTAACATCACCGCTCCTCACATATAATGATATATTACAGCAGTGACATCACCGCTCCTCACATATAATGATATATTACAGCAGTGACATCACCGCTCCCCACATATAATGATATATTACAGCAGTGACATCACCGCTCCTCACATATAATGATATATTACAGCAGTGACATCACCGCTCCTCACATATAATGATATATTACAGCAGTGACATCACCGCTCCCCACATATGATATATTACAGCAGTGACATCACCGCTCCCCACATATAATGATATATTACAGCAGTGACATCACCGCTCCTCACATATAATGATGTATTACAGCAGTGACATCACCGCTCCTCACATATAATGATATATTACAGCAGTGACATCACCGCTCCCCACATATAATGATATATTACAGCAGTGACATCACCGCTCCTCACATATAATGATATATTACAGCAGTGACATCACCGCTCCTCACATATAATGATATATTACAGCAGTGACATCACCGCTCCTCACATATAATGCTATATTACAGCAGTGACATCACCGCTCCTCACATATAATGATATATTACAGCAGTAACATCACCGCTCCTCACATATAATGATATATTACAGCAGTGACATCACCGCTCCTCACATATAATGATATATTACAGCAGTGACATCACCGCTCCCCACATATAATGATATATTACAGCAGTGACATCACCGCTCCTCACATATAATGATATATTACAGCAGTGACATCACCGCTCCTCACATATAATGATATATTACAGCAGTGACATCACCGCTCCCCACATATGATATATTACAGCAGTGACATCACCGCTCCTCACATATAATGATATATTACAGCAGTGACATCACCGCTCCTCACATATAATGATATATTACAGCAGTGACATCACCGCTCCTCACATATAATGCTATATTACAGCAGTGACATCACCGCTCCTCACATATAATGACATATTACAGCAGTGACATCACCGCTCCCCACATATAATGATATATTACAGCAGTGACATCACCGCTCCTCACATATAATGATATATTACAGCAGTGACATCACCGCTCCCCACATATGATATATTACAGCAGTGACATCACCGCTCCTCACATATAATGATATATTACAGCAGTGACATCACCGCTCCTCACATATAATGATATATTACAGCAGTGACATCACCGCTCCTCACATATAATGCTATATTACAGCAGTGACATCACCGCTCCTCACATATAATGATATATTACAGCAGTAACATCACCGCTCCTCACATATAATGATATATTACAGCAGTGACATCACCGCTCCTCACATATAATGATATATTACAGCAGTGACATTACCTCTCCTCACATATAATGATATATTACAGCAGTGACATCACCGCTCCTCACATATAATGATATATTACAGCAGTGACATCACCGCTCCTCACATATGATATATTACAGCAGTGACATCACCGCTCCTCACATATAATGATATATTACAGCAGTGACATCACCGCTCCCCACATATAATGATATATTACAGCAGTGACATCACCGCTCCTCACATATAATGATATATTACAGCAGTGACATCACCGCTCCTCACATATAATGATATATTACAGCAGTGACATCACCGCTCCCCACATATAATGATATATTACAGCAGTGACATCACCGCTCCTCACATATGATGTATTACAGGAGTGACATCACCGCTCCTCACATATAATGATATATTACAGCAGTGACATCACCACTCCCTCACATTATCATGTATTATAGAGCAGTGTGTACACACTATTATACAGGACCAGTCTATAAATATAACTCTGAGGTCAGTGATCTGTTCAGCTATAAGGGAACATGGTGACCAGGTAACAGATTATGTAGAACTCACCACAGCGGAGGGATCAGATTGTGTGTCGGGCTAGGACACCTACCGCCGGTGACATGACCGCTCAGGGCCTGTCTTACGGATGTGTGCTACCAGACCACAAAACTATTTTCATCCAGGGAACGGAATTTGCACTTTGCCCATTGTTAAAGGTAGAGACGGATATCGACGGAGAGTGAATATGACATGGCCACCATTACTACCTGTGGAAGGGACACAGATAAAGGGGATCGGTCTCCAGATTAATAATGCTGACCCAGAGCTCCAGGAACGCAGTGCGTCCCACCCTAATCACTCGGCAGCCAACTGACGGAGGGGTGGTGAAGTAATGGGTCAATAAAATCTAGATAATGCTGCCATATGTAAATAATACCGCCATATATTGCTGAATGCGACTACCTTACAAATAATGTTCTGTCAGTAACATCCGAACAGAAGAAGAATCTCGGCACGGACTGTAATAATACTGCTATCTGTCTATAACCGCAGGTGCCCCAGAAATTACCTGTGTGCTGTGGGAGGCGAGTCCACGGCCAGCCCTGTACACTCACCCCATATAGTGGCCTGAACCTGCAGAAACACCAGTGTTAGGTAAAAACTCTCAGGAAAATTACCCACAATGCCCAGGGAATGAAGTCAGACCTGCCCGTCCTGTCAGTACAGAACAAGCTGTACCTGTGCCCCCTCCTACCTGCTGCTGTAGGGTAAACAATGCAGATCAGCAGCACCTGCGCAGCCCCGCGTCACCGGGGGTGCCCAACAACTGCTGACAGCATGACCTGACAACCCCAGCACAACTTGACAACTCCACCACGTTCTGACAACCCCAGCACAATCTGACAACTCTGCCACGTAGTGACAACACTATCATCATCTAAGAACATACAGCTAGCGGTCACGTAAAAGAAAATATATATTCTACAGTATGTCATCTGTGGTGTTACATAGGACTGCAGGTGACATCTACTACATTATCTGTAATCAGAGTTATCACTGAGTTATATGTGGTGTTACATAGGACTGCATGTGCCACATACTGTATTATCTGTACTCAAAGTAATCACTGAGTTATCTGTGGAGTTACATAGTTATTAAGGTTGAAGGAAGACTTTAACTCCATCTAGTTCAGCCCATAGCCTAACCTAACATGCCCTAACATGTTGATCCAGAGGAAGGCAAAAAAAACCCATGTGGCAAAGAGTAAGCTCCACACTGGGGAAAAAAAAGTAAGCAGATCATGTGCGGTTGGTACCCAGGGTGGAGGAGAGGAGACTCTCCTCCACAGACTGGGCACCATATTATTGTTAAAAAAAAAATAATAATTACAATAAAAAAATCATGATATACAGTACTCACCCTCTGATGGCCCCAGAGTCTTCCCGCCTCTCAGCAGTGCACGTGGCCGCTTCCGTTACTATAGATGGTGTGTGAAGGACCTGCGATGACGTCGTGGTCACATGACCGCGGTGACGTCGTGATCACGTGACCGCGACGTCATTGAAGGTCCTGCACACACACCATCTATAGGAATGGAAGCCGCTGAGGAGATCGGCTGTTTGCGGAAGGTGAGTATAACCATTTTTTTTAATTATTTTTAACATTCTATCTTTTACTATTGATGCGGCATAGGCTGCATCAATAGTAAAAAGTTGGTCACACTTGTCACACACTATGTTTGAAAAGTGTGACCAACCTGTCAATCAGTTTTCCAAGCGATGCTACAGATCGCTTGGAAAACGCTAGCATTCTGCAAGCTAATTATGCTTGCAAAACGCTAGTTTTCTGCGGGAATATGCATGCCAATTCTGCATGCGATATACCCGCGGCAGGAGTTGCAGAATTGCCGTGGAAATTTCCGCGGCAATTCTGCAACGTGTGCACTTAGCCTTACTGTAAAGAATCCACGTCTGTTATTATGCTTAAACCTTCTTTCCTCCAGACGTAGAGGATGCCCCCTGTCCCTGTCTCAGGTCTATGATTAATAAGATCATCAGAAAGGTCTTTGTACTGTCCCCTCATATATTTATACATTAAAATAAGATCACCCCTTAGCCTTCGTTTTTCCAAACTAAATAGCCCCAAGTGTAATAACCTATCTTGGTACTGCAGGTAACATCTACTAACTACATTATCATTACTCAGAGTTATCACTGTGTTATCTGTGGTGTTACATAGGACTGCAGGTGATATCTACTACACTATCTGTACTCAGAGAGCTATCACTGTGTTATCTGTGGTCAGGGCTGCCACTAGGAATTTCGGGCCCCATACTGGCAAAATTTTCGGGGCCCCCTTGAGACTCCGCCCAGGCTCCACCCCTTGAACTGTCCACAGTCAAAAGATTTTTAAAGCCACCACCACAACAGGGTCGAGCCCTACCCTACTCTAACCTATTAAACATTTGTTAAAGTATCCAATACAATTTAGGTATATTTTTATTTATTTTTCAATTTTTAAAATGACCAATACCACAGAGGGGAAAAAAACCACCGCACCATGACCAGACCACATATTACCACCATATGATCACCAATAATACCACATACAGGGGACAAATACCACCGTACCATGACCAGATCACATATTGCCACCACATATTACCACTACATAGTGACCAAATAATAGCACATGTAAGGAACAAATACCGCCACACCATGGCCGGACAATATATTACCACCACATAGTGACTGAATACTACAATGCTGATCAGTAATTTAAAAAAAAACAAAACACAATACTAATATCACCATAAGTGTCAGAATTCACAGGAGATCTGTACTTCGTATGCAGTGTCTGTGTACAGGTAATACAGCGATCACCGGTGACATTATACACTGGTGCTCTGTATATAGTGTATAAGGTAAAGGTAATTCAGTGATCACTGGTGACATTGTACACAGGACCACTGTATATAGTATTCAGTGTATAGCATCAGTGTACAGGTAACACACTGACTCACCAGTGACGTCTCTAGGTGAAGTCCTTTATCTTTGCTTTTAATCTTCATCCAGCACAGACCGCCATCACTTCATCCAGCCAGGGCTCGTCTCCGCAGGAAATAACAGTTATCTAGAGCACCGCTTGCAGAACACATTACTTATTTTTTTCCCAAATTCGAAACTACAACAGATGAAGAAAAAAAGCGACAGTGTTGGTCTGCACAGTAACAGGACCGCCCCACCCCCATTTAAAACAGTATCCTCAAAAAATAAAATAAATACATTACTGCAGTAATAATATCCCTTAATTAGCCTCTATGGTAACACTATTCCCCATCCTGACCCCCGTGTGTCTCATTCCTGGCTCCAGCCATATGTTCTCGCATCCTGCCCTCATGTGATGTCCCATCCTGCCCCATATGATCTCCCCATCCCGCCCCATGATCCTGCCCCATCTGTCTCCATCCTGCCCCATCTGTCCCATGATCCTGCCCCATATTCCTGCCCGATCTGTCTCCATTCTGCCCCGTGTCTCCGTTCTGCCCCGTGTCTCCATTCTGCCCACTGTCTCCATTCTGCCCTCGTATCTCCATTCTGCCCTCTGTGTCTCCATTCCGCCCCGTGTCTCCATTCTGCCCACTGTGTCTCCATTCTGCCCTCTGTGTCTCCATTCTGCCCACTGTCTCCATTCTGCCCACTGTGTCTCCATTCTGCCCTCGTGTCTCCATTCTGCCAACTGTCTCCATTCTGCCCTCTGTGTCTCCATTCTGCCCCGTGTCTCCATTCTGCCCCGTGTCTCCATTCTGCCCCCTCTGTCTTCATTCTGCCCCAGTGTCTGCATTCTGCCCCAGTGTCTCCATTCTGCCCCCGTGTCTCCATTCTGCCCCCGTGTCTCCATTCTGCCCCAGTGTCTCCATTCTGCCCCCGTGTCTCCATTCTGCCCCCGTGTCTCCATTCTGCCCTAGTGTCTGCATTCTGCCCGTGTCTCCATTCTGCCCTAGTGTCTGCATTCTGCCCCAGTGTCTCCATTCTGCCCCACATGTCTCCATTCTGCCCCTCATGTCTCCATTCTGCCCCAGTGTCTCCGTTCTGCCCCACAGTCTCCATTCTGCCCCGTGTCTGCATTCTGCCCCAGTGTCTCCATTCTGCCCCAGTGTCTGCATTCTGCCCGTGTCTGCATTCTGCCCTAGTGTCTGCATTCTGCCCCAGTGTCTCCATTCTGCCCCACATGTCTCCATTCTGCCCCAGTGTCTCCGTTCTGCCCCACAGTCTCCATTCTGCCCCGTGTCTGCATTCTGCCTCCGTGTCTGCATTCTGCCCCGTGTCTCCATTCTGCCCCAGTGTCTGCATTCTGCCCCTCATGTCTCCATTCTGCCCCAGTGTCTGCATTCTGCCCCAGTGTCTGCATTCTGCCCCAGTGTCTGCATTCTGCCCCAGTGTCTCCATTCTGCCCCAGTGTCTCCATTCTGCCCTAGTGTCTCCATTCTGCCCCCATGTCTCCATTCTGCCCCAGTGTCTGCATTCTGCCCCAGTGTGGCCTTTCTGCCCCAGTGTCTCCATTCTGCCCCAGTCTCCATTCTGCCCCAGTGTCTCCATTCTGCCCCAGTATCTGCATTCTGCCCCACAGTCTCCATTCTGCCCCCATGTCTGCATTCTGCCCCCGTGTCTGCATTCTGCCCCCGTGTCTGCATTCTGCCCCGAGTCTCCATTCTAACCCAGTGTCTCCATTCTGCCCCAGTGTCTGCATTCTGCCCCAGTGTCTCCATTCTGCCCCTCATGTCTCCATTCTGCCCCAGTGTCTGCATTCTGCCCCAGTGTCTCCATTCTGCCCCAGTCTCCATTCTGCCCCAGTGTCTCCATTCTGCCCCAGTGTCTGCATTCTGCCCCAGTGTGGCCTTTCTGCCCCAGTGTCTCCATTCTGCCCCAGTCTCCATTCTGCCCCAGTGTCTCCATTCTACCCCAGTGTCTCCATTCTGCCCCAGTGTCTCCATTCTGCCCCACAGTCTCCATTCTGCCCCACAGTCTCCATTCTGCCCCCGTGTCTCCATTCTGCCCCACAGTCTACATTCTGCCCCAGTGTTTCCATTCTGCCCTCGAGTCTCCAATTTTGCCCCCTTGTCTCCATTGGAGCCGCACCTTCTACTGTATGAGCGGTCACGTGGGGCCGCCGATTACAGTCATGAATATGTGGCTCCACCTCCCATAGGGGTGGAGCCGCATATTCATTTCTGTAATGGGCGGCCCCACGTGACCGCATACAGGAGAAGCTGCGGCTAGGACAGGACACTGCGAGGGAGGCGGGTGAGTATTTTAATAACAGCGGGCGGGCGCACAGGGGGTGGGAGGGGGGTGGGGACAGGGATCTTTATGTTAAACACCAGAAACAACAACAAAAAAGGATTATTCATATCTTCTCTACAGCAAACGCTGCTGCACAGAAGATATGAATGGCGGCTTCAGCACCACGTGTGGGGGGGGGGGACAGCGCTTACTGTAGCGCTATCTCCTGCACGGCACACGGACTGCACAAGGACAACGTCCGTGTGCGGTACGTGTTTTACACGGACCCATTGACTTTAATGGGTCCGTGTAATCCGTGCGCTCCCACGAACACTGACATGTCTCCGTGTTTGGCACACGGAGACACGGTCCGCAAAAAATCAATGACATCTGCACAGATGCATTGATTTCAATGTGTCTACGTGTGTCAGTGGCTCCGGTACGTGAGGAAACTGTCACCTCACGTGACGTGTGAAACCGGCCTAAAGGGGATACGCTTCTGTAACAAGAGATCCATAGACTCTGTGGAACCACAGCCAGGACATCATGGCTCCATCACGAGGGACACAGATTTGACATTCTACAGGATGCCAGCATAGGGGACCACGGCCCTGGCTGAAAAAAATACAGATCTGCTCCTTTCACCATCACTGAACCCATGGCGACGTTTGGGGTAGTCAGGATTTGGACACACCGGTTACCTGGCTCCATGGAGATGTTCGGAGAAGCCAGGTTGTGACCCTCCAGTCACCAGGGCCATGCACCTCAATGGACTGTCATCTTCCTACGCTTGTCGTTACCTCTTCTCTGTCCGTGCCACAGGTGGGATAGTCAGCCCAGGAATTCACAGCTAAAATAATGTGGATGATATACAATACTGTGAGTGATGTATAATAATGTGAGGTGATGTGTAATAATGCAGAGTGATGTGTAACAATGTGGGTGATATAGAATACTGTGGGTAATGTATAATAATGTGGGTGATGTGTAATAATGTGGGTGATGTATAATATTGTGAGTGATGTATAATAATGTGAGGTGATGTATAATAATGTGAGGTGATATATAATAATGTTAGGTGATATATAATAATATGGGTGATGTGTAATAATGTGGGTTATGTATAATATTGTGAGTGATGTATAATAATTTGGGTGATGTGTAATAATGTGAGGTGATGTATAATAATGTGAAGGTGATCTATGATAATATGGGTGATGTGTAATAATGTGGGTGATGTATGATATTGTGAGTGATGTATAATAATGTGAGGTGATGTGTAATAATGTGAGTGATGTGTAATAATGTGAGGTGATGTGTAATAATGTCGGGGTGATGTATAATAGTGTGGGGCAGTGATATCACTACTTGTGGAGCAGATATTATATGTCATTACACTCTGCTCTCCACCCTTTCCTCGCCGGGCTCTCGGTGATCAGCACCATTAGCCCTGACAGGAGACAGACCGGGAAAGCAGCCGTCCGTGTAATCTGTGTCAGATCCTCCGCTTCCCGGGAGACGGTGGGAGATGGCGGCGTGCCAAGCCCAGCATCTGCCCCTCCAGCTGTTATAATCCGCTCCCTCCTCATCATCCTCAGCGCTGCAGTCCAGCCGTTAACCCCTACCCCTCCGCCGTCTCTGCTCACGTTGACGAGTGTCAGCTCTCTGGGTTCTGTCACCTTCATGCCTGCCAGACTTCAGCATTAACCCCGACTTGTCCGTAGCAGCTCTGCCCCTGACCCTTTCCACAGGGAAGCGACTGCTCAGGGATGCCCTCTCCGGCAGTGAGGGGGTTACGGCTGCCTCCGCCGGGCACCGTTCATTCACCGCGCTGCAGCCACTCAGCGCCCTTTTTTGGAAATGCAGCAAATGACTGAGGAGATTCTCATTGGCTGCCAACAGCTGTCACTCAGCACCAGAGGGATATATATACATTTATATCAGCCACGGTGTATATATATGTGCGGCGGGAGACGGAGCGAGCAGAGCACAGCGCAGAGTCACCATGAGTGAGGTGAGTGCCGCACATCCGGGTCCCGCACTCACATCCCGCCGCACACACTGCACTGCGGAGCTCATGTCCGCAAGGAGTGAGGAAACACTGTGCAAAGCCCGCGCGGAAATATGTCCGTCAGCGGCCAAGTGTGACTGTACCCTGTACCGTACTGTGCCCGCACACATAGAGACACCGTGTCACACCGTCCGTGCGGCACCGCAACACCGGCAGCAACAGTGTGTCCCTAATGTGATCAGTGCGGTAGAGCAATGCAGCATCGTACGGTCCAGCCACGGTGCACTGCAGGGTATGGCTGTAGCAGAGCCGAGCGTCACTCACCTGTCCGTGTAGACACTGTAGAGAGTGTAGGTGTCACCTGCAGTCCTAAGTAACACCACAGGTAACAGTGATAACTCTGAGTACAGATAATGTAGTAGATGTTACCTGCAGTCCTATGTAACAGATAACTCAGTCATAACTCTGATTATAATGTAGTAGATGTCACCTGCACTCCTAAGTAACACCATAGAAAAGTGATAACTCTGAGAACAGATAATGTAGTAGATGTCACCTGCAGTCCTATGTAATAGCACCGATAACACATTGATAACTCGAATACAGATAATGTAGTAGATGTCACCTGCAGTCCTATGCAACACGACAGGTAAGGCTACGTTCACATTTGCGTTGTGCGCCGCAGCGTCGGCGCCGCAGCGCACAACGCAAACAAAAACGCAGCAAAACGCATGCACAACGCTGCGTTTTGCGCCGCATGCGTCGTTTTTTTCATTGAATTTGGACGCAGCAAAAATGCAACTTGCTGCGTCCTCTGCGCCCCGACGCGGGCGCCGCAGCCACGCATGCGGCGCAAAACGCAAGTGCGCCGCATGTCCATGCGCCCCCATGTTAAATATAGGGGCGCATGACGCATGCGGCGCCGCTGCGGCGCCCGACGCTGCGGCGCTGGCCGCAAATGTGAACGTAGCCTAACAGAATGATGGCACTGTGCAGTGTATATATACAGAATAATACAGATACTGAGAATTACACCCAGTATACAGGACAGGAGAAGTGGTACTGTGCAGTGTATATATACAGAATAATACAGATACTGAGAATTACACCCAGTATACAGGGCAGGAGAAGTGGTACTGTGCAGTGTATATATACAGAATAATACAGATACTGAGAATTACACCCAGTATACAGGACAGGAGAAGTGGTACTGTGCAGTGTATATATACAGAATAATACAGATACTGAGAATTACACCCAGTATACAGGACAGGAGAAGTGGTACTGTGCAGTGTATATATACAGAATAATACAGATACTGAGAATTACACCCAGTATACAGGACAGGAGAAATGGTACTGTGCAGTGTATATATACAGAATAATACAGATACTGAGAATTACACCCAGTATACAGGACAGGAGAAGTGGTACTGTGCAGTGTATATATACAGAATAATACAGATACTGAGAATTACACCCAGTATACAGGACAGGAGAAGTGGTACTGTGCAGTGTATATATACAGAATAATACAGATACTGAGAATTACACCCAGTATACAGGACAGGAGAAGTGGTACTGTGCAGTGTATATACAGAATAATACATATACTGGGAATTACACCCAGTATACAGGACAGGAGAAGTGGTACTGTGCAGTGTATATATACAGAATAATACAGATACTGAGAATTACACCCAGTATACAGGGCAGGAGAAATGGTACTGTGCAGTGTGTATATACAGAATAATACAGATACTGAGAATTACACCCAGTATACAGGACAGGAGAAGTGGTACTGTGCAGTGTATATATACAGAATAATACAGATACTGAGAATTACACCCAGTATACAGGACAGGAGAAATGGTACTGTGCAGTGTATATATACAGAATAATACAGATACTGAGAATTACACCCAGTATACAGGGCAGGAGAAATGGTACTGTGCAGTGTGTATATACAGAATAATACAGATACTGAGAATTACACCCAGTATACAGGGCAGGAGAAATGGTACTGTGCAGTGTATATATACAGAATAATACAGATACTGAGAATTACACCCAGTATACAGGGCAGGAGAAATGGTACTGTGCAGTGTGTATATACAGAATAATACAGATACTGAGAATTACACCCAGTATACAGGACAGGAGAAGTGGTACTGTGCAGTGTATATATACAGAATAATACAGATACTGAGAATTACACCCAGTATACAGGACAGGAGAAGTGGTACTGTGCAGTGTATATATACAGAATAATACAGATACTGAGAATTACACCCAGTATACAGGACAGGAGAAATGGTACTGTGCAGTGTATATATACAGAATAATACAGATACTGAGAATTACACCCAGTATACAGGACAGGAGAAGTGGTACTGTGCAGTGTATATATACAGAATAATACAGATACTGAGAATTACACCCAGTATACAGGACAGGAGAAGTGGTACTGTGCAGTGTATATATACAGAATAATACAGATACTGAGAATTACACCCAGTATACAGGACAGGAGAAGTGGTACTGTGCAGTGTATATACAGAATAATACATATACTGGGAATTACACCCAGTATACAGGACAGGAGAAGTGGTACTGTGCAGTGTATATACAGAATAATACAGATACTGAGAATTACACCCAGTATACAGGACAGGAGAAGTGGTACTGTGCAGTGTATATATACAGAATAATACAGATACTGAGAATTACACCCAGTATACAGGACAGGAGAAATGGTACTGTGCAGTGTATATATACAGAATAATACAGATACTGAGAATTACACCCAGTATACAGGACAGGAGAAATGGTACTGTGCAGTGTATATATACAGAATAATACAGATACTGAGAATTACACCCAGTATACAGGACAGGAGAAGTGGTACTGTGCAGTGTATATATACAGAATAATACAGATACTGAGAATTACACCCAGTATACAGGACAGGAGAAGTGGTACTGTGCAGTGTATATATACAGAATAATACAGATACTGAGAATTACACCCAGTATACAGGACAGGAGAAGTGGTACTGTGCAGTGTATATACAGAATAATACATATACTGGGAATTACACCCAGTATACAGGACAGGAGAAGTGGTACTGTGCAGTGTATATATACAGAATAATACAGATACTGAGAATTACACCCAGTATACAGGGCAGGAGAAATGGTACTGTGCAGTGTGTATATACAGAATAATACAGATACTGAGAATTACACCCAGTATACAGGACAGGAGAAGTGGTACTGTGCAGTGTATATATACAGAATAATACAGATACTGAGAATTACACCCAGTATACAGGACAGGAGAAATGGTACTGTGCAGTGTATATATACAGAATAATACAGATACTGAGAATTACACCCAGTATACAGGACAGGAGAAGTGGTACTGTGCAGTGTATATATACAGAATAATACAGATACTGAGAATTACACCCAGTATACAGGACAGGAGAAGTGGTACTGTGCAGTGTATATATACAGAATAATACAGATACTGAGAATTACACCCAGTATACAGGACAGGAGAAGTGGTACTGTGCAGTGTATATATACAGAATAATACATATACTGGGAATTACACCCAGTATACAGGACAGGAGAAGTGGTACTGTGCAGTGTATATATACAGAATAATACAGATACTGAGAATTACACCCAGTATACAGGACAGGAGAAGTGGTACTGTGCAGTGTGTATATACAGAATAATACAGATACTGAGAATTACACCCAGTATACAGGACAGGAGAAGTGGTACTGTGCAGTGTATATATACAGAATAATACAGATACTGAGAATTACACCCAGTATACAGGACAGGAGAAGTGGCACTGTGCAGTGTGTATATACAGAATAATACAGATACTGAGAATTACACCCAGTATACAGGACAGGAGAAGTGGTACTGTGCAGTGTGTATATACAGAATAATACAGATACTGAGAATTACACCCAGTATACAGGACAGGAGAAGTGGTACTGTGCAGTGTGTATATACAGAATAATACAGATACTGAGAATTACACCCAGTATACAGGACAGGAGAAGTGGTACTGTGCAGTGTATATATACAGAATAATACGGATACTGAGAATTACCCCCAGTATACAGGACAGGAGAAGTGGTACTGTGCAGTGTATATATACAGAATAATACAGATACTGAGAATTACACCCAGTACACAGGACAGGAGAAGTGGTACTGTGCAGTGTATATATACAGAATAATACAGATACTGAGAATTACACCCAGTATACAGGACAGGAGAAGTGGTACTGTGCAGTGTATATATACAGAATAATACAGATACTGAGAATTACACCCAGTACACAGGACAGGAGAAGTGGTACTGTGCAGTGTATATATACAGAATAATACAGATACTGAGAATTACACCCAGTATACAGGACAGGAGAAGTGGTACTGTGCAGTGTATATATACAGAATAATACGGATACTGAGAATTACACCCAGTATACAGGACAGGAGAAGTGGTACTGTGCAGTGTATATATACAGAATAATACAGATACTGAGAATTACACCCAGTATACAGGACAGGAGAAGTGGTACTATGCAGTGTATATATACAGAATAATACAGATACTGAGAATTACACCCAGTACACAGGACAGGAGAAGTGGTACTGTGCAGTGTATATATACAGAATAATACAGATACTGAGAATTACACCCAGTATACAGGACAGGAGAAGTGGTACTGTGCAGTGTATATATACAGAATAATACAGATACTGAGAATTACACCCAGTACACAGGACAGGAGAAGTGGTACTGTGCAGTGTATATATACAGAATAATACAGATACAGAGAATTACACCCAGTATACAGGACAGGAGAAGTGGTACTGTGCAGTGTATATATACAGAATAATACAGATACTGAGAATTACACCCAGTATACAGGACAGGAGAAGTGGTACTGTGCAGTGTATATATACAGAATAATACGGATACTGAGAATTACACCCAGTATACAGGACAGGAGAAGTGGTACTGTGCAGTGTATATATACAGAATAATACAGATACTGAGAATTACACCCAGTATACAGGACAGGAGAAGTGGTACTGTGCAGTGTATATATACAGAATAATACAGATACTGAGAATTACACCCAGTATACAGGACAGGAGAAGTGGTACTGTGCAGTGTATATATACAGAATAATGCAGATACTGAGAATTACACCCAGTATACAGGACAGGAGAAGTGGTACTGTGCAGTGTATATATACAGAATAATACAGATACTGAGAATTACACCCAGTATACAGGACAGGAGAAGTGGCACTGTGCAGTGTATATATACAGAATAATACAGGTACTGAGAATTACACCCAGTATACAGGACAGGAGCAGTGGTACTGTGCAGTGTATATATACAGAATAATACAGATACTGAGAATTACACCCAGTATACAGGACAGGGGAAGTGGTACTGTGCAGTGTGTATATACAGAATAATACAGATACTGAGAACTACACCCAGTATACAGGACAGGAGAAGTGGTACTGTGCAGTGTATATATACAGAATAATACAGATACTGAGAATTACACCCAGTATACAGGACAGGAGAAGTGGTACTGTGCAGTGTATATATACAGAATAATACAGATACTGAGAATTACACCCAGTATACAGGACAGGAGAAGTGGAACTGTGCAGTTTATATATACAGAATAATACAGATACTGAGAATTACACCCAGTATACAGGACAGGAGAAGTGGTACTGTGCAGTGTGTATATACAGAATAATACAGATACTGAGAATTACAGCCAGTATACAGGACAGGAGAAGTGGTACTGTGCAGTGTGTATATACAGAATAATACAGATACGGAGGATTACACCCAGTATACAGGACAGAAGTGGTACTGTGCAGTGTGTATATACAGAATAATACAGATACTGCGAATTACACCCAGTATACAGGACAGTAGAAGTGGTACTGTGCAGTGTATATATACAGAATAATACAGATACTGAGAATTACACCCAGTATACAGGACAGGAGAAATACTGTGCAGTGTGTATATACAGAATAATACAGATACTGAGAATTACACCCAGTATACAGGACAGGAGAAGTGGTACTGTGCAGTGTATATACAGAATAATACAGATACTGAGAATTACACCCAGTATACAGGACAGGAGAAGTGGTACTGTGCAGTGTATATATACAGAATAATACAGATACTGAGAATTACACCCAGTATACAGGACAGGAGAAATACTGTGCAGTGTGTATATACAGAATAATACAGATACTGAGAATTACACCCAGTATACAGGACAGGAGAAGTGGTACTGTGCAGTGTATATACAGAATAATACAGATACTGAGAATTACACCCAGTATACAGGACAGGAGAAGTGGTACTGTGCAGTGTATATATACAGAATAATACAGATACTGAGAATTACACCCAGTATACAGGACAGGAGAAGTGGTACTGTGCAGTGTATATATACAGAATAATACAGATACTGAGAATTACACCCAGTATACAGGACAGGAGAAGTGGTACTGTGCAGTGTATATATACAGAATAATACAGATACTGAGAATTACACCCAGTATACAGGACAGGAGAAATACTGTGCAGTGTGTATATACAGAATAATACAGATACTGAGAATTACACCCAGTATACAGGACAGGAGAAGTGGTACTGTGCAGTGTATATACAGAATAATACAGATACTGAGAATTACACCCAGTATACAGGACAGGACAAGTGGTACTGTGCAGTGTATATATACAGAATAATACAGATACTGAGAATTACACCCAGTATACAGGACAGGAGAAGTGGTACTGTGCAGTGTATATATACAGAATAATACAGATACTGAGAATTACACCCAGTATACAGGACAGGAGAAGTGATACTGTGCAGTGTATATATACAGAATAATACAGATACTGAGAATTACACCCAGTATACAGGACAGGAGAAGTGGTACTGTGCAGTGTGTATATACAGAATAATACAGATACTGAGAATTACACCCAGTATACAGGACAGGAGAAGTGGTACTGTGCAGTGTATATATACAGAATAATACAGATACTGAGGATTACACCCAGTATACAGGACAGAGAAGTGGTACTGTGCAGTGTATATATACAGAATAATACATATACTGAGAATTACACCCAGTATACAGGACAGGAGAAGTGGTACTGTGCAGTGTGTATATACAGAATAATACAGATACTGAGAATTACACCCGTATACAGGACAGGAGAAGTGGTACTGTGCAGTGTGTATATACAGAATAATACAGATACTGAGAATTACACCCAGTATACAGGACAGGAGAAGTGGTACTGTGCAGTGTATATATACAGAATAATACAGATACTGAGAATTACACCCAGTATACAGGACAGGAGAAGTGATACTGTGCAGTATATATATATACAGAATAATACAGATACTGAGAATTACACCCAGTATACAGGACAGGAGAAGTGGTACTGTGCAGTGTGTATATACAGAATAATACAGATACTGAGAATTACACCCAGTATACAGGACAGGAGAAGTGGTACTGTGCAGTGTATATATACAGAATAATACAGATACTGAGAACTACATCCAGGATACAGGACAGGAGAAGTGGTACTGTGCAGTGTATATACAGAATAATATAGATACTGAGAATTACACCCAGTATACAGGACAGGAGAAGTGATACTGTGCAGTGTGTATATACAGAATAATACAGATACTGAGAATTACACCCAGTATACAGGACAGGAGAAGTGGTACTGTGCAGTGTGTGTATATACAGAATAATACAGGTACTGAGAATTACACCCAGTATACAGGACAGGAGAAATGGTACTGTGCAGTGTGTATATACAGAATAATACAGATACTGAGAATTACACCCAGTATACAGGACAGGAGAAGTGGTACTGTGCAGTGTATATATACAGAATAATACAGATACTGAGAATTACACCCAGTATACAGGAGAGGAGAAGTGGTACTGTGCAGTGTGTATATACAGAATAATACAGATACTCAGAATTACACCCAGTATACAGGGCAGGAGAAGTGGTACTGTGCAGTGTATATATACAGAATAATACAGATACTGAGGATTACACCCAGTATACAGGACAGGAGCAGTGGTACTGTGCAGTGTATATATACAGAATAATACATGTACTGAAAATTACACCCAGTATACAGGACAGGAGAAGTGGTGCTGTGCAGTGTATATATACAGAATAATACAGATACTGAGAATTACACCCAGTATACAGGACAGGAGAAGTGGTACTGTGCAGTGTATATATACAGAATAATACATGTACTGAAAATTACACCCAGTATACAGGACAGGAGAAGTGATGCTGTGCAGTGTATATATACAGAATAATACAGATCTTGAGAATTACACACAGTATACAGGACAGGAGAAGTGGTACTGTGCAGTGTATATATACAGAATTATACAGATACTGAGAATTACACCCAGTATACAGGACAGGAGAAGTGGTGCTGTGCAGTGTATATATACAGAATCATACAGATACTGAGGATTACACCCAGTATACAGGACAGGAGAAGTGGCACTGTGCAGTGTATATATACAGAATAATACAGATACTGAGAATTACACCCAGTATACAGGACAGGAGAAGTGGTACTGTGCAGTGTGTATATACAGAATAATACAGATACTGAGAATTACACCCAGTATACAGGACAGGAGAAGTGATACTGTGCAGTGTATATATACAGAATAATACAGATACTGAGAATTACACCCAGTATCCAGGACAGGAGAAGTGGTACTGTGCAGTGTATATATACAGAATAATACAGATACTGAGAATTACACCCAGCATACAGGACAGGAGAAGTGGTACTGTGCAGTGTATATATACAGAATAATACAGATACTGAGAATTACACCCAGTATACAGGACAGGAGAAGTGGTACTGTGCAGTGTATATATACAGAATAATACAGATACTGAGAATTACACCCAGTATACAGGACTGGAGAAGTGGTACTGTGCAGTGTATATATACAGAATAATACAGATACTGAGAATTACACCCAGTATACAGGACAGGAGAAGTGGTGCTGTGCAGTGTATATATACAGAATAATACAGATACTGAGAATTACACCCAGTATACAGGACAGGAGAAGTGGTACTGTGCAGTGTATATATACAGAATAATACATGTACTGAAAATTACACCCAGTATACAGGACAGGAGAAGTGGTACTGTGCAGTGTATATATACAGAATAATACATGTACTGAAAATTACACCCAGTATACAGGACAGGAGAAGTGGTGCTGTGCAGTGTATATATACAGAATAATACAGATACTGAGAATTACACCCAGTATACAGGACAGGAGAAGTGGTACTGTGCAGTGTATATATACAGAATAATACAGATCTTGAGAATTACACCCAGTATACAGGACAGGAGAAGTGGTACTGTGCAGTGTATATATACAGAATTATACAGATACTGAGAATTACACCCAGTATACAGGACAGGAGAAGTGGTGCTGTGCAGTGTATATATACAGAATCATACAGATACTGAGGATTACACCCAGTATACAGGACAGGAGAAGTGGTACTGTGCAGTGTATATATACAGAATAATACAGATACTGAGAATTACACCCAGTATACAGGACAGGAGAAGTGGTACTGTGCAGTGTGTATATACAGAATAATACAGATACTGAGAATTACACCCAGTATACAGGACAGGAGAAGTGGTACTGTGCAGTGTATATATACAGAATAATACAGATGCTGAGAATTACACCCAGTATACAGGACAGGAGAAGTGGTACTGTGCAGTGTATATATACAGAATAATACATGTACTGAAAATTACACCCAGTATACAGGACAGGAGAAGTGGTGCTGTGCAGTGTATATATACAGAATAATACAGATCTTGAGAATTACACCCAGTATACAGGACAGGAGAAGTGGTACTGTGCAGTGTATATATACAGAATTATACAGATACTGAGAATTACACCCAGTATACAGGACAGGAGAAGTGGTGCTGTGCAGTGTATATATACAGAATAATACAGATACTGAGAATTATACCCAGTATACAGGACAGAAGTGGTACTGTGCAGTGTATATATACAGAATAATACAGATACTGAGAATTACACCCAGTATACAGGACAGGAGAAGTGGTACTGTGCAGTGTATATATACAGAATAATACAGATACTGAGAATTACACCCAATATACAGGACAGGAGAAGTGGTACTGTGCAGTGTACATATACAGAATAATACAGATTCTGAGAATTACATCCAGTATACAGGACAGGAGAAGTGGTACTGTGCAGTGTATATATACAGAATAATACAGATTCTGAGAATTACACCCAGTATACAGGGCAGGAGAAGTGGTACTGTGCAGTGTACATATACAGAATAATACAGATTCTGAGAATTACATCCAGTATACAGGACAGGAGAAGTGGTACTGTGCAGTGTATATATACAGAATAATACAGATACTGAGAATTACACCCAGTATACAGGACAGGAGAAGTGGTACTGTGCAGTGTGTATATACAGAATAATACAGATACTGAGAATTACACCCAGTATACAGGACAGGAGAAGTGGTACTGTGCAGTGTGTATATACAGAATAATACAGATACTGAGAATTACACCCAGTATACAGGACAGGAGAAGTGATACTGTGCAGTGTATATATACAGAATAATACAGATACTGAGAATTACACCCAGTATCCAGGACAGGAGAAGTGGTACTGTGCAGTGTATATATACAGAATAATACAGATACTGAGAATTACACCCAGCATACAGGACAGGAGAAGTGGTACTGTGCAGTGTATATATACAGAATAATACAGATACTGAGAATTACACCCAGTATACAGGACAGGAGAAGTGGTACTGTGCAGTGTATATATACAGAATAATACAGATACTGAGAATTACACCCAGTATACAGGACTGGAGAAGTGGTACTGTGCAGTGTATATATACAGAATAATACAGATACTGAGAATTACACCCAGTATACAGGACAGGAGAAGTGGTGCTGTGCAGTGTATATATACAGAATAATACAGATACTGAGAATTACACCCAGTATACAGGACAGGAGAAGTGGTACTGTGCAGTGTATATATACAGAATAATACATGTACTGAAAATTACACCCAGTATACAGGACAGGAGAAGTGGTACTGTGCAGTGTATATATACAGAATAATACATGTACTGAAAATTACACCCAGTATACAGGACAGGAGAAGTGGTGCTGTGCAGTGTATATATACAGAATAATACAGATCTTGAGAATTACACCCAGTATACAGGACAGGAGAAGTGGTACTGTGCAGTGTATATATACAGAATTATACAGATACTGAGAATTACACCCAGTATACAGGACAGGAGAAGTGGTGCTGTGCAGTGTATATATACAGAATCATACAGATACTGAGGATTACACCCAGTATACAGGACAGGAGAAGTGGTGCTGTGCAGTGTATATATACAGAATCATACAGATACTGAGGATTACACCCAGTATACAGGACAGGAGAAGTGGTACTGTGCAGTGTATATATACAGAATAATACAGATACTGAGAATTACACCCAGTATACAGGACAGGAGAAGTGGTACTGTGCAGTGTGTATATACAGAATAATACAGATACTGAGAATTACACCCAGTATACAGGACAGGAGAAGTGGTACTGTGCAGTGTATATATACAGAATAATACAGATGCTGAGAATTACACCCAGTATACAGGACAGGAGAAGTGGTACTGTGCAGTGTATATATACAGAATAATACATGTACTGAAAATTACACCCAGTATACAGGACAGGAGAAGTGGTGCTGTGCAGTGTATATATACAGAATAATACAGATCTTGAGAATTACACCCAGTATACAGGACAGGAGAAGTGGTACTGTGCAGTGTATATATACAGAATTATACAGATACTGAGAATTACACCCAGTATACAGGACAGGAGAAGTGGTGCTGTGCAGTGTATATATACAGAATAATACAGATACTGAGAATTATACCCAGTATACAGGACAGAAGTGGTACTGTGCAGTGTATATATACAGAATAAGGCCGGCGTCACACTCAGCGTAAGACAATACGGTCCTTTTTTTTACAGCCGTAATACGGAGAAATGTTCCCAAAATAGTGATCCGTATGTCATCCGTAGGCAGGGTGTGGCAGCGCATTTTGCGCATGGCATTCTCCGTATGTTATCCGTATGGCATCCGTACTGCGATATTTTCTCGCAGGCTTGCAAAACCGACATCTAATGGATTTATGGCCCCAAATGGTTGGTACAACATATATACAGTGTGTATGTATTATATATATATATATATATATATATATATATATATATATATATATATATATATATATATATATATATATATATATATAATTCAGCGCGGTATAGCATTAAAGCCGGTAATTCAATTGCCGGCTTTTCATTTCTCCTTCCCAAACCCGACAGGATATGAGACATGGTTTACATACTGTAAACCATCTCATATCCCTTTTATTTTTGCATATTCCACACTACTAATGTTAGTAGTGTGTATGTGCAAAATTTGGGCACTGTAGCTTGTAAAATAAAGGGTTAAATGGCGGAAAAAATTGGCCTGGGCTCCCGCGCAATTTTCTCCGCCAGAGTGGTAAAGCCAGTGACTGAGGGCAGATATTAATAGCCTAGAGAGGGTCCATGGTTATTGGCCCCTCCTGGCTAAAAACATCTGCCCCCAGCCACCCCAGAAAAGGCACATCTGGAAGATGCGCCTATTCTGGCACTTGGCCTCTCTTCCCACTCCCGTGTAGCGGTGGGATATGGGGTAATGAAGAGTTAATGTCACCTTGCTATTGTAAGGTGACATTAAGCCAGATTAATAATGGAGAGGCGTCAATTATGACACCTATCCACTATTAATCAAATAGTACGAAATAGGTAATAAAACACACACTTAATTACAAAGTCCTTTAATGAAATAAAGACACATGTTGTTGTAATATTTTATTAGACTCTTAATCCACCTGAAGACCCTTGTCACCTGAAACAAAGTTTCAAAAAAACAAACAACAATATTCCATACCTTCCGTCGTTCTGTCCCACGTTGTAAATCCATCTGAAAGGGTTAACTAATTTTACAAGCAGAAGCCTGTTAATGCAGCCGCTTCTGCCTGTAAAAACCCGGGGAATGAATGGGAAGCAGAGTGACCTGTAGTTACCTTGAGTTGCGGTGATGCGCCCTCTGCTGGATGTCCTCATGAACTGGAGCCTTGGAATTTTTCCCACGCTCGAGTTCATATGAGGACATCCAGCAGGGGGCGCATCACCGCAACTCAAGGTAACTACAGGTCACCCTGCTTCCCATTCATTCCCCGGGTTTTTACAGGCAGAAGCAGCTGCATTAACAGGCTTCTGCTTGTAAAATTAGTTAACCCTTTCAGACAGATTTACAACGTGGGACAGAACGACGGAAGGTATGGAATATTGTTTGTTTTTTTGAAACTTTGTTTCAGGTGACAAGGGTCTTCAGGTGGATTAAGAGTCTAATAAAATATTACAACATGTGTCTTTATTTCATTAAAGGACTTTGTAATTATGTGTGTGTGTTTTATTAACTATTTCGTACTATTTGATTAATAATGGATAGGTGTCATAATTGACGCCTCTCCATTATTAATCTGGCTTAATGTCACCTTAGAATAGCAAGGTGACATTAACCCTTCATTACCCCATATCCCACCGCTACACGGGAGTGGGAAGAGAGGCCAAGTGCCAGAATAGGCGCATCTTCCAGATGTGCCTTTTCTGGGGTGGCTGGGGGCAGATGTTTTTAGCCAGGGGGGGGGGGGGGCAATAACCATGGACCCTCTCTAGGCTATTAATATCTGCCCTCAGTCACTGGCTTTACCACTCTGGCGGAGAAAATTGCGCGGGAGCCCACGCCATTTTTTTCCGCCATTTAACCCTTTGTTTTACAAGCTACAGCGCCCAAACTTTGCACATACCCACTACTAACGTTAGTAGTGTGGAATATGGCAAAAAAAAAGGGATATGAGATGGTTTACTGTATGTAAACCATGTCTCATATCATGTCGAGTTTGGGAAGTAGAAATGAAAAGCCGGCAATTGAATTACCGGCTTTTCTATAGAACACCGCTGCGTATTTCTCGCAAGTCACACTGCTGGTCCGTTTGTAATCCGGATTTTTCTCGCCCCCATAGACTTTCATTGGCGATTTTTTATTTTTTATTTTTTTTCCCGCATAACGGTGACAAACGCAGCATGCTGCGATTTTGTACGGCCGTAGAAGACCGTATAATACGGATCAGTAAAATACGGCTGATAGGAGCTGGGCCATAGAGAATCATTGGGCCGTGCGTTATGCGTATTTTATGCAGTGTATATATACAGAATAATACAGATACTGAGGATTACACCCAGTATAAAGGACAGGGAAAGTGGTATTGTGCAGTGTATATATACGGAATAATACAGATACTGAGAATTACACCCAGTATACAGGACAGGAGAAGTGGTACTGTGCAGTGTATATATACAGAATAATACAGATACTGAGAATTACACCCAGTATACAGGACAGGAGAAGTGGTACTGGGCAGTGTATATGTACAGAATAATACAGACACTGAGAATTATACCCAGTATACAGGACAGGAGAAGTGGTAATGTGCAATGTATATATACAGAATAATACAGATACTGAGAATTACACCCAGTATACAGGACAGGAGAAGTGGTTCTGTGCAGTGTGTATATATACAGAATAATACAGATACTGAGAATTACATCCAGTATACAGGACAGGAGAAGTGGTACTGTGCAGTGTATATATACAGAATAATACAGATACTGTGAATTACACCCAGTATACAGGACAGGAGAAGTGGTAATGTGCAGTGTATATATACAGAATAATACAGATACTGAGAATTACACACAGTAAACAGGACAGGAGAAGTGGTACTGTGCAGTGTATATATACAGAATAATACAGATACTGAAAATTACACCCAGTATACAGGACAGGAGAAGTGGTACTGTGCAGTGTATATATACAGAATAATACAGATACTGAGAATTACACACAGTAAACAGGACAGGAGAAGTGGTAATGTGCAGTGTATATATACAGAATAATACAGATACTGAGAATTACACCCAGGGACCAGGACAGGAGAAGTGGTACTGTGCAGTGTATATATACAGAATAATACAGATACTGAAAATTACACCCAGTATACAGGACAGGAGAAGTGGTACTGTGCAGTGTATATATACAGAATAATACAGATACTGAGAAGTACACCCAGTATACAGGACAGGAGAAGTGGTACTGTGCAGTGTATATATACAGATACTGAGAATTACACCCAGTATACAGGACAGGAGAAGTGGTACTGTGCAGTGTATATACAGAATAATACAGACACTGAGAATTATACCCAGTATACAGGACAGGAGAAGTGGTACTGTGCAGTGTATATATACAGAATAATACACTGAGAATTACACCCAGTATACAGGACAGGAGAAGTGTTACTGTGCAGAGTATATATACAGAATAATACAGATACTGAGAATTACACCCAGTATACAGGACAGGAGAAGTGGTACTGTGCAGTGTATAAATACAGAATAATACAGATACTGAGAATTACACCCAGTATACAGGACAGGAGAAGTGGTACTGTGCAGAGTATATATACAGAATAATACATATACTGAGAATTACACCCAGTATACAGGACAGGAGAAGTGGTACTGTGCAGTGTGTATATATACAGAATAATACAGACACTGAGAAGTACACCCAGTATACAGGACAGGAGAAGTGGTACTGTGCAGAGTATATATACAGAATAATACAGATACTGAGAATTACACCCAGTATACAGGACAGGAGAAGTGGTACTGTGCAGTGTATAAATACAGAATAATACAGATACTGAGAATTACACCCAGTATACAGGACAGGAGAAGTGGTACTGTGCAGAGTATATATACAGAATAATACATATACTGAGAATTACACCCAGTATACAGGACAGGAGAAGTGGTACTGTGCAGTGTGTATATATACAGAATAATACAGACACTGAGAAGTACACCCAGTATACAGGACAGGAGAAGTGGTACTGTGCAGTGTATATATACAGGATAATACAGATACTGAGAATTACACCCAGTATACAGGACAGGAGAAGTGGTACTGTGCAGTGTATAAATACAGAATAATACAGATACTGAGAATTACACCCAGTATACAGGACAGGAGAAGTGGTACTGTGCAGAGTATATATACAGAATAATACATATACTGAGAATTACACCCAGTATACAGGACAGGAGAAGTGGTACTGTGCAGTGTGTATATACAGTGGTGTTCAAAAGTCCTGCATAGGCATGAAGAAAACTATGTTTCATACTTCTGCATCTCTACAGTGAAACTGGTGGAACATATGGAACATATGTTTTTGTAATCCCTCATTGTATGCCATACGCATTTTTGAATGTCCCAAGTGTATAAATTGTTATGGTATGCGCATTTTTGATAATTTTTTTTACAGCATAACCATACCTACACCAGTACAGTGTGTAGAATGGTGAACAGGCTTCTAAGATCATTAACTTCCAATGCAAGTTCACACAGACTTAAATTTAACTTTTTAAGATTTATTATTTTTTATTTCAGAGTCCTGAAAAGGGCCTTTTGAGTGCATCTTTAGCTTCTAATACATTATTGGCCAGCCTTTGCTCTTGAGCACCAGCTTGCATCTCTGTGGCATTGAGTGAACAAGCTTCTGCAGATGTTCACGAGTGATGATGTGGTTCCAGGCCTGTATCAGAGCATCAATCAACTCACTCACACAGCTCAAACACTCTGGCTTGTACTCTTCATGTGGGAAACTTCTCACATAAGATTTGCCATCATTTCCTAAAATGCAAAAAGTGCTTTCATCACTAAATAGCACTTTTTCCCACTCCTCCTTCCTCCATTTTAAATATTTCAATGCCCACAGTTTTTGCCTTTGTATGGCTGTCATCAATGGCTTCTTTCGGGCCTTGCACCCTCTCAATCCTGCTTCCAAACATCTCTTCCTAACAGTTGATGTTGCTACCTCAATATTGCACTTTTCTTGCCATTCTCGCAGAAGCTGAGGAGAGGTGAGCTTTCGATTGGCAAGGGATGTTCTTATCAGTACTCTATCCTCCCTTTTAGTTGACTTTCTGGGCCGACCAGATCTGGGCCTGTCCGGGGTAATTCCAAGCTGCTTATGTTTCTGCAAAATTCTTACGACTGTACTCTGATTACAGCCGACCTTCCTTGCGATCTGGGGGCCAGTATAACCCTCTTCATGTAGCACCACAACTCGCACACGATCCTCCACTGACAAAAATCTGAAGGCTCCCATCATAAAACTCTACAGTATGATTCACTAGATAGACCAACAGATAAAACAAACAAACAAAGCAGCAGATGTGATGCAAAGTGATTGGCTGCCATATCCAGGTTATGATTGGTCACAAGAACCTCATCTGTGATTGGCTAATTTTGGATCTGAAGCTGTACAATATTTAGTTGTGCTTTCAATTCCCATATTGTTGCAATAATTTCAGGCAAAACTGCTTCAAAAGCTAAAAATATTACAGGGAGAGAATGCAAAATTGTATTCTGAACAAAACCATATAAAATATGTCATATTAGCATCGAAGATATTAAACAGAAAACGTTTAAAACTTGAAAAATCAATTTATCCTATACCTATGCAGGACTTTTGAACACCACTGTATACAGAATAATACAGACACTGAGAAGTACACCCAGTATACAGGACAGGAGAAGTGGTACTGTGCAGTGTATATATACAGAATAATACAGATACTGAGAATTACACCCAGTATACAGGACAGGAGAATTGGTACTGTGCAGTGTATATATACAGAATAATACAGATACTGAGAATTACACCCAGGGACCAGGACAGGAGAAGTGGTACTGTGCAGTGTATATATACAGAATAATACAGATACTGAAAATTACACCCAGTATACAGGACAGGAGAAGTGGTACTGTGCAGTGTATATATACAGAATAATACAGATACTGAGAAGTACACCCAGTATACAGGACAGGAGAAGTGGTACTGTGCCGTGTATATATACAGATACTGAGAATTACACCCAGTATACAGGACAGGAGAAGTGGTACTGTGCAGTGTATATACAGAATAATACAGACACTGAGAATTATACCCAGTATACAGGACAGGAGAAGTGGTACTGTGCAGTGTATATATACAGAATAATACACTGAGAATTACACCCAGTATACAGGACAGGAGAAGTGTTACTGTGCAGTGTATATACAGAATAATACAGATACTGAGAATTACACCCAGTATACAGGACAGGAGAAGTGGTACTGTGCAGAGTATATATACAGAATAATACAGATACTGAGAATTACACCCAGTATACAGGACAGGAGAAGTGGTACTGTGCAGTGTATAAATACAGAATAATACAGATACTGAGAATTACACCCAGTATACAGGACAGAAGAAGTGGTACTGTGCAGAGTATATATACAGAATAATACATATACTGAGAATTACACCCAGTATACAGGACAGGAGAAGTGGTACTGTGCAGTGTGTATATATACAGAATAATACAGACACTGAGAAGTACACCCAGTATACAGGACAGGAGAAGTGGTACTGTGCAGTGTATATATGCAGAATAATACAGATACTGAGAATTACACCCAGGGACCAGGACAGAAGTGGTACTGTGCAGTGTATATATACAGAATAATACAGATACTGAAAATTACACCCAGTATACAGGACAGGAGAAGTGGTACTGTGCAGTGTATATATACAGAATAATACAGATACTGAAAATTACACCCAGTATACAGGACAGGAGAAGTGGTACTGTGCCGTGTATATATACAGATACTGAGAATTACACCCAGTATACAGGACAGGAGAAGTGGTACTGTGCAGTGTATATACAGAATAATACAGACACTGAGAATTATACCCAGTATACAGGACAGGAGAAGTGGTACTGTGCAGTGTATATATACAGAATAATACACTGAGAATTACACCCAGTATACAGGACAGGAGAAGTGGTACTGTGCAGTGTATATATACAGAATAATACAGACACTGAGAATTATACCCAGTATACAGGACAGGAGAAGTGGTACTGTGCAGTGTATATATACAGAATAATACACTGAGAATTACACCCAGTATACAGGACAGGAGAAGTGTTACTGTGCAGTGTATATACAGAATAATACAGATACTGAGAATTACACCCAGTATACAGGACAGGAGAAGTGGTACTGTGCAGAGTATATATACGGAATAATACAGATACTGAGAATTACACCCAGTATACAGGACAGGAGAAGTGGTACTGTGCAGTGTATAAATACAGAATAATACAGATACTGAGAATTACACCCAGTATACAGGACAGGAGAAGTGGTACTGTGCAGAGTATATATACAGAATAATACATATACTGAGAATTACACCCAGTATACAGGACAGGAGAAGTGGTACTGTGCAGTGTGTATATATACAGAATAATACAGACACTGAGAAGTACACCCAGTATACAGGACAGGAGAAGTGGTACTGTGCAGTGTATATACAGAATAATACACTGAGAAGTACTCCCAGTATACAGGACAGAAGTGGTGGTGTAATACCTTCTTTTCCTGCTGTCAGTGTACATGTGTTATAATACTGGAGTAGGAGGCTATAAGTCACGCATTATCTTAGACCACCTCTCCATTATACGTAAATAGTGCTCTGTTTATTGGGGGGGGGGTTAGGGTCTTAAGGATTAATATAGTGTCCATCTGTTACTCATCAGCCCTAAAAAATTAGATGTGGTCAGTTTGCCTTTCTTAGAGAAATTTGTGTTGTCCTGTAGTGTAAAGCAATGGAACTGTGGTTCTATATAATTAGAATGTCCATTATTTATCAGTGATGTGTGGGGGAGGGGAGGTGACAACCATTATCCTTTTATTTCTACAACTGCAGTACCACAGATGACCTCCAGGATTACGTTTTAAGAGCTGTGTGGTAGCACAAGGGCCTTGCCAGCACATTGTACTCTATAGACATGTCTTTTTACAGCAGGCAAGGGGGTTAATATTGTGTACCATGTTAAGTACCCTGATTTGCTGACTACTAGGAAGGAAGGCGGCCATGCTGAAAGAAACCATTTACATGAGAGCCAGCGCCTGGGAGAAAAGCGGGATCGTGTGATATGGCCAGTGCACACATCTTACATGTCATTCTCTTAAAGGAAACCACACAGGGAATGTTACCAGTGATATGCAAAGGCTTGGACTGGCCCACAGGAGAACAGAAGAATCCTCCAGTGGGCCCCTGTGCAGAACTGGGCCACCCCCTATTATATGAGGAGTACTTGGCACTATATACTTGAATCACTATGTGCAGACAGAGGCAACATCTTGTTCATTAATGATCTGCCCAGATCATTGTTATATAATTAGTGAGTGAGGAAAAGGTCACATTTGCATGTAGTTGAGAAGTGGGGCCCTGTAGTTGGTAAATGGTTGGCCCTTGGCACCCCAATAGGACACTGGGTATGCACCTACTTGCCTGTTGGTGGCCCTTTCTCCTTACCTCCCCAAATGCTAATTTCCTGTCTGACTGATGTTATCTGGATTGAAGCCATATTGTTAGGGTACCGTTACACAAAACGATTTACCAATGATCACGACCAGCGATACGACCTGGCCGTGATCGTTGGTAAGTCGTTGCCGAAGTCCCCGGGTAACCAGGGTAAACATCGGGTTACTAAGCGCAGGGCCACGCTTAGTAACCCGATGTTTACCCTGGTTACCATCGTAAATGTAAAAAAAACCAAACCGTACATACTCACATTCCGGTGTCCGTCAGGTCCCTAGCCGTCTGCTTCCCGCACTGACTGAGTGCCGGCCGTAAAGTGAAAGCAGAGCACAGTGGTGACGTCACCGCTGTGCTCTGCTTTTACTTTCCGGCCGGCAGTCAGTCAGTGCGGGAAGCAGACGGCTAGGGACCTGACGAACACCGGAATGTGAGTATGTATGTTTTTTTTACATTTACGATGGTAACCAGGGTAAACATCGGGATACTAAGCACGGCCCTGCGCTTAGTAACCCGATGTTTACCCTGGTTACAAGCGAACGCATCGCTGGATCGGTGTCACACACACCGATCCAGCGATGACAGCGGGAGATCCAGCGACTAAATAAAGTTCCAAACGATCTGCTACGACGTACGATTCTCAGCGGGGTCCCTGATCGCTGCTGCGTGTCAGACACAGCGATATCGTATGGATATCGCTGGAACGTCACGGATCGTACCGTCGTAGCGACAAAAGTGCCACTGTGAGACGGTACCCTTAGATCTGGAGAAACCACAGATTACTGGGGAGACAGCTCATTTCCATCTATAGAGACCACATATTACTGGTGAGACAGCTCATTTCCATCTATAGAGACCGCATATTACTGGTGAGACAACCCATTTCCATCTATAGAAATGGCATATTGCTGGTGAGACAGCTCATTTCCGTCTATAGAGACTGCATATTACTGTTGAGACAACTCATTTCCATAATAGAGACCACATGTTACTTGGGAGACCCCTCATGTAGTCTATAGAGACCAGAGATTACTGGGGAGACCCCTCACATAGTCTGTAGAGACAAGGAATTACTCTGGGCATCCCCCCTCATGTGTTGCATTGACTTCTGTGGTTTGGCTGTGATCTGATCTGGATCTGAGGACAGATGTTTGGATTTTCTAGGACTTGTCTTCGGACAGTATCTTGCAGAGCGCTTTGGATGTGATTATCCAGGAACACTCTATTTCTGGAGATTTTATTTTCTGTTTTTTTTTAGTGGACATGAGTCAGATGATTTATATTGAACTTCCCATCACCTCTCCTCCCAAATTTCTGTCCCCCAGATGTTTCCAGCACTGTTTGTTCTCTCTTACAACCAGTAGCACAGAGTACTTCAGAGGAGTTGTATGCTGGTCTTCTAAGAGGTCACAGACTGAGTTATATAGTGAAAGGATAGGGACCCCAGCAGCACAGAATATATCAGGATAGGAGCATGCTGATTTTGGGAACCTTTCAGCTGAGTTCGGTAGTGAGTGTAGTGGATTTTCGGGAGCCCTGGATTGTGCAGCTCAGATTTGGGAGATTGAACAGATATTTTCTTTTACTAGTCTATATGAAGTAAGAGGAGTAAATGGCAATGTCTGGCAGATCGTCTGTTACCGCCGATCACGTGCTGAGCGCCAGACAGATAAGCAACTCCGCTCTACACAAGATGGAAAACACAGAGAGAGCATGTCTGCTAAATGCCTTTCATTATAATCGTATAGAAACTCTGTGTATGCTCCACCATAAGGGGGCTGTAATCAGGAGAGGTATGAAAGAAAAAGGAAACTGGAGAGATAGAGAATGAAATATGGAGAGATGATAGGGAGTAAGGAAGAGAGGGAAGAAGGGTGGAAAGACAAAGATGATAGGGAGTATAGGAGAGGGGAAAAAAGGCAGGAAAGATGAAGAGAGTATTGGGGCAAGAGAACGGAAAGGAGGAAAGATGGTAGGGAATAAGGGGGAGGAAAGATGAAGAGATTAAAGGGTGTAAAGTAGAGGAAAGAAGAGAGGGAGGGAGGAAAGATGAAGAGATGATAGGGAGAGGAAAGAAGAGAAGGAGGAACTATGAAGAGATGACAGGGAGAGGAAAGAGGGAAAGGAAATATTAAGAGATGATAGGGAGTATGGGAGAGGGAGGAAAGATGAAGACATAAGCAGCAAGGGAGTGGAAAGAAAAAGGATCAAAGATGAAGAGATACTAGGGAGTAAGGGAAAGAAGGAAGGGTGGAAAGATCAAAAGATGATGGGGAGTAAGGGGAAAGAAGGAGATTGAGGAAAGATAGAGAGATGTTAGGGAGTGAGGGAAAGGAAAGAAGAGAGTGAGGAAAGATGGAATGATGATAGGGAATAAGGGAAGAAGAAAGTGAGGAAAGATGATGGGGAGATGAGAGGGAAGAAGGCAGGAAAGATCAATAGATGATAGATAGTAAGGGAGAGAAAATAAGGGAGGGATGAAAGATGGAGAGATGATAATGAGTAAGGGTAAGAAAAGGAGATAATGAGGAAAGATGGAGAGATGAGAGGTAATATGAAATAGATTTATTAGAGTAAAAATTAGCTTGGAAAACATAAATTACTCAAAAACAAAAAATATTTTATTAAATATGGTTTAAAAACCACAACTCTGTGGCTGTCCCAAAGCAAACAAAAGAAAAAAAACACCAAAAGAAAAAAACTGTGAAAAAACTTGGTGGAACGGAAAAAGGTAAGCCCTATATGCTATCTGACGTTTCGGTCTGCCTATCTGCGGGGGTTGGCACCCTATGGGATAGCGTTGTGGCGCCCCCGCTCCACGATGGCTTGCCCTGGGGTCCCTAGAAAGCCCTAACCAATGAGTTGGGCCCCTCTACCCACACAATCGTGTACTAAAGGGCCCCTGCGGACTAATACATAGACCAAACTAACGTCTAGGGAATCCTATATCCCACACCGTGAATTTAAAAACAGTTTGAGCACATGCAGAAACAGGCTTATGGCAACGTGCGTTTTTAAACAGATGCCGCTTATTGATAACTACTTCCCCAGGTTTTTTGGGGGATTATGATACATCAAGCATACTATATAGCAGCGTATATTTGAAAAAACACACAGAACTTTGCCATCAAATTCAAGAATTCAATGAGGCGACACAGAGACAAGGCGGACGGCATTTCACGGCATTTGAACCCCACGATGAGTATTTAATGTGGTGGTTTGCAAATTGATAAGATTCTTCTTGAATTTGATGGCAAAGTTCTTTTTTTTGTGGATGTAAAAGGGCATTGTCTCCATTATATATATAACGGCATCAATGGTGGTGATAGATATCCCAGGTAGGGGATATATTGGAGTCTGATGGGCCATCAGTATGAATATGTATTTTCTATGCACTGAGCCCCTGGATGGCAATGTTTTGTGGTGCAGTATATAAGCACCTTTTTGGATAATATCGAGGTCAGTGGCGACTACCTTATAAAATTTCAACTGAGGGTGGTCCATCTAAATATACAAAAATCCACGTCAGCCTTAGCAAGAGATCTGTGTGTTTTTTCAAATATACGCTGCTATATAGTATGCTTGATGTATCATAATCCCCCAAAAAACCTGGGGAAGTAGTTATCAATAAGCGGCATCTGTTTAAAAACGCACGTTGCCATAAGCCTGTTTCTGCATGTGCTCAAACTGTTTTTAAATTCACGGTGTGGGATATAGGATTCCCTAGACGTTAGTTTGGTCTATGTATTAGTCCGCAGGGGCCCTTTAGTACACGATTGTGTGGGTAGAGGGGCCCAACTCATTGGTTAGGGCTTTCTAGGGACCCCAGGGCAAGCCATCGTGGAGCGGGGGCGCCACAACGCTTTCCCATAGGGTGCCAACCCCCGCAGATAGGCAGACCGAAACGTCAGATAGCATATAGGGCTTACCTTTTTCCGTTCCACCAAGTTTTTTCACAGTTTTTTTCTTTTGGTGTTTTTTTTCTTTTGTTTGCTTTGGGACAGCCACAGAGTTGTGGTTTTTAAACCATATTTAATAAAATATTTTTTGTTTTTGAGTAATTTGTTTTCCCAGAGATGAGAGGTAAGAAGGAAAGATCAAGAGATTGGGAGTAAGTGAAAGAAAATAAGGGAGGAAAGATTAATGGAGTAAGGGAGAAGAAGGGAGGAGAGATGATAAAGGATAAGAGGAAAGTAGAGAGTGAGGAAAGATGGAGAGAGGGAAGATTGAAAGATCAAGAGATGATGGGGAGTAACGGAGAGAAACACATGGAGGGAGGAAAGATGGAGAAAAGATAGTGAGTAAGGGAGAGGAAAGATTGAGAGAGGGAAGAAGGAAGGGAAGATCAAGAGATGATTGGGAGAAAGGGAGATGAAAGATAGAGAAATGATAGGGAGTAAGGGAGAGGAAAGGAGAGAGAGGAAAGATGGTGAGATGATAGGAAGTCAGAGGAAAGAAAGGAGGAAATATGTATAGGTAATAGGAAAGGAGGGAGCAAAGATGGAGAGTTTATATAGAGTAAGGGAGAGGGGAAAGATGGAGGGAGGGAATATGGAGAGATGATGGGAAGTGAAGAAGAAAGGGAGGAAAGATGGAGACATAGATAGTATGGGAGAGAGGGAAAGGCAGAAAAATGGTGAGGTAACGGAGTAAGAAAGAGGAGAGGTGGTGGGGAGTAAAGGAGCGAGAATGGACGGTCGAAAGATAGAGATGAAAGTAAGAGAGAGAGAGAGAGAAGGGAGGAAAGATGGAGAGATGATGGGGAGTAATATAGAGAGGGGAGGGGAAACATGGAGAGATTATAGGGAGCAAAGGAGAAAGAAAAGAGGGATGAAAAATGGAGAGATGATAGTATGGGAGAGAGACAAAGCATTGAGGGTAGTTGGCGATATGATGGGAAGTAAAGGAAAGGGAGAAGACGGGAGGGGGGAAGATGGAGAGATGGTAAGGGAAAGGGAGAAATGGGAGGATTGAAATGGGCAGATGCTAGAGGGTATGGGAGAGAGAAGTAGGGAAATGAGGAGACAATAGGGAGTAAGATAAGGCAGCGAGGAAAGATGGAGAATGTAGGGTGTAAGGAAGGGAGGGAAGATAGCAAGACAAGTGATAGAGAGAAAGAAAGGGAAGGAGGAAAGCAAGAGAGATGATAGAGGGAGTAAGGGAGAGAGACGAGAGGAAAGATGGAGAGATGATTGGGAAAGAGAAATAAAAGGAAGTAGGGATAGTGGATGAAAGGGAGAAAGGAAGACAATGAGAGACCGGTAAGTGTAGAGTGAGGAAGAGAAAGGAAGCAAGAAAAGTGGCAAGAGAGGAAGGGGAAAGAGGGAGAAATGGACAGAGGTATGGGAGCGAAAAATAGAAAGGAAAAATGAAGAAAGAAATGAATAGGTGGAAAAAGGGAAGAGTAAGAGAGAACATACAGTAGAGACGAAGTATGAAAGAAAGGAAAGCATAAAACAGGAGAAAAAAATTGTGTGGGAAATGAGAAAATGAAAGCCCGAAAGAGGAAGGGTTAGTAGAAAGGGATTAAGGGAAGAAAAGGAAGAGAAGGAGGAAGGAAGAGTAGAGGAAAAAATAAAGAATGGAGATAATGTAGACGGGAAAAACAGGAAGGGAGAGGAGAAACATGGAAGACAGGAGAAATATGCAAAGGAGAGAGAGAATGAGAGAAAGTAAGGGGATAAAGCAGGGAAAGCAGGAGACAGAGTTGGAGAGGGAGGGGGTGGAGAGTGAAGGAGATGGATTTAGGAGGTTGCACACTGTGGAGCAGTGGGAATAGTAGCATTATTAAGCTGTAAGGGAGCCCTGGGGATACAGAGAGGAGAATGGGGGCAGTGATTATGAGAGCTTTCCAGGAGGAGGTGTAGGGGGCGAACTGCTTGTTCCCAGCCTCATGATGTGCCTTAACGACAACCCTCTCAGTGGATAGAATAATGTAGGATTAATGCCAGAGCCTTCCCATCCTATTCCCACAGCTCCATCATTCCAAGAGAACATTTCAAGATCCGTGAACTCAAATTTCCCTGCGCCTGTAAATATCCAGCAGAAGAAAATTCTATCATCCCATATGTGATCCAATAACACTCGCTGCGGTGAGGGTGACTGTCTATAGATATAGCATACAGCTAGAGGTGGTCTGAATTGTGGACTCTGTGGTCCCAAAGATGTCTCACCCACCGTACAAGACTATTTGTTAACCATGACATCTCATATGTCATCCTCCCAATTACAATCCAATTCAGCAAGATCGATAAACCTTCCTGCCGTAGCAGCCATTTAATTTCGCATTGCCATGTGCTGGCTCCTTCTAATATTTTCTTTCCTTAATGACTGTGTAGCGGCTTATTGCTCAGTGAAATTAATTACAGATCCACTGGGACCTTGCTCAATCACTTAACGCAGGGGTTTGCGCCTCTCATTACCCCCACCCTGATCTTTGTGACCTATAGAGACAGTTTAATAACTGCATTTGTCGCGCTGAAGAAATGATTGCTTATTGATCTGCTCTACGCCGTTTCCGAAGGAGTAAATTACACCGTGACAGAAATATCATACTTGCTCTTGTGCCAGGGAAGTGATATACAGACATGTGGTGTATAAACCATGCCCATGGCAGTTCCCATTTATTTCACATGCATGTTTATGATCATTAGTAGTAATTAGAGGTTAACTCCATTCAGCATAGGTGAGCGTAGGTGGGGAATACGGTATATCACAACCTCTATATTTACCTAACCATATGGACCAGGAGTATTTATCCGCCTGTTTTGGCCCTTTTTGGTCCTGCCATGGACCCCTAATAACCCCTTCACTCTATATTTAGAGTATTAAACTATATTTTGTCCATATCTTTCAATCCTCTGCCTAACAGATTCTGCTGGACTTGAAGATATGTGAGATCCATCACTTTGTAATCCCTAAAAAGGAATTATGGGCTATGGCAGAAGTGGTCCAGGACAGTGGTCACCTTCCTTTATGTGCACAAGAGCTAGACTTATTGGATACCAAAAGGTACTTCTAAGACAGAATTAAGACTCCTGTTTTGAAGTTCTCCTTTAACATAAAGTCTTCAAATTCAACTCCTAATGCTCTGCAGTATGCAGAGCTGTAATAAAGGTATGGAGATACATCTTAAGCTACTTGTGAAGAGGTTATTGTTTGACTTGCAGCTCCGAGCTAAGGACGAGGGGAGTAGGAGGATGGGGGGTGGAGGTTATTTTTGTCACCTGGAGGACCCTATTGTAGAGGTGACTGCTGCAGGTCTCAAGGTCTCTGTTGTGATCCAATATGAAATCAAGGCATTCTTTGTTACTGCAGCAACCAGTGTTTCTACGGAAACTGCAAGAGGACAACCTAGACGAGATTAGGGATGAGAGTGACTCTAAAAAATATATATTAAGCTTATCATTCTATATATCGTGCAGGTTGATAATGGATCAGGGAGCACAGCTTCCTTTTTTTAGGCTTTGACAGTCACACTGGTAATGATCATGTTTCAGCTTTCGTCGGCCTCTAATTAGCGTGGGATTAATTACTGTGTAGTGGCACCAAGTGTCTTTCTCCTGGCACAATGTCTCACTGTGCTGTGTATCCACGCAGGGTGAAATAAGCCGGTGGGTGATGGCATATAATTATACACCTGCCACTCCTGCTCATCCGACGTATGATCAAGTGCAAACTTTAACACTGTTCATCCTGAGCTTTTCAGTTCATGAATATAATGCCAACACAACAGTCTACAATAGCAAGTACATAATACAGCAGTAGAAAAGTGGAAGCCTGGTGGTAATGTAGTAGCTCTGCCAGGTTATACAGCTGAGGACGTATAATATCCAGCAATCTGTTATGAGAACAGTTAGATGCTAAGAGCTCGTACCGCAGATCATCATTAGCTCCCCTTTTCCAGGAGCTGAACACACCGGACGCTGCTAAATAATTCACCAGGCAGAATCCTATCTCATTAACAGTCCATTAACGAGCGGCAAGGAGCTTGCTTACCGGTATGCTATAGATACTCCTCCTGAAAATGGAGGCAAGGTGGGGGAAGACGATTAAAATTTTTGAAAGAAAGTATTTCCAAGAGCAAAATTAATTGATTTTTAACACTACCGACGAATGTAGAGTTAGTGATTCATGTTACTATTCCCATTGTTTTGTTTCCTCACGCAATACTTTACACTGCAGCACTACCTTATATGGGGGAGAAGCCATATCCCTGTTCATCATGAACCCCTGATGGAGCAGAATACAAGAATGACACTTTAGAACGGTGCCTCTTTCTGGTGATGACCATGCTGGAAGTATGGGACTTTACACATTTTGTCCAAATGCCTGAGAAGTTTGCATGAATTTGGATCCTTAACCCCTTCACCTCGAGCCTGTTTTCACCTTCCTGACCAGGCCAATTTTTTTAAATTCTGACCAGTGTCACTTTATGTGGTAATAACTGTGGAACGCTTTAACAAATCAGTGATTCTGAGATTGATTTTTTTTTTCGTGACACATTGTACTTTATGCTAGTGGTACATTTAGGTCAAAATGTTTTGTGTTTATTTGTGAAAACATTGGATTTTTGGTGAACATTTCGCAATTTTCAAACTTTAAATTTTTGCAACCTTAAACCAGTTAGTTATGCTGGAACAAAATAATTGATAAATAACATGTCTACTTTACTTCTGCATAATTTTTTAAACATAATTTTTTTTGTTTGAAAGATTAAAAGTTGATCAGCAATTTCTAATTTTTCCAACAAAATTTACCAAACCGTTTTTTTAGGGACCACATCATGTCTGAAGTGACTTTGAAAGGCCTATATTACAGGAAATACCATAAGTGACACCATTCTAAAAACCGCACCCCTCAAGGTGCTCAAAACCGCATTCAATAAGTTTATTAACCCTTTAGGCATTTCACAGGAATTAAGCAATGTGGAAGGAAAAAAAATAACATTTTAACAGGATAACTTTGTTGTGCAATTTTTGCTGATTACACCGATTCACCACATATGGTGGAAAACTAGGGTTTCGGCACACTGCAGGGCTCTGAAGGGTAGGAGCGCCAACTGACTTTCGGAAGGCAAAATTGTCTGGAATAGATAGCAAACGGCACATTACATTTTACAGAGCCCTTAATATGCCTAAACAGTGGAAACCCCCACAAGTGACTCCATTTTGGAAACTTGACTCCTCAAGGAACTAATCTAGAGGTGTAGTGAGCGCCTTGAAACCCACCGATGCTTCACAGAAAATTATAACGTTGAGTTGTGAAAATTAAAAAATGAAATTTTTCTGCAAAAAATGTTGCTTCAACTCCAAATTTTACATTTTCACAAGGGTAACAGCGGAAAATGGACCATACAATTTATTGTTAAATTTTTTCTTAGTACACCAAATATGTGGGGGGAAAAGTACTGTTTGGGCGCACAGAAGGGCTCGAAATGGAAGACGTGCCAATTGAATTCTGGACCGCAATTTTGGCTAGAACAGATTGCGAATGCCATGTCACATTTGACGAGCCCCTGATCTGTCAAAACAGCAGAAACCCCCAGACGTGCCCCCATTTCAGAAACTACACCTCTTGAAGAATTCATTTAGCAGTGTGGTGAGCATTTTTAACTCTCAAGCGATTCACAGACTTTTATAAGATTATTTGTATAACATAAATTTAAAATTTGCCATTTTTCCACTAAAATGTTACTATGGCCCCAAGTTTTCAATTTTTAAAATGGATAATAAGAAATAATGGAACACAATATGTTCCGCAATTTTTCCTGACCATGCTAATACCTCATATGTGGTCGAAAAGTACATTTCAGGCACAGTGCAAAGCTCAGAAGGGAAGGAACGCCATATTGTAGTTGACATTTTTCTGGAATGGTTTAAGGGTGCCTTGTAATATTGCTAGACCCCTGAGGTGCCATAACAGCAAAACCTCCCATAAGTGACCTCATTTTACAAACTGAACCTCTCAATGAATTCATCTAGGGGTGCCGTGCGCATATTGACACTACAGGTGGGTCACAGAATTTTATACCATTAAGCGGTGAAAAACAAATATATTTTTACTTCAAAACTTTGGTTTAGCTTCAGATTTTACATTGTCACACAGGAAAATGGGTAAAAATGTCACCAATCTTTGTCACACAATTTATTCGGACTCCCATGACAGCAGTACGAGAGAGGGGATCCGCCCTTCAGGAACAGGAAACCTACAGATACAAAAGGGCGGCACCTCTCCCCATGCATCAGTTGGTTTCCTGTTCCTGGAGGGACAGATTCCTACAAATAAAGATCCTATAGGACCCAGGCCGGCCGGCCGAATCAGGTAGCGAGGGGGTCTCCTACCTCGGCCGGTGCGGGAGTCCCTGGAGACGCCACGGTGGTCCTGGCTGGACTGCACGTCGGTGGCGTATGGCAGCAGGGAGCAAAGTCCGGAGGATCTTCTTGCCTCCATCAGTGCCAGCGCAGGTATGTATGCCCGTCCCTTCAGGTCTGGGCGGCGGTACAGTGGGTTTGCGGTGTGCCGGCGTCAGGAGTTGGAGGCCGTCCGGAGCGCTGCTGTCCGTTCCCGGCGTCCTGCACCGCTCTCAGCGTGTGCTGGAGCGTTTCCGGGCAGCGGTGACGTCGGGGCGGAGTCGGCGGGCGCTTCCGGGTCGCGGGGTGGCTGCGTATGCGCAGTCGATCCAAGATGGCGGCGCCCATCGGATCCTGAACGCCGGATTCATCACAGGACCCGCTGACCTTCCAGCTGCAGCCTGAATAGCGGGGACCAATGGGATGGTGCCTGGCAGTCTGCTGACCGGATTCCGAGGGGGATTTAAGCAGGTGTTGGTTTTAGAACCCTGCTTTTGGTCACATTCTCATCATGGAGGAAAGTGATGGTGAGCAGCAGCCTCAGCTGCTGGATGAAGTGCGACAGAAGCCCAAGGGAAAGGAGCATGTCGGGAGTGACCAGTCTAGTCGTAAGAGCTCATCCAAGCAGGGATCCAGAGCATCGACTAGCAAAGAACCCCCTCGTATTCTGGTACCTGTTTTGGCGTGCACTGGTAAGTGATCTACGTGAATGTTCACTCAGTGACGCGGGCCCCTTATACTTTGTAATTTTAGGGGAAGAAAAGTACAGGCATGATGAAACATAAGGAGTGCGCCCTCCGCGGGATCCCCTTACCAGATTCTTACCCCAAAAAATGATGTGCCACCTGTATACAGCAGACGGTGAGGTCTACAGGAGTGGTGGGGTTGAGTGACATCAGGTCGGTTAGAGGTTACCACCCTTATTGTCCTCCCCTAGGTAGCGGAAGAATCTGCGAGTGCAGCCAGTTTAAAGGAGATGATCCGCATGGAAGTAAGGGAATCTCTGCGATCCCTATCCCAGGCGGGTGGTTCAAAGCATAAATCTCCCTTGGTGTCTGATTCTTCGGAGGAAGAAAGAGAAGAAGGTTCTTATGACTCTATTCCCTCTTCATCTGAAGAGGACTCTGGCCGATTTTGCCTACCTCTTGACCGGGTTGACAAATTAGTTAAATCAGTCAGAGGCACAATGGGCCTGGAAGAGCCTAAAACTCAACCTTCCAGGCAAGAGATTATGTTCAGCGGGTTGGATCATAAAAAACGTAGATCCTTTCCGGTGAACGATAAAATTCAGGATTTAATTCTACGAGAGTGGAAGAAACCTGAAAAAGGCTCATTACCACCAGCATTGAAGCGCAGATACCCCTTCGATGATACAGCAGTGGTTACCTGGGACAAGGCCCCTAAATTAGATGCTGCAGTGGCGAAAGCATCAAAGAAAGCCTCATTACCATTTGAGGATATGGGGACCCTTAAAGATCCTCTTGATAGGAAGGCAGACACCTTCCTTAAAGGTACCTGGGAGATGGCGGCCGGATCTTTGAGACCGGCAGTGGCTGCAACATGTATGGCCAGATCGTTAATGGTCTGACTGGATCAGTTGGAGTCACAACTTAAAGAAGGCGCGTCCAGGAATACAATCCTCAATGCGCTCCCGGGAATTCAAGATGCTGCGGCCTTCCTGTCGGAATCTTCGGTTGACTCAGTGAGAATGGCGGCCAGGGCAGCAGGACTTTCCAATGCGGCTCGTAGAGCCTTATGGTTGAAGTGTTGGTCTGGAGACATTCAATCAAGATCCAAGCTCTGCGCCATCCCATGCAAGGGGGAATATCTCTTCGGGCCAACTCTGGATGAGTTGCTTGAGAAAGCAGGGGATGACAAGAAAAAGTTCCCCAATTTAGCATCAGCATCTTACCGTCGCCCTTTCAACAGGAGGAGATTTGGTCGCGGAAGGAAACGCGTATCCTCACCCTCTAGAGATAATTTTAGATGGGAGGATAGACGCAGGAGAGGTACGGGCTACATGTTTCGCCGTTCCTCAAAAGAACGTAAAAAGCCAGACCAATGACTAGCAATCCCTGTGGGAGGGAGATTGGCAGCCTTCTCTTCCGCATGGTCTGACATCACAAATAGTGACTGGGTCCGAGGCATTATATCAGACGGTCTGAGACTGGAGTTTAACCACTGGCCTCGTGATAAATTTAAATTAACCCCCTTACGTTCCTCCATGGTTGAACAGACAGCTTTGGAAGCTGAAGTCATGAATTTATGTCTTAAAGTGCTGGTTGAAATCCCAGATTCAGAAAGAGGAAGAGGGTTCTACTCTCCTCTATTTCTGATTCGAAAACCAGATAAATCATTTAGAACTATCATTAATCTTAAATCCCTTAATGAGTTCCTGGTTAATAAAACCTTCAAAATGGAGTCAATCAGTTCTACAATAAAGATGTTGTTCAAACACTGCTTCATGGTAGTTGTAGATCTAAAGGATGCATACTATCATATACCTATCCATGAGAACTTCCAGAGGTTCCTAAGGGTTGCGGTGTCTATAGAGGGAACTGTTTGTCATTTTCAATTTAGAGCCCTTCCCTTCGGTATTTCAGCAGCACCTAGGGTGTTTACTAAAGTAGTCGCTGAGGTTATGGTGCATTTATGGGAATTCAATATCCTCATTATTCCTTATCTGGATGATTTCCTTATTGTGGGAAATTCAGCAGATCATTCCCTTTCACAAGCAAAGATAGCTGCGACCAAACTAGAGCATCTGGGCTGGATTATAAATTATGAGAAATCCCGTTTACAGCCCATAAAAATTCAAAGATTCCTTGGGCTGTTATTAAATTCAGAGACCCAACAATGCTGTCTTCCACCTGATAAATTGCTCCACATCCAACAACAGGTGTTAAAGGCGATTAATAGACCGTCCATGACCCTTAGGCAGGCTATGTCACTGTTAGGATCCCTAACTTCGTGTATTCCCGCCGTGCGTTGGGACCAATGCCATACCAGACCTTTACAGTACGAGGTACTGGATAATGATAGAGCCTTACAAGGGTCCTTGCAGGGTCAGGTGACATTAAGTTCGGTAGTTCTTACATCTCTCAGATGGTGGCTAGAAGAAGATGATCTGTCAGCAGGAGTCCCCTGGGTGACACATGTGACTCGTGTAATAACAGACGCCAGCCCTACGGGGTGGGGGGCACACATGGGTGACATCGTAGTTCAGGGGCTATGGGACCCCCGAACATCAGCCTCCTCTAATCAGAGAGAGTTAATGGCAATTGAATTGGCAGTTAAGGAACTCCTCGTGTATCTACAGGGTCACCATGTCAAGATCCTCTCCGACAACCAGGTGGCAGTGGCCTACGTAAATCACCAGGGTGGAACACATTCCGAATCTCTGATGGAAGTAGCGGACCGCCTGCTTCAGGCAGCAGAAAGCCATTTACTATCTTTAACTGCGCTGCATTTAAAAGGGAAAGAAAATATAAAAGCAGACTTTCTAAGCCGCAACACCTTAAAACAAGGAGAATGGTCTCTGAACAGAGACATCTTCAATCAGATTGTCCACATGTGGGGTCATCCAGAGGTGGACCTGTTTGCCACCAGGGACAAGAGGAAAGCAAAAAAGTTCTGTTCCCTAAATCCCAGGGAGAATCCGTTGGCAGTGGATGCTTTCCTGATCAGATGGGATTTCCAATTGGCTTATGCGTTTCCCCCACTGGGCCTATTGCCTCTTGTGGTCAGAAAGATAAGGGAGGATCAAGCAAGAGTCATACTGATCGCCCCCTTCTGGCCCAGAAGGGCTTGGTTTCCATGGCTCAGGACCATGTCAGTGAAAGACCCCTGGGTACTCCCGGACATTCCGGATTTACTCCATCAGGGTCCAATCAGCCATCCGCAAGTGATGGGGCTCCATTTGACGGCATGGAGTTTGAGAGGTCGTTGTTAAAAAAGAGGTTTTTCCCCAAATTTAATTGATGCCTGTCACGATTCACACCGTGACTTATGAAGAGTAGAAAACATATAACAACAAAGATCTACTCTAGAACCTGGAGGAAGTTCCTGGCCTCTTCAGATTTTAAAATCGAAGAAGGGATACCAATTAACCAGATTTTAGAATTCCTGCAGAAAGGGTTAGGAGCTAAATCTATCTACAAGTACGTTAAAAGTACAAGTCTCAGCCCTAGGGGCCCTATTTTCTTGTAACATTGCTAATAATTATTGGGTATCAAGGTTTATAAAAGCATCTAGTAGAGCTAGACCTATACACAAGAACAGGTTGGTGCCTTGGGATCTCAACCTAGTCCTTTCAGCCTTGACTAGAGAACCGTTTGAGCCCTTGCATTCAGCCTCAGTTAAATTATTGTCCCTCAAAACAGCATTTTTAGTAGCAATAACATCTGCTCGTAGGGTAGGGGACATACAAGCACTCTCTAGACTCTCCCCTTATACCGAGTTTCTACAGGACAGTAGTCCTCAAACCGGACCCAGCCTATTTGCCAAAAGTGGCCTCACATTTTCACAGATCACAGGAGATAGTGTTACCATCATTTCTCCCTAATCCTTCTAATTCTAAGGAAGAACTACTCCATACATTAGATGTTAGGAGATGCCTGTTAGAATATATCGCAGTCACTGACGCTTGGAAGAGAGATAATGCGTTATTTTTATCACTCTAAGCCCTTTCCTAGGACCTTGGAAGATCGAAGTACACACTAGCGAAGTGGATTAGGGAGGCCATCTCTCTGGCTTATACTACAGGTGGAGGTCCGGCTCCGCAGAATCTGAGGGCGCATTCCACCCGGGCCTTGGCTACATCCTGGGCGGAAAGGTCTGGAGTATCAATCGACCAGATATGTAAGGCAGCTACGTGGTCATCCTCTTCCACCTTTTTCAAACACTATCGGTTGGACTTGGGGTTCTCCTCTGATCTCCCCTTCGGCTTAAGGGTGCTACAAGCTATAGTCCCTCCCTAAGGTAGTTTTACATCTCTGTAATTCTCTCGTAGTGCTGTCATGGGAGTCCGAATAAAGCATTAAGCTACTTACGGGTAGCGGCATTTTTCGGAGGCCCATGACAGCACCCTTAGTTCCCTCCCTTTTCACGTGGGGGTTGCACTTCCTATAATATATATAAAGAGATATATAGATCTCACGTGTGATTTCTAGTTATATTACAATGGATTGATTTGGTATATAATCTGTATATAATGTATATTTGTGTGCTACTAACCACGGTAGTCCTCTCAGGCTCTAATATACAACTGATGCATGGGGAGAGGTGCAGCCCTTTTGTATCTGTAGGTTTCCTGTTCCTGAAGGGTGGATCCCCTCTCTCGTAGTGCTGTCATGAGCCTCCGAAAAATGCCGCTACCCGTAAGTAGCTTAATGCTTTCTACTGAACGTGGCAATGCCCCATATGTGGATGTACAGTACTGCTTAGGCTTCTTTCACACTTCAGTTCTTTGGCGTCAGTCAGCTCCGACATCGTGACGGATCGACGGATCCGTCACAATTGTTGGAAAAACTGTTCCGACGGATCAGTTTTTCTGACGGATCAGTTATACTGATCCGTCACAAAAACGGATCCGTTGGAACCGTTGCGACCGTTTTTACATCCGTTGGAACCATTTTTTGACGGATCCGTTTTTTTTAAAAGGGAGGATCTCCATGTGATTGGCTACTGGAAACTACTGGAAAACTATATATACTGTGTATTTACATCACATCTTTGAAAGGTTGTACAGAAAGTGGCAAAGATGGAAGGGGTGCTGGCAAACATAGCGAAGATATGTGCGGATTTTACTTTTGAGGCAAATCGGTTGGCAGTCATCGTTCGGGACAAGGAGGAGGAAAGACTGCGCATCCTGCAGCAGCAGCGGAAGGGAAGGCTGTGGATCCATCCCATCACAGCCCAACGCATGACCCGTGGTGTTTGTTCCACACTTTACATTGAACTGAGGGAAAACCCTCAGAAGTTCTTCAACTATGTGAGGATGAAAGCCGAAAATTTTGAAATTTTATTGGGCCATGTGGAAGACTCTATACGGAGACGAGACACCCAGATGCGCTTCTCCATATCACCAGCAGAGCGTCTCATGGTGACTATTCGGTAAGTTGTTTTTTGTTTTTTTTTTGTTTTTTTTAAATGATTCTCATTCATCAGACTTATAACTGCAATGTTGTATTTTGAAGTTTTTATTAATTATTGTGTTTTCCTTTTGTTAACAGATTCCTTGCAACTGGAGAGTCGTTTTCATCCCTACATTTCCAGTTCAGGCTTGGGATATCCACAATCTCAGGGATCATCAGAGAGACCTGCCGGGCATTGTGGGATTGCTTACAAGCGGAATACATTCCAGAGCCATCACAGGAGAGGTGGCTGGAGATTGCACAAAATTTTGAACAGATATGCCAGTTCCCAAATTGTGTGGGAGCAGTCGATGGGAAGCATATAAGGATTGTCAAACCTTCTGGCTCGGGGTCAGAATTTTACAACTATAAGGCCGGGGTCACACATGCGTGTTTTACGTACGTAAGCGCGCAAAAACTACGTACGTAAAACTTGCATAACATACGGCACAATGCTTCTCAATGGGGCTGCTCCTATTAGCCGTATATTACGGTTCAGTATTATACGGCTTTCTACGGCCGTACAAAATCGCAGCATGCTGCGTTTGTCAGCGTATTGCGCAAAAAAATCGCCAATGAAAGTCTATGGGGGCGAGAAAAATACGGATTCCACACGGACCAGCAGTGTGACTTGCGAGAAATACGCAGCGGTGTTAGTGACAAGTCGGTAATTCAATTGCTGGCTTTTCATTTCTCCTGCACAAACCCGACAGGATATGAGACATGGTTTACATACAGTAAACCATCTCATATCCCCTTTTTTTGCATATTCCACACTACTAATGTTAGTAGTGTGTATGTGCAAAATTTCAGCGCTGTAGCTGCTGAAATAAAGGGTTAAATGGCGGAAAAAATTGGCGTGGGCTCCCGCGCAATTTTCTCCGCCAGAATGGTAAAGCCAGTGACTGAGGGCAGATATTAATAGCCTGGAGAGGGTCCATGGTTATTGGCCCCCCCGTGGCTAAAAATATCTGCCCCCAGCCACCCCAGAAAAGGCACATCTGGAAGATGCGCCTATTCTGGCACTTGGCCACTCTCTTCCCACTCCCTGTAGCGGTGGGATATGGGGTAATGAAGGGTTAATGCCACCTTGCTATTATAAGGTGACATTAAGCCAGATTAATAATGGAGAGGCGTCAATTATGACACCTATCCATTATTAATCCAATTGTTGGAAAGGGTTAAAAAAACACACACACATGATTTAAAAGTATTTTAATGAAATAAACACAGCGGTTGTTGTAATAATTTATTGTTCTCTCAATCCATCAGGAACACCCTCGCTTGGAAAAATAATAAACGCACAAGATACATACCTTCTGGTGAACCGTCTCGTCCCATGAAGTAATCCATCTGAAGGGGTTAATTAATATTACAGGCACAAGCTGCGATAAACCACTCGCTCGTGCCTGTAATCCCCGGTTGCTGAAAGGAAAGCAGTGATCTATACTTACATTGAGTCGCGGTGAGGCGCCCTCTGGTGGATGTTCTCATGAACTGCAGCCTGGGAACTTTTTCCCACGCTCCAGGTCATATGAGGACATCCACCAGGGGGCGCCTCACCGCGACTGAAGGAAATGTAGGTCAATGACCTACATTTCATTCATTCGCCGGGGAATTACAAGCACGAGCACCGCTGCATTTAGCAGGGCTCCTGCCTGTAATATTAGTTAACCCCTTCAGATGGATTACTTCATGGGACGAGACGGTTCACCAGAAGGTATGTATCTTGTGCGTTTATTATTTTTCCAAGCGAGGGTTTGCAAATGGATTGAGAGAGCAATAAATTATTAAAACAACCGCTGTGTTTATTTCATTAAACTACTTTTTAATCATGTGTGTGTGTGTGTTTTTTAACCCTTTCCAACAATTGGATTAATAATGGATAGGTGACATAATTGACGCCTCTCCATTATTAATCTGTCTTAATGTCACCTTACAATAGCAAGGTGGCATTAACCCTTCATTACCCCATATCCCACCGCTACACGGGAGTGGGAAGAGAGTGGCCAAGTGCCAGAATAGGCGCATCTTCCAGATGTGCCTTTTCTGGGGTGGCTGGGGGCAGATGTTTTTAGCCACGGGGGGGGGCCAATAACCATGGACCCTCTCCTGGCTATTAATATCTGCCCTCAGTCACTGGCTTTACCATTCTGGCGGAGAAAATTGCGCGGGAGCCCACGCCAATTTTTTCCGCCATTTAACCCTTTATTTCAGCAGCTACAGCGCTGAAATTTTGCACATACACACTACTAACATTAGTAGTGTGGAATATGCAAAAAAAATGGGGATATGAGATGGTTTACTGTATGTAATCATGTCTCATATCCTGTCGGGTTTGTGCAGGAGAAATGAAAAGCCGGCAATTGAATTACCGGCTGTTCACAGATATCGCGCTGAATGAAATCTAAATACAGAATATATATATATGTGTCTCAATGACACCTACTGTATTCTCACCCATCCCTTGTAGATTGTGAGCCCTCGCGGGCAGGGTCCTCACTCCTCCTGTACCAGTTATGACTTGTATTGTTCAAGATTATTGTACTTGTTTTTATTATGTATACCCCTCCTCACTTGTAAAGCGCCATGGAATAAATGGCGCTATAACAATAAATAATAATAATAATATATATACTGTATATATGTTTTCCTGAACATTTGAGCACATAAATCCATTAGATGTCGGTTTTGCAAGCCTGCGCGAAAATCTCGCAGTACGGATGCCATACGGATTACATACGGAGGATGCCATGCGCAAAATACGCTGACACACCCTGACTACGGATCAATATTTTGGGAACATTTCTCCATATTACGGCCGTAGTACGGACGTATAATACGTGGCGTATTGTCTTACGCCATGTGTGACTCCAGCCTAAGAAGTACTTCTCAATTGTATTGATGGCCATAGCCGACGCACACTGCAAGTTCATCGCTGTGGATATCGGTGCGTATGGACGCGCAAATGACTCACAGATTTTTAAAACTTCACCAATGGGGCGTCTGTTGTATGGAGAGACATTTGACTTTCCGCCCCCTAGACCTCTCCCTGGAACCACCGGTCCACCGTTACCATTTGTTTGTGTTGGAGATGATGCCTTCCAGCTTTCCCCACATTTGCTTAAACCCTTTGGAAGTAGTGGACTGACCCAGAGGAAGAAATTTTTCAATTACCGCTTAACCAGAGCACGAACAGTTGTGGAATGTGCTTTTGGCATCCTAACTGCTAAATGGAGAATACTACTAACTGCAATTAAACTGCAGACTGAAACTGTTGATGATGTGGTGAAGGCTTGCGTGGTACTTCACAATTTTGTTTTATCAAAAGAACATGTTTCCCTGGAGGATAATGTGTCAGAAAGCACCTTGCGGGATTACCACAACGCAACTTTTCGCAGTCCAGTAGCAGTCTCCAGAATGCGGGACAATTTTGCAGACTACTTCATGTCTCCTCCAGGATCAGTTGACTGGCAGTATGAAGTGGTGTAAAAAATTTTTTTTTTCAATTTTCACACTTGTAAAAATACCATTTTTTTGTTTGGTTACAAAACCTTTGGACTTTAACCTCGCAGTATTTTATGTTTTGTACCGGTACCCCTTTACACATTTTCTACTGTTACTATTACCATAACCTTGGTGGTTTTAATACCGTTTTTTTTTAAAAAAAGAGAAAGACCATAAAATTGTTTTTAAACCACAAAAAGTTTTATTTATGTACAAGTTTTTAAAGGTTCTCACAATTTGGGGTGGAGATAGTAGTGGAGGGGCTGACAGGGCGGGCCACGTCGATAGGGGGGGACGATAGGGGGGGACACGACATCACGGGGAGGAACAGAAGTGGAATGGGTGGTGAAAACATGAGGTTGGGCAGGGAGTTGAGGTACAGATGTGGACTGTGAGAGGTATGGGGAAGGTGTTGGTGGGATTGGGAATGGTGAAGTTAAAGGGGGAAGAATGGAAAGGGGAAGGTAGGAACTGGGAAATACTGAGGGGGGAAGGAAGGTATGGCGAAGGAGTAGAAGTAGGATGGACGGGAGGAGGACGGACGGGAGGATAGACGGCAACTTGAGAGGGGAAAGGTGTTGAAACATGAAGGGTAGGTGGAGGGGCTTGGGACATCGCCTGCTCTAGAGCAGTGTGGCAGCCTTGCATCACATGCATCTGCAGGTCAGGACTTAGATTTTCCATGTGCCTAAGCACTGACTGAAAAAAAAGTGTCTTGGTGACTGGTTTGCATCTGATTGCATCCTATCCAGACGACTGCTGAGTTCCAATATGCTTTTGTTAAGCATATTGTACCCAGCAGATGTTTGCTCACCCAAAAGCTTGATGGCATTCTGGAAGGCTGCATTCAGATGCAAAAACTCCGGCGCATAGCTCCTTTCCTGACCTCTCTGGCGCTGCTGTCCTGACCCCAAAGGTGTTCTAGATGTTGCGGCAGTGTCAGAGGGGTGGGGTAAAGGGAACTCTAACTCATCACCTGCAGCTTCATGTGACAAAGTCTGCCCTGCTGCTCCAGCGCTGGTGGATGGGAGACAGACACAGAGGGGTCGACGTGGTCCCCGGTGGCGGACCCCTGAGAGATCGCTCCAGAGGGGTGCAACTCTGATGCAGGCTCCCGAGTGCTGCAGACAGTACTGTAAAAGAAGGAAAAAAAAAAAAAAAATAGTATCTTGATATTACAATTGCCCTTGCTGCCCCAAAAAATAGAAGGTTACACATTTTAACAGTTTGACTGAAAACATGTGGTGTTGAATATTTACCTTCTGCTCAGCAGCGTCGACCGGAGGAACGACAGGGCTCTGGCATATTTGTACCTGCTCCTGTGTCCTCTAGATCCACTCGGGGCCTGCATCTCCTTGTTAAATTCCCTCCTGAAGGGATCCCTGAGTGACCGCCACCGCACGATAACCCTGTTACCTGGAAAGAGAAAGCAAAAATTGGTTACTATACAACACATTAAATCATGCTAACATAAGGTAATGAAGTGTGAATACTTACGCGCTAGATCCTGAACCCGAGCTTCGAGTTCCTCCCAGTTATCAATAACAGCACTGCACACTTCCTCCCATAGCCGTCGGGTGACGAACTGGTCAGCATGGCGGCGGTCTCCCATGTTCAATAACGGCTCCCGACTTTGGACCGCTTGGATGAGGGTGTCCACATCTATCCCCTCCTCTTCCTCAGCCTGTTCGGGAGCACGCTGTGAAGCAACAAAAAAAAAAGAATAAAAAGGGAAATATTATACCACATAAATTTTACAGTATGCTAAACACCAAACCAAAAAAGGAACTTACTCTTCGGTGACCGCCGCGATTAGCATTCCGACGACTATGGGAGGTGCTCTGAGGAACTCTACATCGAGCCCCGGATTGTGAAGACTAATAAAAAATAAATAAATAAATAAATTATGTGCTTGGATGGAGGCATATCTACTGTGTGTGGGCTGTGGTGAATGTATGTGTTGGGTGTAGTGTGTTTTATGTGAGGATCTGTATCTGCAAAACTTACACTATGCGCTCCCGCTCCTCTCATTTCTCCACCCTGCCCGTCTCCTTCTGGAATCCCCTCTGCTGCATCTTCCTGTGTAAACAGAATAAATACATATAGGGTTCAAAAACATATTACCAGAGATGTACCAAAAAATTTTTATGAAGAAAAAAAAAAAAAACCTCAGGTGGCTGACGATGTGAGGGGGGGCTCTTAGAAGAAGACATTATGGTATCCGTTTTCTGCCTGCGTCTGTCTTGGTCCCTAGTCCCTTGGTCCCTAGAATCTGCAAGTATAAAGAGAGTTCTAAGCTACTATACAAAAGGATAAAAAGAGAAATGATCCAGCTGGAGGTGGAGGCAGTTCAAACTTTGTGAGACTTTATTAGACAACTAAACCGATAAATAGTTCTTCAAAATGAAAAATCTTTACATAGCAAACACCTGGCACACCAGTGAGGAGGATCAACGCGTTTCAACTATGAAGTCTTACTCATGATCATGAGTAAGACTTCATAGTTGAAACGCGTTGATCCTCCTCACTGGTGTGCCAGGTGTTTGCTATGTAAAGATTTTTCATTTTGAATAACTATTTATCGGTTTAGTTGTCTAATAAAGTCTCACAAAGTTTGAACTGCCTCCACCTCCAGCTGGATCATTTCTCTTTTTGTCTTCATTTGCTGTGGGCGCTCACCCTGAACCGTGCTGGGCGTTGGCAGGTCTGGGGATTTCGTCCAAGACCGGTAAGCTGACTATATTCCTTTTTTCTTTTGTTATACAAAAGGATAGACGCAGCTTTTCGGGACTTTATACTTACATCTGTTTTCAAAGCTTTGGGGGGCCTGCCTGCGTCTGTCTTGGTCCCTTGGTCACTCGTCACTTGGTACCTAGAATCTGCAAGTATAAAGAGAGTTCTAAGCTACTATACTATGAATTGCTATGCCAAATTACATTCCCCCCCCCCCTAAAAAAAAATGTAACCACACCTAAAAAATAAAAAAAATAAAAATGTTAACTTGATATGCTTGATGTACAAGCTGCAAAACCCTCCACCTCCTGTTTCCCCCCCAAATTCCATGAAAGCAACACCAAAACTACTTCAATCTTGATATGCGCCATGCGCATGTTGGTAAACCTACCCCACCCCCTCCTCCAGACACAGTTTCAACCTTATAAAAAAATTCCCTCATTCAAAGTTAAAATACCAATACCCAAAAATGAAAACTATGGTTACCCTAGTTACTATTTTGTATAACCAGATAACATTTTGTATACCAAAGGTTTGCATTCTGTGTGTGTATATATAGATAGATATAGAACCTCAAACACCTTTATTGAATGTAGACCAGTTATAAATTTATCTTGAAATCATACTACGGACAGTTTTGTGTAATTTTTATTACAATTTTTTTTTCTTTTTTTTTTTTCTTCCTTTTTTTGGTTGGAAAGTAGGAGCTACACTGCTCTTTATTTGAAATAGCAGTACAGTATGTTAATGTATGAAAAAAAAAAAAAGGCAGAACACATCACAGCATTTATACACACACACACACACACACACACACACACACACACACACACACACACACACACACACACACACACACACACACACACACACACAGCCATTAAAAATACCAGCACAGTATGAAAAATAAAAAACATGCAAGGCGGGCACACACACGCTGGATGGCAGTACTCACATAGCAGTCTCTGGCAGGGTTTTGATGGCTGCAAGCAGGGTATGTCTTGCTGGCAGGATCTGTCTCTCTTACTAGCGGGTATGTCTTGCTGGCAGGATCTGTCTCTCTTGCTAGCAGGGTCTGTCTCTCTTGCTGGAAGGGTCTGTCTCTTGCTGGCAGGGTCTGTCTCTTGCTGGCAGGGTCTCTCTCTTGCTGGCAGGGTCTCTCTCTTGCTGGCACGGTCTCTCTTGCTGGCAGGGTCTGTGTTCTCTCTTGATGACACATTGAGAAATGAGGCCCACCTGTCCTGTTTATATAGTTTTGGGGTTGTCTGGGAAAAGTATCTACTTTTTGGAGCATGCTCAGTTGAAAAAAACGGATTGGGGCGACGGATCCGCCAAATGACGGATCCGTCGCCCATAGGCGCCCATTCTATGAAATGGCGGACGCGACTGATCCGTAGCGGACCGCCAATTAGGCGTAGAAAAAAAAACGTTACAAAGTCCGTCAATGTCTAGACAACGTCCGCCAAATTTCGACGGATCCGTCGCATGGCGGATGGAACGGAGGACCATCCGCCACAATCGGTCGCTAATGCAAGTCTATGGGGAAAATAACGGATCCGTCACAAAAAATGACGGATCCGTTATTTGATGAAAATGGCGGTTTTAGACTGACGCCAAACAACTGAAGTGTGAAAGAGTCCTTATCCATATGGCGTTGCTTGGGAAGGAAGGAGCGCTATTTGACTCCTGGAGAGCAAATTATCGCAGAATACCGTATATTTTTCGGATTATAAGATGCACTTTCCCCCCAAAATTTGTGTGGAAATTGGGGGTGCGTCTTATAATGCGAATGTTGTTATGATCCCAGTGGCTGGGGATCACAGGAAATACTAGCTAAGTAACTAAACATAGACACGAGCTCTAGGGAGATGGTAACTGGACTGACCGCAAAACCTGATCCTATCCAAACACACTAAAGGTAGCCGGTGAACGTGCCTAAAATCCTGGACGTCTCGACGCAGCCTGAGAAACTGACTACCCCTAAAGAGAAAGCAAGACCTCACTTGCCTCAAGAGAAATAACCCCAAAGATATAGGAAGCCCCCAACAAATAATAACGGTGAGATAAGGAGAAAAGACACACGTAGGAATGAAAACAGATTCAGCAAATGAGGCACGCTAATACTAGATAGCAGAAGACAGATAGCGAACTGTGCGGTCAGCAAAAAACCCTACCAAAATATCCACGCTGAGAATTCAAGAACCCCCACACCAACTAACGGTGTGGGGGGAGAAACTCAGCCCCCTAGAGCTACCAGCAAGCTGGGAAATCACATATTAGCAAGCTGGACAAGAAACAAATAGAACACTGATGATCAAAAAATGAACAAAACGGAAACTTAGCTTCTCTTGAAGAGACTGGGAGCAAGGTAGTCAGAAGGAATCAGAATAGCACTGAATACATTGACAGCAGGCATAGACTGAGAGTCCAAGTGAGGTTAAATAGAAAACCAGCCCACAGATAACGAGACAGCTGATGCCAGTCACAAACCTGCAGAAAGACAGCACTCACACAGTACCACTTGTGACCACAAGAGGGAGCCCAGAAATAGAGTTCACAACAGAATGTACCTTACTGGTACCGTTGCTGCAGGCCGCAGGCTGGGATTAAGGGGTGTCCGGAGGTGCTACGAGTGCCCGACGTTGCTGCCCAGTGCTCTGTGAGTGTCTCCAGTGCCCGGGGGCGCTGCGGGGGTGTCCAGTGTTGCTGCCCGGTGCTCTGCTGGTGTCTCCGGTGCTGCGGGTGCGCGGCCGGCACTGACCGATGCTGCTGCGGCGGTCTCCGGTGCAGGTAAAATGGCCGCCAGGGGAGCGACGCAGATGGAGATGTCGGCACCGAAATCAGCGCTGAAATCTCATCTCCCAAGATCTCGGTGCCGACATCTCCATCTGTGCATGCGCTGCTCCCCGGCGGCCATTTTACCGGAGTCCACCGCACAGGAAATCATGGGACTGCAGGGGATCTGGCCTTTCACAAAACGTCAGCAGAGCCCTGGCAGCACCGGAGACCACCACAGCAGCACCAGGCAGTGCCGTCCGGGCACCCGCAACACCGGAGACACCAGCAGAGCATCGGGCAGCAGCGGTGGACACCCACAGCAGGACCACCGGCCATTGGAGACACCAACAGAGCACCGGGCAGCAGCACCAGACACCAGCAGCACTGCCAGACACCCCTTCAACCCAGCCTGTGGCCTGCAGCATCACCCCACTCCTGCCTCCTCCAGCAGAGACCACGCTTCACCGCAGCCACAACCCCATGTAAGCAATAAGGCGCATGGATTATAAGAAGCACCATTTTCTTTGAAAAAAAAAAATTAAAAATTTTCCTAGTTTTCTCCTCAAAATTTGGGGTGCGTCTTATAATCCGGAACGTCTTATAAAGCGAAAAATACAGTAGTTTGCGGATTCCATATACAGAGCCCCTAATTGCCAGAAGAGCAGAATTCCCCCTCAAGTGACCCCATATTGGAAATTATACCCCTTTGGTAATTTATCTACAGATGTAGTGACTATTTTGACTCCATGGATGTTTACCCGTAATATGCAGCAATGAATGTTGCCAAGTGAAAATTTGCCAATCTACCATTGTAGCGTCCAGCACGTTCTAGTGCCCAGTAGATAGTAGTCACCGGGCTCCTTCAGGGTACCCCAGTACGGGGATGCCACCCTGCCCGGCTTTCTTAGGGACCTGTCAACTACATGGTACCATTTCACTAGGCCCACCAGTTCGTCCACATTCTGGGGTCTCTCTGGGAAACCAAGGTCTGCACCGGCTTAGGAAGGGAGTGAACAAATCTGTCCATGACAACCCGCTCAACCATATGGGCTGGAGTGGAAGACTCTGGCGGCAACCACTTCTGTGGAAGTAAAACATTTGGGAGCGAGGGGGTTGTCATTTTAATATACCCAGTGGTGAACCCTTTGTGTTCTGACCAGCATAGTCACTCCCACACGTGCCATAATTTCAGTTTTTAATTTGGTATATTCCGATGCACCCTGTGACGCTAAATCATAATAAGCCTTTTGGGGCTCACCACTTAGATAGGGGACCAGCACCTCCGTCCAGTGCTCTGGAGGTAGTTTCTCATGCTTCGCCACCCGCTCAAAAAGTCAAAAATGCCTCCACATCACACCGAGGTCATTTTCTACATGGCTCATCTTACTGCTTTCCAAAAATAAAGAAAAAAGCGTTCGCGGGCCGTCACTCAAATGACGGCACATCGCTAGCGCACGCCCAATGTGGACGGGCGCTAGCGATGCGTTAGCCATTACAGGCAATGGCGGCGTTAACGGACTACATTACACCGCGTTATGCCGCGGTGTAACGTAGTCCGTTAAACGCGGTCACATAACGCAATGTGACCCTAGCCTAAGGGACCTTTGTAAATGCTTAGGAAGCCTTTGCAGGTGTGTTTTGTTAATTCTAATTTACTGAGATAATGACTTTTGAGTTTTCATTGGCTGTAAGCCATAATCATCAACATTAACAGAAATAAACACTTGAAAGAGATCACTGTTTGTAATGACTCTATATAATGAGTTTCACTTTTTGTATTGAAGAACTGAAATAAATTAACTTTTTGATGATATTCTTATTTTGTGAGAATCACCTGTACCAATTCATTTGACATCATACATGTATTGCTTTATATTTCGTTTTATTCTCTTGTATAATCAAGTTTTAATATTCATTAATAAAGTGATTATATTGTACATTTTTCTTTGAATACATCTTTTTGGTTGGTATGTTATATTTATGGTATTCATGAATTGGTAAATTATTTCTAATTTATGGTGTAATGACACCGATGGTGCCACTGGCGCAGCCTAGGGGGCGCTATCAGAGGACATAGAAATGAGCGCAGGGCGTGGGGGAACAAGGCACGCAGTGCACAAGGACCTGAGACTAAGCAGCGAGCACAGGACCTGGAACAAAGTAGTCACGTGATAACAGGGGTCACTACGCGCATGCGGCCAGGGAAGGCAGCTGGGAGCACAGAGTACAGGGCACAGAACACAAACGTAGTCAAAGGAGAGCTGAGGGTCAAAAACCAGACGAGAGCGTGGTACCTAGGGATAAGACAGAGAGTAAACCAAGACGAGCCAAGGGGTCAGGTAACCAGAAAGGACAGGGCAGTACAATGCAGGATACAGAGGCAAAAGTCAGGGGACAAACTGGGTCATACACAGCAAAAGCACAGAGACACAACGATTTCGGACGAGTAACCTGGGTCAGCAACCAGAAACCGAGTATTTGGAAGTATCACCGACACCAAACCCAGGAACTACGAACTTTAAATAGCCACCCCAGAACCAAAGAGAGGCGGACTAGAATTAACCCTGACCTGACCAGGATGGAGGTGGAACCATCCTGTCAGAGTCATGAATGCAGGGATGACTTTTTTTCAGCAGTCTATAACCTGTAGGCCCATATTAATAGTTTAGACAGATCAAATGTGGTGACAGATTCCCTTTAAAGTTCCCTGGACTATTTAGAAGAAGAATAAAGGTTGGGTGTTCTGGAGAAAGGGCTCAGTTCTTTTCCCATCCTCTTGGCTACTGGGTGGGGAGACCCGCTTCCCAGAGGAACTACATTATTTGTGAGCAGTAATGAGTCAAGGGGGATCCTTGTGTCCAGGGTTGCAAAACTCACACAATGATGGCTGAGGTTCAGCATAATCCCCTTCTTACTTTTCAAGGCACTAAAATTACTCTAGATTTCTTGTTTTTTTGAAAAAATTACCAGAAATGGAGAATTTTGAGATACCCGGGAGAGCTGCAGCCTAAGTATGTATATGGAAAATGGTAGGCCAGGGAGCCGGGTATTCCCAGTACTATTATTAGTCAGATCCCTGATCTCTGCCCCGTGCCGTCACTGGGATACTTCTGTAGCTTCTGCTGGACAAAAGAAGAAAAGATGTCACATGAGTCTCATGAGATGGACCTGAGCATCAGCACCAAGGACCGGGGACACACACCCTGCATGGTGGAGGTGTCATCACCAGGTGCAACATAACTACCCACCCCTCCCGGAATCCAGAATTCCCCTACCTGCGGCCATATGATATTGTAATCAGACATGAGACCACACAACTTACCGTGTTTTCCGGCGTATAAGACGACTTTTTCACCCCTGAAAATCTTCTTGAAAGTCGGGGGTCGTCTTATACGCCGGGTGTCGTCTTGTACGCCGGGTGCAGACCAATGTGTATATGGTGGGTGGGGGGGAGTGGTCCCGACGACGAAGAGAGTGGGCGTCTCACAGGAAAGCGTGAGTGGAGTATCCCCCCTATTACCTCATTGTGGCGGCGTGGGGTTTCTGTGCTGGTGAGCGGCGGCGGCTCCTCTTTGTGCAGCGTCAGGGCTCTGTGCTGTAGGGTGGCGGCGTATCTTAGTGCAGAGTCGGGGCTCCTCCGGCATCTCCTCAAAGCCCGGAGGCACCGTCAGCTCCATTGCTGCGATGCGGTGGCCTCCGGGAAAATGGCCGCTGGGGGCGGCGCATGTTCAGATTTAGATTTCGTTCCGAGATCTCGGGAGACGAGATCTGAATCTGAGCATGCGCCGTCCCAAGCGGCCATTTTCCCGGAGGCCACCACATCGCAGCAATGGAGCTGCCGGTGCTTCCGGGCTTTGAAGAGATGCCGGAGGAGCCCCGACTCTGCACTAAGATACGCCGCCCCACAGCACAGAGGCCCGACGCTGCATGAAGATACGCCGCCCCACAGCACAGCACCCACGCGGCACAAAGAGGAGCAGCCGCCGCCGCTCCCCAGCACAGACACCACGCTGCTGCAATGAGGTAATAGGGGGATACTCCATTCACACTTTCCTGTGAAACGCCCCCTCTCTTCGTCATCGTGACCACTCCCCCCCAAAAGTCACATTATTCACCGGCCCTATAAGACGACACATGGCATATAAGAAGACCCCCGACTTTTAAGAAGATTTTATATTTTAACTGGAAAAGTTGGGGGGTCGTCTTATACGCCAGAAAATACGGTATATTACAGTACAGGATCATCATCTATTACTGCTGACAACCAGCCTGTATACCTTGTGTGAGAGGTGTCAGCCCCACCCCTGGTGATGACATCACTAATATATAAAGTGGGGAAAAAAGTATTTAGTCAGCCACCAATTGTGAAAATTCTCCCACTTAAAAAGATGAGGCCTGTAATTCACATCATAGGTAGACCACAACTATGAGAGTCAAAATGAGAACAGAAATCCAGAATATCACCTTGTCTGATTTGGCAAGATTTATTTTGCAAATTATTGTGGAAAATAAGTATTTGGTCATTAACAAAAGTTAATCTCCATATTTTGTTATATATCCTTTGTTGGCAATGACAGAGGTTAAAAGTTTTCTGTAAGCCTTCACAAGGTTGGCACACACTGTTGGTGTTATGTTGGCCCATTCCACTCAGATCTCCTCTAGAGCAGTGATGTTTTGGGCCTCTCACTGGGCAACAGGGACTTTCAACTCCCTCAAAGGTTTTCTATGGGGTTGAGATCTGGAGACTGGCTAGACCACTCCAGGACCTTCATATGCTTCTTACGAAGCCACTCTTTCATTGCCGTGGCTGTGTGATTGGAATCATTATCATGCTGAAAGACCCATCCACATTTCATCTTCAATGCCCTTGCTGATAGGAGTTTTGCACTCAATCTCACGATACATGGCCCATTCATTCTATCATGTACACAGATCAGTCCTGGTCCCTTTCCAGAGAAACAGCCCCAAAGCATGATGTTGCCCACCCCCATGCTTCACAGTAGGTATGGTGTTCTTTGGATGCAACTTGGCATTCTCTCTCCTCCAAACACGAGTTTTGTTTCTATCAAACAGTTCTACTTTGGTTTCATCGGACCATATGACATTCTCCCAATACTCTTCTGGATAATCCAATTGCTCTCTAGCAAATTTCAGACGGGCCCGGACATGTACTGGCTTAAGCAGAGGGACACGTCTGGCACTGCAGGAAATGAGTACCTGGCGGCGTAGTGTGTTACTGATGATAGCCTTTGTTAAGGTGGTTCCAGCTCTATGCAAGTCATTCATTAGGTCTCCCCATGTGGTTCTGGGATTTTTGCTCACTGTTCTTGTGATCATTTTGACCCCACGGGGTGAGATCTTGCATGGAGCCCCAGATCGAGGGAGATTATCAGTGGTCTTGTATGTCTTCCATTTTCTTATTATTACTCCCACAGTTGATTTCATCACACCCAGCTGCATGCCTATTGCAGATTCAGTCTTTCCAGCCTGCTTAACCCCTTAACGACCGCCGATACGCCTTTTAACGGCGGCCACTAAGGGTACTTAAACCACAGCGCCGTTAATTAACGGCGCTGTGGAAAAAGTGAATAGCGCCCCCCAGAGTCGGATTTTCTCTGGGGTCTCGGTTGCCGGGGGTAGCCGAGACCCCAGAGAACATGATTCGGGGTTTTTTTACCGACCCCCGAGTTGCGATCGCCGGTAATTAACCGTTTACCGGCGGTCGCAAAAAAACCCAAAAACCGCGATTTGTCTTTTAATTTCTCTGTCCTCCGATGTGATCGCACATCGGAGAACAGAGAAATGTGGTCCCTGATAGCCCCAGATAGCCCCCCAATACTCACCTACCTCCCCCGGAGCTCCTCGTGGCTCCCGATGGGCGCCGCCATCTTTTTCTGGGGAAATAATGGCGGGCGCATGCGCAGTGCGCCCGCCGCCCGGCACCCGGATGTTCTTTGGGGTCTCGGCTGCCGGGGGTAGCCGAGACCCCAAAGAACATGATCGGGGTCGGTTTTTACCGACCCCTGTTTTGCGATCGCCGGTAATTAACTGTTTACCGGCGACCGCAAAAAAAAAAAAAAAAGCAATGTCATTTCTCTGTCCTCTGATGTGATCGCACATCAGAGGACAGAGAAATAGGGGGATTCGGGGACCCTGTTATACTTACCGGTGTCCCTGGGTCCTCCTGCTTCTTCTGCTGGCCGCCGGCTTCTTGCTTCGGTAAGAAAATGGCGGGCGCATGCGCAGTGCGCCCGCCATGATCTGCCGGCCGGCAGAAGAAAATTCTTCCTCTTTTTTTATTTTGGTCACTGTGAGATCCTATCACAGTGATCAAAATAAAAAAAATAGTAAATAACCCCCCCCTTTATCACCCCCTTAGTAAGAAAAAAGTAATAAAATAAAAAAAATGTATGAATTTCTATTTTCCAAATAGGGTTAGGGGTAGGGTTAGGATATGTGCACACATTTTTCCGCAGCGGATTTGATAAATCCGCAGGACCAAAACGCTGCGTTTTTCCTGCGGATTTATCGCGGATGTACCGCGGTTTTTGTGCGGATTCCACTGCGGTTTTACACCTGCGGTTTTCTATTATGGAGCAGGTGTTAAACCGCTGCGGAATCAGCAGAAATAATTGACATGCTGCGGAATGTAAACCGCTGCGTTTCCGTGTGGTTTTTTCCACAGCATGGGCACAGCGTTTTATGTTTCCCATAGGTTTACATTGTACTGTAAACTCATGGGAAACTGCTGCGGACCCACAGCTGCGGAAACTCTGCGGATCCGCAGCAAAATCCGCAACATGTGCACATAGCCTTAGGGTTAGGGTTAGGGCTTGGGTTAGGGTTAGAGCTAGGATTAGGGTTAGAGCTAGGGTTAGGGCTAGGGTTGGGGCTAAAGTTAGGGTTAGGGTTGGGGCTAGGTTTAGGGCTAAAGTTAGGGTTTGGGCTAAAGTTAGGGTTAGGGCTAGGGTTGGGGCTAAAGTTAGGGTTAGAGTTGGGATTAGGATTTGGATTAGGGTTGGCATTAGGGTTACATTTGGGATTAGGGTTAGGTTTGGGATTAGGGTTAAGGCTAGGGTTGGGATTAAGGATAGGGGTGTATTGGGATTAGGGTTAGGTTTTGAGGTTAGGGTTGAGATTAGGATTAGGGGGGTGTTGGGTTTAGGGTTTTGATTAGGGTTATGGTTAGCTTTGGGATTAGGGTTAGGGGTGTTTTGGGGGTTAGGGTTGTGATTAGGATTATGGATCGGGTTGGGATTAGGGTTAGGGGTGTGTTGGGGTTAGGGTTGGAGTTAGAATTGGGGGGTTTCCACTGTTTAGGTACATCAGGGGGTCTCTAAACGCCACAGCCAATTTTGTGCTCAAAAAGTAAAATGGTGCTCCCTCCCTTCTGAGCTCTGCCGTGCACCCAAACAGTGGTTTACCCCCACATATGGGGCATCAGCGTACTCGGGATAAATTGGACAACAACTTTTGGGGTCCAATTTCTCCTGATACCCTTGTGAAAATAAAAACTTGGGGGCTAAAAAATCTTTTTTTGTGGAAAAAAAAAAAAAATTTTATTTTCACGACTCTGCATTATAAACTTCTGTGAAGCACTTGGGCATTCAAAGTTCTCACAATACATCTAGATACGTTCATTGGGGGGTCTAGTTTCCAAAATGAGGTCACTTGTGGGGGGTTTCTACTGTTTAGGTACATCGGGGGCTCTGCAAACGCAACATAATGCCTGCAGACCATTCTATCAAAGTCTGCATTCCAAAACGGCACTCCTTCCCTTCCGAGTTCAGCCATGCGCCCAAACAGTGGTCCCCCCCCACACATGGGGTATCAGTGTACTCAGGACAAATTGGACAACAACTTTTGGGGTCCAATTTCTCTTGTTACCCTTGTGAAAATAAAAATTGGGGGGCTAAAAAAATCTTTTTTGTGAAAAAAATATTTTTTTTTGTTTTCACGACTCTGCATTATAGACTTCTGTGAAGCACTTGGGCATTCAAAGTTCTCACAACACATCTAGATAAGTTCCTTGGGGGGTCTAGTTTCCAAAATGAGGTCACTTGTGGGGGGTTTCTACTGTTTAGGTACTTCGGGGGCTCTGCAAACGCAACATAATGCCTGCAGACCATTCTATCAAAGTCTGCATTCCAAAACGGCGCTCCTTCCCTTCCAAGCTCTGCCATGCGCCCAAACAGTGGTTTATCCCCCACATATGGGGTATCAGCCTACTCAGCATAAATTGCACAATAAATTTTGGGGTCCAATTTCTCCTGTTACCCTTGTGAAAGTAAAAATTTGGGGGTGAGAAGATCATTTTTGTGGAAAAAATATGATTTTTTTTATTTTCATGGCTCTACATTATAAACTTCTGTGAAGCAGTTGGGGGTTCCTAGTGCTCACCACACATCTAGATAAGCTCTTTGGGGGGTCTAGTTTCCAAAATGGAGTCACTTGTGGGAGGTTTCTACTGTTTAGGTACATCAGGATCTCTGCAAATGCAACATGAAACCTGCAGACCATCCCATCAAAGTCTGCATTCCAAGCGGCGCTCCTTCCCTTCCGAGCCCTGATGGGTGCCCAAACAGTGCCCTCCCCCCACATATGGGGTATCAGCGTACTCAGGACAAACTGGTCAACAGATTTTGTGGTCCAATGTCTCCTGTTACCCTTGATAAAATAAAAAATTGCAGGCTAAAAAATCATTTTTGAGTGAAAAAAAAGATTTTTTATTTTCACGGCTCTACGTTATAAACTTCCGTGAAGCACCTGGGGGTTTAAAGTGCTCACCACACATCTAGATAAGTTCCTTAAGGGGTCTAGTTTCCAAAATGGTGTCATTTGTGGGGGGGTTTCCACTGTTTAGGCACATCAGGGGCTCTCCAAACGCGACATGGCATCCGATCTCAATTCCAGCCAATTCTACATTGAAAAAGTAAAACGGCACTCATTCTCTTCCAAGCTCTGCAGTGCGCCCAAACAGTGGTTTACCCCCACATATGGGGTATCGACGTACTCAGGAGAGGTTGCACAACAATATTTGTTGTCTAATTTCTCCTGTTACCCTTGTGAAAATAAAAATTTGGGGGCAAAAAGATCATTTTTGTAGAAAAAATGCGACTTTTTTATTTTCACGGCTCTACGTTATAAACTTCTGTGAAGCACTTGGGGGCTCAAAGTGCTCACCACACATCTACTTAAGTTCCTTAAGGGGTCTAGTTTCCAAAATGGTGTCACTTGTGGAGCGTTTCCACTGTTTAGGCACATCAGGGGCTGTCCAAACGTGACATGGCATCCGATCTCAATTCCAGCCAATTCTGCATTGAAAAAGTCAAACGGCGCTCCTTCTCTTCCAAGCTCTGCGGTGCGCCCAAACAGTGGTTTACCCCCACATATGGGGTATCAGCGTATTCAGGAGAAATTGCACAACAAAATGTATGGTTAAATTTCTGTTTTTACACTTGTGAAAATAAAAAAATATGGTTCTGAATTAAAGTGTTTGCAAAAAAAGTTAAATGTTCATTTTTTCCTTCCACATTGTTTCAGTTCCTGTGAAGTACATAAAGGGTTAATTAACTTCTTGAATGTGGTTTTGAGTACCTTGAGGGGTGCAGTTTTTAGAATGGTGTCACACTTGGTTATTTTCTATCATATAGACCCCTCAAAATGACTTCAAATGTGATGTGGTCCCTAAAAAAAAATGGTGTTGTAAAAATGAGAAATTGCTGGTCAAATTTTAACCCTTATAACTCCCTAACAAAAAAAAATTTTGTTTCCAAAATTGTGCTGATGTAAAGTAGACATGTCGGAAATGTTATTTATTAACTTTTTTGTGTGACATATCTCTCTGATTTAAGGGCATAAAAATACAAAATTTGAAAATTGCAAAATTTTTAAAATTTTCACCATATTTCCATTTTTTTCATAAATAATGGCAAGTAATATCGAAGAAATTTTACCACTAACATGAAGTACAACATGTCACGAAAAAACAGTCTCAGAATCAGCAGGATCTGTTAAAGCGTTCCAGAGTTATAACCTCAAAGTGACAGTGGTCAGAATTGTAAAAATTGGCTCTGTCATTAAGTACCAAATTGGCTTTGTCACTAAGGGGTTAAGGCTACAATTTTGTTTCTGGTGTCCTTCGATAGCTCTTTGGTCTTCACCATAGTGGAATTTGGAGTGCGACTGTTTGAGGTTGTGGACAGGTGTCTTTTATACTGATAACACGTTCAAACAGGTGCCATTACTACAGGTAATGAGTGGAGGACAAAGGAACCTCTTAAAGAAGAAGTTACAGGTCTGTGAGAGCCAGAAATCTTGCATTTTTTTTAGGTGACCAAATACTTATTTTCTACCATAGTCTGCAAAGTAAATCTTGCCAAATCAGACAAGGTGATTTTCTGGATTTGTTTTCTCATTTTGACTCTCATAGTTGTGGTCTACCAATGATGTCAATTACAGGCCTCTCTCATCTTTTTAAGTGGGAGAACTTGCACACTTGGTAGCTGACTAAATCCTTTTTTCCCCCACTGTATACTATTCCTCCATGTTTCATGACACATGTATAGATGCCTCTCTCTTCTGTATGCAGCGCACAGCTGATAGATTTCTTCTCTTGGCATTCTAGAACGTATTTGCTCCTCATTATGCCTCGCGCCTCCTCCACCCTCCTTTTTTCAAGGTCACCGGCTGATGCTGATTTGCTGCAACTGAGTTTTGAAAAGTAGAATTAATTAGACTGGGGAATCGTCAGGTGAATTGGTCATTAAGCCGCAGAGAGGTGCACGACCATAAGGATGTAGTAACACGGCACATATGTGCAATGAAGCACAACAACCAGTGCTGGTAAATAAATATATCTGATTGCTGTAGGTTACAAGAAACCTGTATCTCATATTTCGTTGATATCACAATCTTGAATGACGCTATGTCTTGAGCCTCTGCAATATCACAAGCTGGAGTTGTAGCAACCCACAGTCACAAAGGTGTTGGATCAACCTCCAAAGTCTTTGAGGTCTCCGTCTAAGCCTGATCTGTGCTCCAGGCCACGTGACCTAGCAGTGCTAACCCAATGAGCGCCTGCGAGTAACATGGGACATCTGGTGAGGAGAAATGAGAGCTGAAATGTTGGTCCTCCGTGTGGGCACAGAGGCAGAAACACAACACATAAGCATTTAAGATAATTAAGCTAAGTATGTAAAAGCTGAGCGGGTGGCACTGAGAGTCAGCTGCTCCTCATGGTAAGAAACTGACAACCAGGGAGGACGGGATGAAAAGGAATGTATATTATACATGTGTGGAAGGTGTACAAGTCATCAAGTCATTACTGCAGAGACGTCACCAACAAATTATCGACAGGACGTACACGTCTTATACATAGTCTCACCTGGAGAAGAGACACCGTATGGCACCAATGTGCTGTCATCTAATGTATAGTCTATAAGAGGCCGTATTATAGTAGTTATATTCTTGTACATAGGAGCAGTATTATAGTAGTTATATTCTTGTACATAGGAGCAGTATTATAGTAGTTATATTCTTGTACATAGGGGGCAGTATTATAGTAGTTATATTCTTGTACATAGGGGCATTATTATAGTAGTTATATTCTTGTACATAGGGGCAGTATTATAGTAGTGATATTCTTGTATATAGGAGCAGTATTATAGTAGTTATATTCTTGTACATAGGGGCCGTATTATAGTAGTTATATTCTTGTACATAGGAGCAGTATTATAGTAGTTATATTCTTGTACATAGGAGCAGTATTATAGTAGTTATATTCTTGTACATAGGGGGCAGTATTATAGTAGTTATATTCTTGTACATGGGAGGCAGTATTATAGTAGTTATATTCTTGTACATAGGTGGCAATATTATAGTAGTTATATTCTTGTACATAGGGGCAGTATTATAGTAGTGATATTCTTGTACATAGGAGCAGTATTATAGTAGTTATATTCTTGTACATAGGGGCCATATTATAGTAGTTATATTTTTGTACATAGGAAAAGTATTATCTATATATATAATTGTCTAAGGGGTACTTCCGTCTTTCTGTCCTCAACTTCCGTAACGGAAATCCCGCGTCGCTGATGGGTCTCGCCAGCTGCCTGTCATGGCTGCCGCGACCAATCAGCGACGGGCACAGTCCGATTAGTCTTTCCCTACTCCCCTGCAGTCAGTGCCCGGCGCCCGCATACTCCCCTCCGGTCACCGCTCACACAGGATTAAAGCCAGCGGTAACGGACCGCGTTATGCCACGGGTAACGCACTCCGTTATCGCTGCTATTAACCCTGTGTGTCCCCAACTTTTTACTATTGATGCTGCCTATCAGGGCCGGCTCCAGGTTTTCATGGGCCCTGGAGTCCCGGTGGGCCCCTTTAACACATACAACAATTCATAATGCACGGATACGGCAGAGAAATATAGGTATAGTACAATGCCAAAGATTTCACATACTTGTTACATTACATGAGTGATATCTATTGTGCATTCTACATTACCTCAGAAACCGGACAGTATTGTAATAATTATAGGGGATAACTCAGGAGACTCTTTGCGTGGAACAAGACAACTACAGGACACAGTTTTATAAGTGGTAAAGTCTATATTATCACACGGTGATACAAACAGGTGCAGAGAGAAACTCAAGTCCACAACACTTGGTGCAAATATCAAATGCAGCTCAGCAGTCTATAGGAAACTTCAGAGGAAAATGCAATCACGCAGAAAGTCTATGAAGCACAATCATTCTTGAGGATACTTGACACAAATAAGTCCTTGCTTAGTCCACAACACAGATAGATATGCTTATAAGGCAGTTCAAATAATATCTTAGCTCAACCAGGGAGGTCTGGGTAATAGTCTCAGGTTCTTGCAGAGCAGAAACACCTTATATGTCCAGCAAATGCAGATGGAAGCAAACACGAGCAGCAGATGAAGGAGGATTACTGGAACTGGTGTATGCAGCAGGAACTCAGAGCAGAGTAGCAGGATAACCCCACAGGTTCACAGGAGCAGGTATATAGCCAGGGAGTAACCAGAGGTCAGGAGCTGGATGCAAGGCAGAATACTCTAGCACAGACTGAAGGCTGGGGTGGAGTTTTATAGCAGGAAGACACAGTGCACATGAGACCAAAGACGCCATCTTGGAAAAGGGCAGTAATGCACAAAAAGGTAATACAAAATGTTCAGAGTCCTGACAAGTATAGTCCTCTATACAGAATAATGAGCCCCATATATTGCTCCAAACAGAATAATGAGCCCCATATATTGCCACATACAGTATAATGGCCCCATATATTGCTCCATACAGTATAATTGGCACCACATAGTCCTCTACACATAATAATGAGCCCCATATATTGCTCCAAACAGAATAATGAGCCCAATAATATGCTCCATACAGAATAATGAGCCTCATATAATGCTCCATACAGTATAATGGGCACCACAGAGTGCTCCATACAGAATGAGCTGCATATATTGCTCCATACGGAATTGACGCCATATAATGCTCCATACAGTATAGTGAGCCACATATAATTCTCCATACAGTATATGATGGTCTCCTTCTATTGCTCCATATATAATGGGCCTCATATAATGCTCCATACAGTATATGATAGGCCCCATACAGTATTCTGAGTCCCATATATTGCTCCATACAGAATGGGCCCCATATGATGCTCCATACAGAATGAGCCCCATATAATACTCCTTACAGAATGGGTCCCATATAATGCTCCAAAAATAATTGGCCCCATAAGATGTTCCATGTATAATGCTCCATATATAATTGGCCATATAAAATGCTCCATATATAATTAGTCCCATAAGATGCTTCATATATTATTGGCTCCATATACTGCTCCATATTGAATTGGCCTCATAAGATGCTCCATATTAAATTGGCCCCATATAATGCTCCCTATAGAATTGGCTTCATAAGCTGCTCCCTATATTATTGGCCCCATAAGATACTCCATAAAGAATTAGCCCCATATAATGCTCCATATATGGGCCCCTTCTGATGGTCCCCATATATTGCTCCAAATATAAAAAAAAAATGAAATACCTCTCGTTGCTTGTCGCTGCTCTGCTCTGGACTCCTCACCTTCGGCGTCTTCCTGCTCTCTGTGGTGCGACTGCTCAGGCAGAGGGCGGCGCGCACTGGTGACGTCATCGCGTCCTCTGACCTGAACGTCACAGTCAGAGGATAAAAGACGCTGCAGCGCCGGAACCAAGAGAGGTAAGTATTGCAAGTGCCAGGGCCCGGAGCAGACGGGGGGTCCACTCGCGGGGGCCGCCACTATTGCGCGCCAGAGTGGGCCCCCTGCCTGCTTAGGGCCCTGGCACTTGCCCGGGTGTGCCGGGTGCTGACGCCGGCCCTGCTGCCTATGCAGCATCAATAGTAAAAAAATCTAATGTTAAAAAAACAAAAAACCTGCTATTCTCACCTTCCGTCTCACGTGACCGCTAAGTCATCTGGGTAATTTCGCAATGCATCCTGGGAACGGAAGATGGCGGCAGCCGTGCACGCATCGCCAGAGCTTCGCTGGATCCCTGCGGGTGAGTATATAACTATTTTTTATTTAAATTATTTTTTTTTACGGGGATACGGTGCCCACACTGCTAAATACTACGTGGGCTGTGTTATATACCGCGTGGCTGCTGTATACTACATGGCCAGTGTTAGATACTATGTGGCCTGTGTTTTGTACTGCGTGGGCTGTGCTATATATTACGTGGGCAGTGTTATATACTGCGTGGCTGCTATATACTGCGTGGGCTGTGTTATATACCGAGTGGCCACTGTTACATATTGCGTGGCCTGTGTTAACACATCGGGTATTCTACAATATGTATGTATATAGCAGCCACATATTATATAGCACAGGCCACGTACTGTTTGTCTGCTATATACTACATGGCTCCTATATACTACGTGGCCTGTGCTATATACTGTGTGGCTGCTATATACATACATACATACATACATACATACATACATACATATTCTAGAATACCCGATGCGTTAGAATCGGGCCACCATCTAGTAGTAATTATATTCTTGTGCATAGGGGGCAGTATTATAGAAGTTATATTCTTGTACATAGGGGCAGTATTATAGTAGTGATATTCTTGTATATAGGAGCAGTATTATAGTAGTTATATTCTTGTACATAGGGGCCGTATTATAGTAGTTATATTCTTGTACATAGGAGCAGTATTATAGTAGTTATATTCTTGTACATAGGAGCAGTATTATAGTAGTTATATTCTTGTACATAGGAGCAGTATTATAGTAGTTATATTCTTGTACATAGGAGCAGTATTATAGTAGTTCTATTCTTGTCCATAGGAGAGGATAGACGTGTGTTTGTGAGCTCCCAGCAGGGTGGAGGCATGGCTTCTGACCCAGGTGGAGGGGAGGGAAGCTGGGCTGATGATCCAGGGGAAGCTCCCAGCCTGGAGTGTGGCCTGCAGCATGGACCTGATGGTTATGGAAACCTGGAAATGGTGGCTGGTGAGTCTTCTAAACCTGCTTGTTATGTTGCTGGACTGAGTGCTAAAGTTACAAGGCAAAGCATTTTTAAGCTGGAATTGCAAATCAGCAAATTAAAAGATGAAATTCAGAATGAGACTGATCCAAAGATAAAACTGATGAAAAGCGAGAGCCTGGGGGGGGCGTGGCTTGCTGGGGGTTAGGAGCGGGCCTGCGACGCATGAGCTCCTTCAAAATCCCTCATTATTAGCGGCATATTGCTTAATTTTTGGGAAGAAACCCTTCTAAACCTTATCTAAAGCGACCAAGAACATGACGCAGGATGAAAAAAACAGCTTTAATGAAGGCACAAATAATACCAAGACATGTGGACCTCAGCCGTGGCCTTGCTGCAGGCCTGCGCAAACAAGAGGAAAAGAGGCTGCACTCATCAGTGCTTTCAAGCCCCAGTCCAGTCCCATTTACAGGAAGACCCCTGGACACGCTCCCGTCCACAGCGACTCCCGCGCTGAAGTCCGCAAAACCTTCTAACACTAACGGTGCTACCTCCAGAGGTACTCCCAAAGCAGCGGCCTCGCCTTAGCAGGTGAAACTGAGGAGCAGGAGAGACACCGAGACCCCGCCCACAGCGCGCGGCAGCCCCGCTATCAAAGGGAAGAACCCGAACCCGGCTGCAGAAATCACCCCAGGTGAGTTCCCGTCGCGGGCGGTTCCTGCTCAGGAGTCACCGGGACGCTCCGCTCTGACGTCTCGGGCCGGCACGGCCTCTGAGACTGGACTCGGAGCCGCGGCCCGCCATGTACAGGCAGGGCCGAAGAACAGAAGAGACGGAACTCCGCCCGCAACTCCGCCCACAGTTAGTGGCGGCATCGCTCCCGGAGGAAGGAATACTGTCACAGCTGCAGGAGAATCATCAGGTGAGCTTTCACCGCAGGCGGCACCTACTCTAAAATCCCCGAGACCCTTTGCCCCAGCCCCCCAGACCGGCGCGACCTTCAAGAGCATAGCGGCGGCTGTGTCTATGCCGACGGGGAGCAGAGGAGAGGAAGAAACCCTGCCCACTACTCCGCACACAGCTTACAGCGATACTGCAGCTAGGGAGGCAAAGAAAAGGGCTGCCAGCCGTATACTAAACTATGATGCCCCAGAGTTTATGCCCCAATCCAGACCCCAGATGACAGAGGGGCTTAAGGTTAAAGGTCTGGGAATAATACCAGCCAGAACGGAAGGTGCACCACAATTAAATCGCCACCCACAAAATGCACAACTACAGAGACCCAACGACTGTTCCAACCAGGGGGGGGAGAATCCCATCACAGAGACATCATGCCCCTTCCCCAGCACGGAGGGGGGGACAGTTACAGAAAGACCCCCCCCCCCCACCCTCTGTAAAATCTTCAGACAGCAGTATGGAGGACTTTTCCCCTGGGAACTATGATCCTCCCCATTCGGATCTTTCACCAACCCCTCCTATGTCCTCAGCTCTGCTAGAAAGTCTGCAAAGAGACATAGTCTCGCTCAAATGTAACTTGGCAACTCTCGAAGATCATAGGCGTAGAAGCAACGTGAAAATCAGGGGAGTCCCGGAGTCTGTTAAAACCTCCCCACTTGAAAAACCACATTCACAAAATGATCTCTAAATTCTTTCCTGACATCAGCGAACCAAATATCATAGAAAGAGTCTACCGAATTAAAAAACCCTCGTCTCTTCCATTGGATGTGCCAAAAGACATTATTCTCTCCTTTTTCCCGGCCTGGGTCAGGGGTAAGCTATTCGACCTCTCCTCTGAAAAAGACTTCCTGCTCTCCCCATATGGCCATCTAATATTCTTCAGAGATTTGTCTAAAGACACTTTGAAAAAGCGACGAGATTTTTCATCTGTCACACGGGAGCTCCGGAGGTCCCATTTTGCTTATTCCTCTACTCTTTTGGTAAAACTCTTGTATGGGATTGTACATATTGCAACAGCGGAGGAGGGTATGACCTTTTTGCAGCGACATGGTCTGAATCCTTCTAGAGCCTCCAGTGGTCCTACTTGACTTGTAATCCCGTCCTATACATAGTAACATATATCCTTAATACGCTTATAAGTTACTAATATATTTCTTCCCAATAATTAGCTTTGATAATGAGCCAGACTTTTTTGCTGCCCACATAGTCATGGGGTCACCCAAGGGTGCTCCCGGATATGACAATATGTACCATACATCAAGCTTAAAGTTCATGACAAGCCTTCATATTCTAATACTTACTGGTTATCTAGTCGAATCTGCATAAAGCATCACTTATGTTTTTTTATAACCTACTGCGCTATTTCATTTTAAGCCACTATGTTTATACTAATCTACTATATGATCGCTTGTCTCCCCTATTGCTATAGGGATTCACTTTCCCCACCTCCATATCCCACCCTTTCCCCTCCGTCCCTTCCCAACTTATCCTTCCCGGTTGAAAGTTAAAATCCCAATAAAACGTTTGAAAAGAAAAGTGAGAGCCTGGATGACTGCAGACCAGAGCTGGCCATTCGGAAAGAAAACCTGGACAAAGATGTAAATTCTGTGCCCAGAAAGGTAACGTGGCTATGGAGTAAAAAAGGGGGATCCAGAGCCCAGAAGGAGAGTAGAAAAAGTTTAATTGGTAAAAAGGACATTAAAAATAAAACTCTGCACGGTGTGGAGCAAGGAAGTCCGGTAAGAAATGCAGCACTTATATCAGCTGTACAATGTGAGGGGTCTGAGGCAGCAGACAATGCTGGGATCTAAGGGTACCGTCACACAGTACCATTTTAATCGCTACGACGGCACGATCCGTGACGTCGCAGCGATCGTATGATTATCGCTCCAGCGTCGTAGACTGCGGTCACACGTTGCAATCACGGCGCTGGAGCGATGCCGAAGTCCCTGGTAACCAGGGTAAACATCGGGTAACTAAGCGCAGGGCCGCGCTTAGTAACCCGATGTTTACCCTGGTTACCAGCGTAAACGTAAAAAAAACAAACAGTACATACTTACATTCCGGTGTCTGTCCCCGGCGTTCTGCTTCTCTCCACTGTGTAAGCGCCATAGCCGGAAAGCACAGCGGTGACGTCAGACGTCACCGCTGTGCTCGCTTTCCGGCTGGCAGACGCTCACACAGTGCAGAGAAGCTGAGACGCCGGAGGACAGACACCGGAATGTAAGTATGTACTGTTTGTTTTTTTTACGTTTACGCTGGTAACCACGGTAAACATTGGGTTACTAAGCGTGGCCCTGCGCTTAGTTACCCGATGTTTACCCTGGTTACAAGCGAACACATCGCTGGATCGCTGTCACACACAACGATCCAGCGATGTCAGCGGGTGATCAAGCGACGAAAGAAAGTTCCATACGATCTGCTACGACGTACGATTCTCAGCAGGATCCCTGATCGCTGCTGCGTGTCAGACACTGCGATATCGTAACGATATCGCTAAGAACGTCACGAATCGTACCGTCGTAGCGATCAAAATGGTACTGTGTGACGGTACCCTAAGCCGAAGGAAATAACGGCCACTGTTCTGTTCCAGTCTGAGGTGGTGGCGCTGGCGGATCTGCAGCACTGGCTGAGCCGGCAGTGCATGGTGAGAAGTCATCCCGAGAAGATCTATGATGAGGAGCAAATATCGAATGGAGGGTATTCAGTGAAAATCCAGCTTCTACAAGAGAAAGGTGTAACTAGACATCTGCCGCACTCCTACCTGGGCTCAGAGAGGGGGATATGCTACTACCCCGGTCAGCCACGTCTGTGCCATAGATGTGGGGGCAGGCACCTCGCCATGAACTGCTCTCGTATCACGTGCTCATTGTGTGGACAGTCCGGGCATACAAGGGACACATGCACAGGACCCGTTATCTGTAACTTGTGCTCAGGACCCGGACATACGTTCTGTGATTGCCCATATGCAGAACATAACAAATATGGCCAGACCTCCTTGGAAATGACAGAAAAAGATGTCACCAGAGGTGCAGATGTTGTCAAAGAAGTTGGCACTGATGAGGTGATAAGTCATAGTAGCAGTCAATATGCTTCAAAGAGTGAGATATTACTAATGGATGCTGCACTACTAGGACCACCAGCCACTGAAGAAATACCTAAAGTACCACCAGCCAGGGCTAAACCACCATCAGCCATTAAAGTAAGATCTAAGCACTGGTCAGCCACTAAAGTAAGACATAAAATGCCAGTTACTAAAGAGAGACTTAAGGTGTCCAGAAAACCTGTTGCCAAACCGTCCAAGCTTCAGCCCAGCACATCTGTAGAAGCAGATAAACTGTCCGCAGTATCCACTGTGGATGAGGAAGGTTTTGTGACTATAAAAAGAAAAAATGCCTTTGTGGATTCTTCCAGAAAATTCACAACAGCCCAGAAAACCTCTGAGCCTCCATTGTTGGCAATAAGTCCTGGACGTTACAATGTACTGGGAGAAGAAGACAAACAAGAAGAGGCACGGATGGAGCAAGGTCCTTCATACACCATAGAACATGTCTCTGATGAGATGGATCCTGATCCTCCCGTGTCCACAAAGAGATGGGGCACTGCAGGTGACAGCAGTGGAAGGAGGAAAAAGACTAGAAAGTCTAAGTGATCAGGATGCGGCTGAGAATAAGCTCCATTAATGTGAACAGTGTGAGGACTGGTAGCCGGCGGCAGGCGATTTACCAGCGTTTGTCTGATGAGAGATCAGACATCTTGCAGGAGACGTATCTGAAGTGCAATGACCAGGTGTATGCAGCCAAGAGAGACTGGAGACTGGGTCCGTCATTCTGGTCCTTCGGGCTAGAGAGAAATGACGGTGTGGGGATCCTCTTTAATACCATGGATGTCCAGGTGGACAGAGTCCTGGAGATTTGTCCGGGCCGCTGTCTGTTGCTGGACTTTACATTGGATTCTATGCATTATAGAGCAATAAACATTTATGCTCCTCAGACTAGGAAAGAGCGGAGGGAACTGTTTGATCACATGAAGCCATATTGCTTTACCTCTAAAGTGTTTATATTGTGTGGGGATTTTAATAATGTATCTTGCAATGTGGATAGATCCAGCAGTCACAAGAAACTGCGATATGATGAGACGTTTCTTAATAAAATAATCCAGCAGGCCCATTTAGTAGACCCTTATGGTTCCTATTATACCAGGAAGACATACACATACCATAAGGGGGGTAATGCCAGCAGAATAGACCGGGTGTATATAAAGAGGGAGGCGAGATGTTCTCAGTACAGGATCAGCCTTCTGGAGTTCTCTGACCATTGTATGGTGAGTGTGACGCTTGATCTGGCCCAAGCTATGGTCTGTGGAAAGGGGTACTGGAAGGTGAATGGCTCTGTGATCCAAGATCCAGGGTTCAGAGAGGCCTTCACCACCTTCTATAATGATCGTAGGACCACCCAATGTATGTGTGATGACACAGCCGAGTGGTGGGAGACCATGAAAAGTGATATCAAGCAGTTTATTATGCGAGCAGCCAGGAAACATAGTAATATGGAGTATATGAGATACTCTGCCCTGAGACTGCACCTGAGCTGGCTATATAGCTGGATGAATGGCGGTGAGGAGGTGGACGGACGGAGCGTCGGCCATATAAAGCAGCGAATGAGGGAGCTGCAGTACCATCGCCTCAAGTCTCTCAAGGCAGAGGGACAGTTTGATAATTGGGGTGTTCATAACCCAGATCCCTTTATTGCCTGTAAAAACAGGGTCATTAATCACTGGCTTGTTGGATGAGAATGGGGTGGAGCAGTCACAGCAGGAGAAAGTCCACAAGATCATTGGTGATTATTATAGAGATCTTTATAAAGGGTCTCATATCAATAAGGAGGACATTAAAGCCTATCTGAAGGGGGTGTCCCTACCAACGCTAGATCCCGCACCGGCAGCTAGTATGGCCACTCCCATAACTGAGGAGGAGGTGTAGAAGAGCATTGACTCCTTAAAGGCCAACAAGAGCCCGGGGCTGGACGGCCTGACCAGCGAGTTTTATAGAGAGTTCAATGTCTTATTAGCTCCGGACCTGATGCAGGTCTATAATGATTGCCTCTCTGCAGGGAAGCTCTTACAGACCCAGTATAAGTCTGTTCTGGTTCATTTGGCAAAGAAAGGAAATCTAAAAGATATAAAGAACTGGCTTCCATTGTCTTTGCTGAACACGGATTCTAAAATTCTGGCCAAGATCTTGTATTATCGGCTGAGTTAGGTGGCGGGTGAGCTCATCATCGCCAACCAGACGTGTGGTGTGAAGGGTCGGACGATAGAGGACTCATTGATGTTGGTGAGAGAAGCTGTGACGTACATTAAGCAGCACCATGTGGGGGCTTATATTGTGGGCTTAGACCAGAGTGAAGCCTTTGATAGAGTCCATCATGATTACCTGTATCAAGTGTTGTTGCAGTATGGCCTCCCAGTGCGGTTTGTGCAATGGCTGCGGTTTCTGTATAAGAACATCACCACAAAAAGATGATACTCCCGGTTGGTTCAAAAAGTACAAAATATCTTTATTAAAGGGAACCTATCACCCCGTTTTTTTCGGTATGAGATAAAAATACTGTTAAATATGGCCTGAGCTGTGCATTACAATAGTGTAGTTTGTGGACCCCGATTCCCCACCTATGCCGCCGAAATACGTTACCAAAGTAGTCATTTTCGCCTGTCAATCAGGCTGGTCAGGTCGGATGGGCGTGGCTTCTTCCCCCAGATATTGCGTAGTTTTCCGTTGGTGGCGTAGTGGTGTGCGCATGTCCAACGTCCCCAATCCTGCACGGGGGGTGAAAATAGCAGCGATGTCCGTTATTCCATTGGTGGTCGGTGGGCGCGGCCATCTTCCTTTGGCCGCGCGTGCGCAGAAGCGGCGCTCTGCTGGCCGCGGCTTCAGGAAAATGGCCGCGGGATGCCGCGCGTGCGCAGATGGAGATCGCGGCGGCCATTTTCCTGAAGCCGCGGCCAGCAGAGCGCCGCTTCTGCGCACGCGCGGCCAAAGGAAGATGGCCGCGCCCACCGACCACCAATGGAATAACGGACATCGCTGCTATTTTCACCCCCCCGTGCAGGATTGGGGACCTTGGACATGCGCACACCACTACGCCACCAACGGAAAACTACGCAATATCTGGGGGAAGAAGCCACGCCCATCCGACCTGACCAGCCTGATTGACAGGCGAAAATGACTACTTTGGTAACGTATTTCGGCAGCATAGGTGGGGAATCGGGGTCCACAAACTACACTATTGTAATGCACAGCTCAGGCCATATTTAACAGTATTTTTATCTCATACCGAAAAAAACGGGGTGATAGGTGCCCTTTAATTAAAAACTAACAGACACATGTGAACAGGAATGAAGCAAACAAGCCATACCAATACAGGAATGCTGTGCAAAAACTAGGGAGCACGAATCCCCGGACATACACCACTAATTATAATATACCAATGCCTGGCCATCTATAATATCAATAGGCTATTACCACTAAAATAAAGACCAGTCCTCGGGGGGCTACCCATTGGCGCCATAATGACAAAGCATCGCCACACCTAATAGTACATTGTTATTACCTTGGGATGATGTGGTCAGGATGTCCAGGGAACGTGCGCCCACCCCAACGCGCTTTTCGGTGAAGCACCTTCGTCAGGGAGCATATGGTACAACACACGCAGTGAGTTTAAAAAGGCTGAGACCGGAAGTATGTGCAGCGTGAGCAGCTGGAAGTAATCCTCCGTTACCATGACAGCCGCGGCGCCGGCCGACAATCGCAACAAGGGCAGGAGGAGCAAACAGCGGAGCCCCACGTGATCACCACCACCCATCCCAAGTGCGAAAGCTGGCAAGGCATAGTGGTGATCTGCAACAGGGGGTAGGCGCAGCATCACGTGTAAATGACCAGAAGTTGTGGGGTATACCATGGCAACCATGATGCCGGCCAAACCAGCTTTGCGTGCAAGAGAAGCAATCACGGGGGCCCCACGTGACCACAGTCTCCAGACACGCGTTGCTGCGCACAGCAGACGTCACAGTGCCAGGCTATAATTGGAAGGAGGGTCCAAATGAATATGCCCATGGATTTAATAACAAAGGTAAATACACCCAGAACATAGGGAGACATAACATTACAATGCCCAAATGGATGTGCCCATAGATCAAATAACAGGAAATGGATACAACCAAGATGCAAGGAGGTATAATATTACAAATCAATAATAATCAGCAGATATATAGGTAAATAAATAAAGTCAGAGCCCTAATAACAAACTCAATTAAACCATAATCCACCTCTAAAAAATAAGATGATGCCTTACAGCTCGACAATCAAAAAATATTACAGCCAACAATATAAACCATATAGTCAAGGTGATCATATACTACATCCACCTGCGATGGAAAATACAGTATTCATATGGAGGTACCCCTCATCCCCAACCGATATTCAAAACCAATTAATCAAATAGTGAGAGAAAGTCCAATGAATCCCATACTCATATTGTTCTCCCACACATCAATATATATTCTCCACATATTAACATACATGAAATATACATAAAGATATAGGTTAGACATAAACATAATGCCATGTCTAATCATCTTCACATTTAATGGTATTCCACGAGTCCTCGTAGACCCTTGACTCTTGTATAGTAACAGGGCATAGTCCTTCTGATGATCAAAAGGGGCCAAGAGTCCGGACATCTTCTTCCTTGATCATAGACACGACACTATCCAGGCTCAGCCAGCAGCTAAATAACTATGCAAAATCTAAAACACAACAATAAAAACAAATATAAGAAAAAACAATAAAAACAAAAGCAACAGGACCTTACTGGGCCATGGCGACTAAAAAACAGCACGTCACAGTGATCAGAGGAAAGAGGCATAACTAATATTCTCATTCAATCCTTTTGGGTGGACTGTATCCAAGGTCCAGATCCATCTTGACTCTATTTGAGCCAGTCTTTTGAAGATTGCACCCCCCCCCCCCCCCCCCCGAATCCCAACCTCCAAGCTATCAATACCTCTAATCCTAAGGAGGCTGGCATCGCAACCATGATACCTCATAAAGTGGCGGGGTAATGTCTTTAACATGCATGCATCCTCACTATTGATTGCCGCAGTGATCCCCCTAACATGTTCCCTCACCCGCACTTTAAGCTGTCGTGTCGTCATCCCAACGTAGATTTTATTACACGGACAGAGTGCATAGTAAATCACATTCCTGCTAGTGCAGGTGATTGATTTTCTAATGGTAAACTGTCGAGATCCACTTGAATTGGTAAATGTGTCGCAACGATCGAGGTTTGGGCATGCAATACAGTGGCTGCAGGGCCTGCATCCATTTCTACCCGGCATGTTGTCCAAAAACGTAGTTCTTGGTTCACTAAAATAGTGACTATGGACTAACAAATCGCGTAAATTCTTGGATCGTCTGGCCGCAATGCCAGCCCTCTCCGGTAGAAACCGAGCGATTATCGGATCTGCCTTTAGGATATGCCATGACCTGTCCAAAATTCTTCTCATCATAGGAAACTGAGAGTGAAAATTCGTAACAAACCGGACAAGATCCTGGTCCTTTCTATCTCTGGACTCATAAAGGAGAGTATGTCTGGACGCATGTTTTGCCCTATTAAAGGCCTTTTTTATCATGCGGTTGCTAAAACCACGTTCAACCAACCTACCTTTCAGTTCCTATGCCTGTAACAAAAAATCACTCTCAGTAGAACACAGTCTCCGAAGTTGTAGGAACTGCCCAGTGGGGATAGACTGAACCATGTGGCTAGGGTGTGACGAGGAGGCATGCAACAAAGAATTTGTGGACGTTGGTTTACGAAATATATTTGTCTGCAACTCCCCATTAACATCACGTATTAAACGTATATCGAGGAATTCAATGCCATCCCTATCACTCGAATATGTTAGATAGATGTTATAATCATTATTATTTAGTGATGACATGAAGTCCCGAAGATGCTCACTTGATCCCTGCCAGATTATTAAGATATCAATGTACCGCGTCCATGAAAGGATGTGGCACATTGACGACACATCTGGCAAGGAGAGGTCCCTCTCCCACAGCCCCAGGAACAGATTGGCGTACGCCGGGGCAAAAGGAGCCCCCATAGCTGTTCCCTGGAGCTGCAGGAAGAAGGACCCCTTAACCCCTTCCCGACCTTTGACGCATACGCTGCGTCATGAAAGTCTGTGCCTTCCCGACCTATGACGCAGCATATGCGTCATGGAGGGATCGCGTCCCTGCAGATCGGGTGAAGGGGTTAACTCCCATTTTACCCGATCTGCAGAGACAGGGGGAGTGGTGCTTCAGCCCAGGGGGGGTGGCTTCACCCCCCCGTGGCTACGATCGCTCTGATTGGCTGTTGAAAGTGAAACTGCCAATCAGCGATTTGTAATATTTCACCTAAAAAACAGGTGAAATATTACAATCCAGCCATGGCCGATGCTGCAATATCATCGGCCATGGCTGGAAAACCTGAAGTGACCACCCCCCACCCCACCGATCGCCCCCCCAGTGCTCCGGTGCGTGGTCCGGTCCCCTCCGTCCTGTGCTCCGCTGCCCCGTGCTCCTGCCCGCTCCCCCGTCCTGCTGTCCGCTCCCCCCGTCCTCCGATCACCCCCCCTGTGCTCAGATCCACCCCCCCACCACCCCTTCATACTTACCGATCCTCCCGGTGTCCGGCCGTCTCCTCGCTGGGCGCCGCCATCTTGGAAAATGGCGGGCGCATGCTCAGTACGCCCGCCGGCCGGCAGATTCCTTACAGGTACATTTTGATCGCTGTGGTAGGTTCTACCACAGCGATCAAAATAAAAAAAATAATAAATAAACCCCCCCCTTTATCACCCCCATAGATAGGGACAATAATAAAATAAAGAAAATATATATATTTTTTTTTCCACTAGGGTTAGGGTTAGAACTAGGGTTAGGGTTAGAACTAGGGTTAGGGTTACGGGTAGGGTTAGGGTTATGGCATGTGCGGATTTGGCAGCGGATCCGCAGCGGATCGGCCGCGGATCCGCAGCGGATCGGCCGCGGATCCGCAGCGGATCCGCAGCGGATCGGCCGCGGATCCGCAGCGGATTGGCCGCTGCTCCGCAGCGGATTGGCCGCTGCGAATTCGTAGCAGTTTTCCATCAGGTTTACAGTACCGTGTACACCTATGGAAAACCAAATCCGCTGTGCCCATAATGCGGAAAATTCCGTGCAGAAACGCTGCGTTGTATTTTCCACAGCATGTCAATTCTTTGTGCGGATTCCGCAGCGTTTTACACCTGTTCCTCAATAGGAATCCGCAGGTGAAATCCGCACAAAAAAACACTGGAAATCTGCTGTAAATCCGCAGGTAAAACGCAGTGCCTTTTACTTGCAGATTTTTCAAAAGTCGTGCGGAAAAATCTCACACGAATCCGCTACGTGGGCACATACCTTTAGGGTTAGGGTTGGAATTAGGGCTAGGGTTGGAATTAGGGTTACGGGTGTGTTGGGGTTAGGGTTGTGGTTAGGGGTGTGTTGGGGTTAGGGTTGGGATTAGGGTTATGGCTACAGTTGGGATTAGGGTTAGGGGTGTGTTGGGGTTAGTGTTGAAGTTAGAAATTAGGGGTTTCCACTGTTTAGGCACATCAGGGGTCTCCAAACGCAACATGGCGCCACCATTGATTCCAGCCAATCTTGCATTCAAAAAGTCAAATGGTGCTCCCTCCCTTCCAAGCCCCGACGTGTGCCCAAACAGTGGTTTACCCCCACATTTGGGGTACCAGCGTACTCAGGACAAACTGGGCAACAACTGTTGGGGTCCAATTTCTCCTATTACCCTTGCAAAAATAAAAAATTACTTGCTAAGACATAATTTTTGAGGAAAGAAGAATGATTTTTTATTTTCACGGCTCTGCGTTGTAAACTTCTGTGAAGCACTTGGGGGTTGAACGTGCTCATCACACATCTAGATAAGTTCCTTGGGGGGTCTAGTTTCCAAAATGGGGTCACTTGTGGGGTGTTTCTACTGTTTAGGCACATCAGGGGCTCTGCAAATGCAACGTGACGCCCGCAGACCATTCCATCAAAGTCTGCATTTCAAATGTCACTACTTCCCTTCCGAGCCCTGACGTGCGCCCAAACAGTGGTTTACCCCCACATATGGGGTATCACTGTACTCACAACAAACTGGGCAACAAACATTGGGGCCCAATTTCTCCTGTTACCCTTGTGAAAATAAAAAATTGCTTGCTAAAACATCTTTTTTGAGGAAAGAAAAATGATTTTTTATTTTCACGGCTCTGCGTTGTAAACTTCTGTGAAGCACTTGGGGGTTGAATGTGCTCATCACACATCTAGATAAGTTCCTTGGGGGGTCTAGTTTCCAAAATGGGGTCACTTGTGGGGTGTTTCTACTGTTTAGGCACATCAGGGGCTCTGCAAATGCAACGTGACGCCCGCAGACCATTCCATCAAAGTCTGCATTTCAAATGTCACTACTTCCCTTCCGAGCCCTGACGTGCGCCCAAACAGTGGTTTACCCCCACATATGGGGTATCACTGTACTCACAACAAACTGGGCAACAAACATTGGGGCCCAATTTCTCCTGTTACCCTTGTGAAAATAAAAAATTGCTTGCTAAAACATCTTTTTTGAGGAAAGAAAAATGATTTTTTATTTTCACGGCTCTGCGTTGTAAACTTCTGTGAAGCACTTGGGGGTTGAATGTGCTCATCACACATCTAGATAAGTTCCTTGGGGGGTCTAGTTTCCAAAATGGGGTCACTTGTGGGGTGTTTCTACTGTTTAGGCACATCAGGGGCTCTGCAAATGCAACGTGACGCCCGCAGACCATTCCATCAAAGTCTGCATTTCAAATGTCACTACTTCCCTTCCGAGCCCTGACGTGCGCCCAAACAGTGGTTTACCCCCACATATGGGGTATCACTGTACTCACAACAAACTGGGCAACAAACATTGGGGCCCAATTTCTCCTGTTACCCTTGTGAAAATAAAAAATTGCTTGCTAAAACATCTTTTTTGAGGAAAGAAAAATGATTTTTTATTTTCACGGCTCTGCGTTGTAAACTTCTGTGAAGCACTTGGGGGTTGAATGTGCTCATCACACATCTAGATAAGTTCCTTGGGGGGTCTAGTTTCCAAAATGGGGTCACTTGTGGGGTGTTTCTACTGTTTAGGCACATCAGGGGCTCTGCAAATGCAACGTGACGCCAGCAGACCATTCCATCAAAGTCTGCATTCCAAAACGTCACTACTTCCCTTCTGAACCCCGACGTGTGCCAAAACAGTGGTTTACCCCCACATATGGGGTATCGGCGTACTCAGGAGAAACTGGACAACAACTTTTGGGGTCCAATTTCTCCTGTTACCCTTGCAAAAATAAAAAATTCTGGGCTAAAAAAATATTTTTGAGGAAAGGAAACACATTTATTATTTTCACGGCTCTGCGTTATAAACTTCTGCGAAGCACTTGGGGGTTCAAAGTGCTCACCACACATCTAGATTAGTTCCTTGGGAGGTCTAGTTTCCAAAATGGGGTCACTTGTTAGGGAGCTCCAATGTTTAGGCACACAGGGGCTCTCCAAACGTGACATGGTGTCCGCTAATGATTGGAGCTAATTTTCCATTCAAAAAGCCAAATGGCGTGCCTTCCCTTCCGAGCCCTGCCGTGTGCCCAAACAGTGGTTTACCCCCACATATGGGGTATCATCGTACTCAGGACAAACTGGACAACAACATTTGGGGTCCAATTTCTCCTATTACCCTTGGAAAATTAAAAAATCCTGGGCTAAAAATCATTTTTGAGGAAAGAAAAATTATTTTTTATTTTCACGGTTCTGCGTTATAAACTTCTGTGAAGCATCTGGGGGTTATAAGTGCTCACTATGCATCTAGATAAGTTCCTTGGGGGGTCTAGTTTCCAAAATGGGGTCACGTGTAGGGGAGCTCCAATGTTTAGGCACACAGGGGCTCTCCAAACGCGACATGGTGTTCGCTAACGATTGGAGCTAATTTTCCATTCAAAAAGTCAAATGGCACGCCTCCCCTTCCGAGCCTTGCCGTGCACCCAAACAGTGGTTTACCCCCACATATGAGGTATCAACATACTCAGCAGAAATTGCCCAACAAATTTTAGGATCCATTTTATCCTGTTGCCCATGTGAAAATGAAAAAATTGAGGCTAAAAGAAATTTTGTGTGAAAAAAAAGTACTTTTTCATTTTTACGGATCAATTTGTGAAGCACCTGAGAGTTTAAAGTGCTCACTATGCTTCTAGATAAGTTCCTTGGGGGGTCTACTTTCCAAAATGGGGTCACTTGTGGGAGCGCTCCAATGTTTAGGCACACGGGGGCTCTCCAAACGTGACATGGTCTCTGCTAGCGATGGAGATCATTTTTCATTCAAAAAGTCAAATGGCGCTCCTTCCCTTCCGAGCCTTACCATGTGCCCAAACAGTGGTTTACCCCCACATGTGAGGTATCAGTGTACTCAGGAGAAATTGTCCAACAAATTTTAGGATCCATTTTATCCTGTTGCCCATGTGAAAATGAAAAAATTGAGGCTAAAATAATTTTTTTGTGAAAAAAAAGTACTGTTTCATTTTTACGGATCAATTTGTGAAGCACCTGGGGGTTTAAAGTGCTCACTATGTTTCTAGATAAGTTCCTTGGGGGGTCTAGTTTCCAAAATGGGGTCACTTGTGGGGGAGCTCCAATGTTTAGGCACACGGGGGCTCTCCAAACGCGACATAGTGTCCGCTAAAGATTGGAGCCAATTTTTCATTCAAAAAGTCAAATGGCGCTCCTTTCCTTCCAAGCCCTGCCGTATGCCCAAACAGTGGTTTACCCCCACATATGAGGTATCAGCGTACTCAGGACAAATTGGACAACATCGTTCGTGGTCCAGTTTTTCCTTTTACCCTTGGGAAAATAAAAAAATTGTTGCTAAAATATCATTTTTGTGACTAAAAAGTTAAATGTTCATTTTTTCCTTCCATGTTGCTTCTGCTGCTGTGAAACACCTGAAGGGTTAATAAACTTCTTGAATGTGGTTTTGAGCACCTTGAGGGGTGCAGTTTTTAGAATGGTGTCACTTTGGGGTATTTTCAGCCATATAGAACCCTCAAACTGACTTCAAATGTGAGGTGGTCCCTAAAAAAAATGGTTTTGTAAATTTTGTTGTAAAAATGAGAAATCACTGGTCAAATTTTAACCCTTATAACTTCCTAGCAAAAAAAAAATTTGTTTCCAAAATTGTGCTGATGTAAAGTAGACATGTGAGAAATGTTATTTATTAACTGTTTTGTGTCACATACCTCTCTGGTTTAACAGAATAAAAATTAAAAATGTGAAAATTGCGAAATTTTCAAAATTTTCGTCAAATTTCCGTTTTTTTCACAAATAAACTCAGAAATTATCGACCTAAATTTACCACTATCATGAAGCCCAATATGTCACGAAAAAACAATCTCAGAATCGCTAGGATCCGTTGAAGCGTTCCTGAGTTATTACCTCATAAAGGGACACTGGTCAGAATTTCAAAAAACGGCAAGGTCATTAAGGCCAAAATAGGCTGGGTCATGAAGGGGTTAAATAAGAAATTGTGGGTGAGTGCAAATTTCTGTATAAGGAAGCTATAAGCCTGCCGCTGATTAATGGTCACTTGGCCGAGCCCTTCGCGATCATGTCAGGGGTGAGGCAGGGATGTTCTGTTAGCCCATTGTTGTATATCTTCAGTCTGGATCCTTTTCTCAGAAGGGTCCAGGATCAGACATTTCACAGGGCTGAGGTGCCACCTGCAGAGTATGGTGGAGGATGTAAAGTTCTGTGCCTATGCTGATGATGTGTCGGTTGTGGTATCTTTTAAAGATGGCTGTGTGGCTCTACAGCCGGGGATCACAGCCTTCTCCAATGTATTTAACTCCTCTGTGAACATGGAGAAGAGCGAGGCGCTGTGGTTGGGAGGTGACCATGATGTCTTCTCTGTGCCCTTCAGAACAATTCAGGGTCAGATAAAGATACCTGGGAGTTGTGTTTGGTGCTCTAGATGATGGGAAGGTGAATTGGGAGGAGAAGCTGGTGGTGTGTGAGTGGAAGGTGCAGAACTGGAAACATTGGAAGCTGACATATCTGGAGAAGATCCGCCTGCTGAAGACCTTCCTGCTCCCGCTCTTCCTCTATATCAGTGTGGTGTTCCCGGTGCCAGATACGCTGCTCCCTAGACTTACCAATGTCTTCTTTCACTTTTTGTGGCGTAACAGAGTGAATGTGGTCAGGAGAAACATTGTTTATCTCCCTCATAAGGATGGTGGTCTCTCCATGCCTTTTCCAGAGCTCTTCTTTAATCTTTTGTTTCTTATGAAGAATTTTTCGTTTTGTAAGAATTCTGAGAAGGTGCCATGGTCTTGTTTGTTTAAGAGCCAGATACAGCAGTTTGTGTCTGTGTGGTCAGTAGGGGACCTCATCAAGAGAATCTCAGGAAGAATAAAGAATAATGTTTCTTGGTATGGTGTCCACATAATAAGTAAGGTCATCAGATGGAGGATCCTGTATGATGACGTCAAGCAGCTCAGTAGAAAGGAGTTGTATAAGAATGTCCTGTCTTCTCACTTCAGTGTCCAGGTACAACTGAGGGGCGCCCCAAGTGTAGATGTAAAACAGGCTGCAAGAAACGTGCTCGATCCCAGAGTTCCTCCTCATATGAGAAATGTAGCGTGGCTGGCGCTCCATGGTGTAAAATGTACGTTAGGGATAATCTAAAGTGCAGGAATGTATCAGACAGATCCTGTCCCAGAGAAGAGTGCCCCCATATACTGGAGACGAGGGAGCATCTGCTGTAAGAGTGTCCCTTTAGTATGCAGGTATGGGAGTCTGTGTCCTTGTCCTTAAAGTTACCATACCTGGTGAGACAGTCATATGGTCAGCTGCTGTACGGAGACTTCCAGCCTGAGCTCAGGGCGTATAACAGGAGCTCACTGTATATAATAAATGTGGTGACCATCTACCATCTGTGGTGTGCGCGGTGCTGCCTGCTCATCAATAAGGAAGTCCTGTCCTGTGACACTGTCAGGTATAAGATTCTAGAAAGTCTCAAGGCTGTATATAAGAAGGATATGAAGAGGAACCCGGGCAATGTGACCTGGAGGAACATGCATGTATCGGGATTTGTCAATGCTATCGTGTAAAGTGATGTAACAACACTATTTATTTCCTGCACAAATCGGAGAACCATGAGTCAAAGAATAGCCAAAAACAGTTATAACGAAAAATACAAAAGTTTATTAAAGACACATCACTGCCATAGGTAAAACATTACCAATTAATACCAAAGTAAAGGCCCCGTCTCACATAGCGAGATCGCTAGCGAGATCGCTGCTGAGTCACAAGTTTTGTGACGCAACAGCGACCTCCATAGCGATCTCGCTATGTGTGACACGTACCAGCGATCAGGCCCCTGCTGCGAGATCGCTGGTCGTGTCGGAATGGCCTGGACCTTTTTTTGGTCGTTGAGGCCCCGCTGACATCGCTGAATCGGTGTGTGTGACACCGATCCAGCGATGTCTTCACTGGTAACCAGGGTAAACATCGGGTTACTAAGCGCAGGGCCGCGCTTAGTAACCCGATGTTTACCCTGGTTACCAGCGTAAATGTAAAAAAAAACAAACAGTATATACTCGCCTTTCGGTGTCCAGGTCCCTTGGCGTCTGCTTCCTGCTCTCACTGACTCCCGGCCGTACAGTGAGAAGTGAGAGCACAGCAGTGACGTCACCGCTGCGCTCTGCTCTCGCTGTACGGCGGCTCAGTCAGTCAGAGCAGGAAGCAGACGGCAAGGGACCTGGACACCGAAAGGCGAGTATGTACTGTTTGTTTTTTTTGGTAACCAGGGTAAACATCGGGTTACTAAGCGCGGCCCTGCGCTTAGTAACCCGATGTTTACCCTGGTTACCCGGGTGCTGCAGGGGGACTTCGGCATCGTTGAAGACAGTTTCAACGATGCCGAAGTCGTTCCCCTGATCGTTGGTCGCTGGAGAGAGCGGTCTGTGTGACAGCTCCCCAGCGACCACACAGCGACTTACCAACGATCACGGCCAGGTCGTATCGCTGGTCGTGATCGTTGGTAAATCGCTTAGTGAGACGGGGCCTTAATGAAGTGACTAAATCCGTGGTTACAATAGTGAGCTGAGAACACCAGTACGGGACAATGCAATCATTGATTTGTAAACATGCAATAAATGTGCTGTCAACAGAATGCACTTAAGGCTATCCACCAAACACTGGCAGCCTGGCTAAATGAATGTAAATATATGGATCAGTGTTACAATGGTAGCCAAGAGCCAAAAATGCACACAATACAAATAAAGAAATCAATTACCCATGTGGGATGAATTAGAGGTCCCGTCCGGATCCCAGTCACATACCCCAACGCGCGTTTCGCGTTTGAACGTTACCGCTTCCTCAGGGGGCGTGGCTTAATAGAGGTCTCAGTCTCATATAAATAGCGGTCACATCCGATCATGTGATATTTATTTCCTTTGTTATTTATTGTATTGTGATTTTAATGTAATATATTTGTAAGGACGGCCTCACACTAGCGAGTTTTACGGACGTAAGAGCGCAGAAATTATGTCCGTAAAACTCGCAAAATAAACGGCACAATTATTCTCAATGGGGCTGCTCCTATTAGCCGTATATTACGGTTCAGTATTATACGGCTTTCTACGGCCGTACAAAATCGCAACATGCTGTGTTTGTCAGCGTATTGCGCAAAAAAATCGCTAATGAAAGTCTATGGGGGCGAGAAAAATACGGATTCCACACGGACCTGCAGTGTGACTTGCGAGAAATACGCAGCGGTGTTAGTGAAAAGTCGGTAATTCAATTGCCGGGTTTTCATTTCTCCTGCACAAACCCGACAGGATATGAGACATGGTTTACATACAGTAAACCATCTCATATCCCCTTTTTTTTTGCATATTCCACACTACTAATGTTAGTAGTGTGTATGTGCAAAATTTGGGCGCTGTAGCTGCTGAAATAAAGGGTTAAATGGCGGAAAATATTGGCGTGGGCTCCCGCGCAATTTTCTCCGCCAGAGTGGTAAAGCCAGTGACTGAGGGCAGATATTAATAGCCAGGAGAGGGTCCATGGTTATTGGCCCCCCCGTGGCTAAAAACATCTGCCCCCAGCCACCCCAGAAAAGGCACATCTGGAAGATGCACCTATTCTGGCACTTGGCCACTCTCTTCCCACTCCCTGTAGCGGTGGGATATGGGGTAATGAAGGGTTAATGCCACCTTGCTATTGTAAGGTGACATTAAGCCAGATTAATAATGGAGAGGCGTCAATTATGTCACCTATCCATTATTAATCCAATTGTATGAAAGGGTTAAAAAAACACACACACACATGATTTAAAAGTTGTGCTCGTGCTTGTAATTCCCCGGCGAATGAATGAAATGTAGGTCATTGACCTACATTTCCTTCAGTCGCGGTGATGCGCCCCCTGGTGGATGTCCTCATATGACCTGGAGCGTGGGAAAAAGTTCCCAGGCTGCAGTTCATGAGAACATCCAGCAGGGGCGCATCACCGCGACTCAATGTAAGTACAGATCCAGCTTTCCTTTCAGCACCCGGGGATTACAGGCACGAGCGAGTGGTTTATCGCAGCTCGTGCCTGTAATATTAGTTAACCCCTTCAGATGGATTACTTCGTGGGACGAGACGGTTCACCGGAAGGTATGTATCTTGTGCGTTTATTATTTTGCCAAGCGAGGGTGTTCCTGATGGATTGAGAGAACAATAAATTATTACAACAACCGCTGTTTATTTAATTAAACTACTTTTAAATCATGTGTGTGTGTTTTTTAACCCTTTCCAACAATTGGATTAATAATGGATAGGTGTCATAATTGACGCCTCTCCATTATTAACCTGGCTTAATGTCACCTTCCAATAGCAAGGTGGCATTAACCCTTCATTACCCCATATCCCACCGCTACACGGGAGTGGGAAGAGAGTGGCCAAGTGCCAGAATAGGCGCATCTTCCAGATGTGCCTTTTCTGGGGTGGCTGGGGGCAGATGTTTTTAGCCACGGGGGGGGCCAATAACCATGGTCCCTCTCCTGGCTATTAATATCTGCCCTCAGTCACTGGCTTTACCATTCTGGCGGAGAAAATTGCGCGGGAGCCCACGCCAATTTTTTCCGCCATTTAACCCTTTATTTCAGCAGCTACAGCGCTGAAATTTTGCACATACACACTACTAACATTAGTAGTGTGGAATATGCAAAAAAAATGGGGATATGAGATGGTTTACTGTATGTAAACCATGTCTCATATCCTGTCGGGTTTGTGCAGGAGAAATGAAAAGCCGGCAATTGAATTACCGGCTGTTCACAGATATCGCGCTGTATGAAATATCTAAATACAGAATATATATATATGTGTCTCAATGACATATATATATATATATATATATATATATATATATATATATATATACTGTATATATGTTTTCCCGAACATTTGAGCACATAAATCCATTAGATGTCGGTTTTGCAAGCCTGCGCGAAAATCTCGCAGTACGGATGCCATACGGATTACATACGGAGGATGCCATGCGCAAAATACGCTGACACACCCTGACTACGGATCACTATTTTGGGAACATTTCTCCGTATTACGGCCGTAGTACGGACGTATAATACGTGGCGTATTGTCTTACGCCAAGTGTGAGGCCGGCCTAATACTGTATATGGTTGTCAGTTTTAAAATAAAAAGATCATTATCGTAGTTATATTCTTGTACATAGGAGCAATATTATAGTAGTTATATTCTTGTACATAGGGGCCGTATTATAGTAGTTATATTCTTGTACATAGAAGTATTATAGTAATTATATTCTTGTACATATGAGCAGTATTATAGTAGTTATATCCTTGTACATAGGGTGCAGTATTATAGTAATTATATTCTTGTACATAGGGGCAGTATTATAGTAGTTATATTCTTGTACATAGAGCAGTATTATAGTAGTTATATTCTTGTACATAGGTGGCAATATTATAGTAGTTATATTCTTTTACATGGAGGCAGTATTATAGTAGTTATATTCTTGTACATAGGGGCAGTATTATAGTAGCTATATTCTTGTACATAGGGGCAGTATTATAGTAGTGATATTCTTATTTATAGGAGCAGTATTATAGTAGTTATATTCTTGTACATAGGGGCCGTATTATAGTAGTTATATTCTTGTACATAGAAGTATTATAGTAATTATATTCTTGTACATAGGGTGCAGTATTATAGTAGTTATATTCTTGTACATAGAGCAGTATTATAGTAGTTATATTCTTGTACATAGGTGGCAATATTATAGTAGTTATATTCTTTTACATGGAGGCAGTATTATAGTAGTTATATTCTTGTACATAGGGGCAGTATTATAGTAGCTATATTCTTGTACATAGGGGCAGTATTATAGTAGTGATATTCTTATTTATAGGAGCAGTATTATAGTAGTTATATTCTTGTACATAGGGGCCGTATTATAGTAGTTATATTCTTGTACATAGAAGTATTATAGTAATTATATTCTTGTACATAGGGTGCAGTATTATAGTAGTTATATTCTTGTACATAGAGCAGTATTATAGTAGTTATATTCTTGTACATAGGTGGCAATATTATAGTAGTTATATTCTTTTACATGGAGGCAGTATTATAGTAGTTATATTCTTGTACATAGGGGCAGTATTATAGTAGCTATATTCTTGTACATAGGGGCAGTATTATAGTAGTGATATTCTTATTTATAGGAGCAGTATTATAGTAGTTATATTCTTGTATATAGGAGCACTATTATAGTAGTTATATTCTTGTACATAGGGGCCATATTATAGTAGCTATATTCTTGTACATAGGAGAAGTATTATAGTAGTGATATTCTTGTACATAGAAGTATTATAGTAATTATATTCTTGTATGTAGGAGCAGTATTATAGTAGTGATGTTCTTATATATAGGAGCACTATTTAGAGTACGGTAGTTATATTCTTGTACATGGGGGGCAGTATTATAGTAGCTATATTCTTGTACATAGAGAGCAGTATTATAATAGTTATATTCTTGTACATATGGGCCAGTATTATAGTAGTTATATTCTTGTACATAGGGGTAGTATTATAGTAGTTATATTCTTATACATAGGGGGCAGTATTATAGTAGTTATATTCTTATACATAGGGGCAGTATTATAGTAGTTATATTCTTGTTCATAGGGGCAGTATTATAGCAGTTATATTCTTATACATAGAGGGCAGTATTATAGTAGTTATATTCTTGTACATAGGGGCAGTATTATAGTAGTTATATTCTTGTTCGTAGGGGCAGTATTATAGTAGTTATATTCTTGTACATAGAGAGCAGTATTATAGTAGTTATATTCTTGTACATAGAGAGCAGTATTATAGTAGTTATATTCTTGTTCATAGGGGTAGTATTATAGTAGTTATATTCTTTTACATGGGGCAGTATTATATTAGTTAAATTCTTGTATATATGAAGCAGTATTATAGCAGTAGGAGTTACCAGTGGTGACTTTGGTCAGTTTGTCTTTCTGTACCATATGATTAGTGGTCGGATGTGTCTAGGATAGAACTCTGTCTGGACCTCTTGTAATCAGTCATTTGTAGTTTTGGCTCTCATGTTGATCTGGAAACACTCACATCTGATTGTATAATTTTACAATCCACCAATAAAATGACAGGGAGTACAATTAGGTGATACATTTCGGGGATATTAAAACATTAATGGAGACATATGTTTTTGTTTTGATGAGATGCTGAATTCAAGGTCCGCAGATCCATTGCCTTTTAGTAACCCTCTCCCTGCCATGTGCCAGTGGTAAATGATCTGCATTGCGGATTCTGTTAGCATCGGATTGGGGAGGGAGTGGAGCTCAAAGCTTTATCCCATGTACAGATAAGCATTAAAAAAAATAGGAATTGTATTGCAAGCAATTGCCTGATAACATGATTTTGGTTATTGCTACTTTAGCTGCAGAATTGCACTGCAACAAGTTGTAAAGTGAGGATGAATCATAATATTACAGCGCAATTCCCCAATATAATATTCACAGAAATGCTTTTGGGCAGCTGAAGTTTGGGTAAGATTGCACTGGAAACATCCCATCCTTGTCTTCTGCTGAGGATATCCTCCTAACTCCTCTTAATCACCTTCACCTCTTCACTTCTGCCACCTTTTACGCTAATTAATCCTCATAATAGGATTACATGTGGCCCCCTCTCTGTCCCCCTCTGCCCTCCATTATGAGAGTTGGATTCCTCAGGACACAAGCCGCGTGAATCTTCCATTATTAAATGAGGATTTCCAATTAATCTACTCAGCGTCGTCTCCGGGGGCAGCTGAGCGTTACTCACAATAATGAGTCCCTCGCGCTTATTACTATTAATATATAGGCCTCTACGGCTGGAGAATTGCCTGTAATTGCCCTCAGAACAAAGCGATTCCCCTCAATTTGCTCTGCAGTCAAGTGACCGATTACCAACATAATGCGGTCCCCATCGCTTGATGTCTTAAAGGGATCTTCTACATTTATTTGAAACAAAAGTCGCTAAGTGAACAATTTTTGCTTTTTCTTAAAGGGACAGTCTACTTGTAAGACTAGAGACCTCACTTCACACTAATTAGGTATATTGACACTGGAAGTGGTGTAATATCTCTTCAGTTCAACTGCCATGGCACACAAGAGGTAAATGCTTGGTACTTATAACATGGAGGCCGCAGGCAGCACTTTTGTGCACAAGCGGCACTGTTGAATATTTATAGACTTGGGTATTGATCATAAATTATAATGTTGATGGGTCAGCAAGACTAGAAAGTATCCTCAGGCCATCATTTATATGTATCCAGGAATGAGCAATCGCAGAGCAGAACACTGTAGATATTGCTTAAAGGATCCCACCAAAGTCATTCTCATACACAGCAGTATTATCATCCTGAGATTAATCTCATACACAGCAGTATTATCATCCAGAGATTAATCTCATACACAGCAGTATTATCATCCCGAGATTATTCTCATACACAGCAGTGTTATCATCCCGAGATTATTCTCATACACAGTAGTATTATCATCCTGAGATTAATCTCATACACAGCAGTATTATCATCCAGAGATTAATCTCATACACAGCAGTATTATCATCCAGAGATTAATCTCATACACAGCAGTATTATCATCCCGAGATTATTCTCATACACAGCAGTATTATCATCCCGAGATTATTCTCATACACAGCAGTATTATCATCCCGAGATTATTCTCATACACAGCAGTATTATCATCCTGAGATTAATCTCATACACAGCAGTATTATCATCCAGAGATTAATCTCATACACAGCAGTATTATCATCCCGAGATTATTCTCATACACAGCAGTATTATCATCCCGAGATTATTCTCATACACAGCAGTATTATCATCCAGAGATTATTCTCATACACTGCAGTATTATCATCCTGAGATTATTCTCATACACAGCAGTATTATCATCCTGAGATTATTCTCATACACAGCAGTATTATCATCCAGAGATTAATCTCATACACTGCAGTATTATCATCCAGAGATTATTCTCATACACAGCAGTATTATCATCCAGAGATTAATCTCATACACAGCAGTATTATCATCCAGAGATTAATCTCATACACAGCAGTATTATCATCCCAAGGTTAATCTCATACACAGCAGTATTATCATCCAGAGATTATTCTCATACACAGCAGTATTATCATCCAGAGATTATTCTCATACACAGCAGTATTATCATCCTGAGATTATTCTCATACACAGCAGTATTATCATCCAGAGATTAATCTCATACACAGCAGTATTATCATCCAGAGATTAATCTCATACACAGCAGTATTATCATCCCGAGATTATTCTCATACACAGCAGTATTATCATCCCGAGATTATTCTCATACACAGCAGTATTATCATCCCGAGATTATTCTCATACACAGCAGTATTATCATCCTGAGATTAATCTCATACACAGCAGTATTATCATCCAGAGATTAATCTCATACACAGCAGTATTATCATCCCGAGATTATTCTCATACACAGCAGTATTATCATCCCGAGATTATTCTCATACACAGCAGTATTATCATCCAGAGATTATTCTCATACACTGCAGTATTATCATCCTGAGATTATTCTCATACACAGCAGTATTATCATCCTGAGATTATTCTCATACACAGCAGTATTATCATCCAGAGATTAATCTCATACACTGCAGTATTATCATCCAGAGATTATTCTCATACACAGCAGTATTATCATCCAGAGATTAATCTCATACACAGCAGTATTATCATCCAGAGATTAATCTCATACACAGCAGTATTATCATCCCAAGGTTAATCTCATACACAGCAGTATTATCATCCAGAGATTATTCTCATACACAGCAGTATTATCATCCAGAGATTATTCTCATACACAGCAGTATTATCATCCTGAGATTATTCTCATACACAGCAGTATTATCATCCAGAGATTAATCTCATACACAGCAGTATTATCATCCAGAGGTTATTCTCATACACTGCAGTATTATCATCCTGAGATTATTCTCATACACAGCAGTATTATCATCCAGAGATTATTCTCATACACAGCAGTATTATCATCCAGAGATTAATCTCATACACAGCAGTATTATCATCCAGAGATTAATCTCATACACAGCAGTATTATCATCCAGAGATTAATCTCATACACAGCAGTATTATCATCCAGAGATTAATCTCATACACAGCAGTATTATCATCCAGAGATTAATCTCATACACAGCAGTATTATCATCCAGAGATTAATCTCATACACAGCAGTATTATCATCCAGAGATTAATCTCATACACAGCAGTATTATCATCCAGAGATTATTCTCATGCACAGCAGTATTATCATCCAGAGATTAATCTCATACACAGCAGTATTATCATCCCGAGATTATTCTCATACACAGCAGTATTATCATCCTGAGATTAATCTCATACACAGCAGTATTATCATCCCGAGATTATTCTCATACACAGCAGTATTATCATCCCGAGATTATTCTCATACACAGCAGTATTATCATCCCGAGATTATTCTCATACACAGCAGTATTATCATCCAGAGATTATTCTCATACACTGCAGTATTATCATCCTGAGATTATTCTCATACACAGCAGTATTATCATCCTGAGATTATTCTCATACACAGCAGTATTATCATCCAGAGATTAATCTCATACACTGCAGTATTATCATCCAGAGATTATTCTCATACACAGCAGTATTATCATCCAGAGATTAATCTCATACACAGCAGTATTATCATCCAGAGATTAATCTCATACACAGCAGTATTATCATCCCAAGGTTAATCTCATACACAGCAGTATTATCATCCAGAGATTATTCTCATACACAGCAGTATTATCATCCAGAGATTATTCTCATACACAGCAGTATTATCATCCTGAGATTATTCTCATACACAGCAGTATTATCATCCAGAGATTAATCTCATACACAGCAGTATTATCATCCAGAGGTTATTCTCATACACTGCAGTATTATCATCCTGAGATTATTCTCATACACAGCAGTATTATCATCCAGAGATTATTCTCATACACAGCAGTATTATCATCCAGAGATTAATCTCATACACAGCAGTATTATCATCCAGAGATTAATCTCATACACAGCAGTATTATCATCCAGAGATTAATCTCATACACAGCAGTATTATCATCCAGAGATTAATCTCATACACAGCAGTATTATCATCCAGAGATTAATCTCATACACAGCAGTATTATCATCCAGAGATTAATCTCATACACAGCAGTATTATCATCCAGAGATTAATCTCATACACAGCAGTATTATCATCCAGAGATTAATCTCATACACAGCAGTATTATCATCCAGAGATTATTCTCATGCACAGCAGTATTATCATCCAGAGATTAATCTCATACACAGCAGTATTATCATCCAGAGATTATTCTCATACACAGCAGTATTATCATCCAGAGATTAATCTCATACACAGCAGTATTATCATCCCGAGATTAATCTCATACACAGCAGTATTATCATCCAGAGATTAATCTCATACACAGCAGTATTATCATCCAGAGATTAATCTCATACACAGCAGTATTATCATCCAGAGATTAATCTCATGCACAGCAGTATTATCATCCAGAGATTATTCTCATGCACAGCAGTATTATCATCCAGAGATTAATCTCATACACAGCAGTATTATCATCCAGAGATTATTCTCATACACTGCAGTATTATCATCCTGAGATTATTCTCATACACAGCAGTATTATCATCCTGAGATTATTCTCATACACAGCAGTATTATCATCCAGAGATTAATCTCATACACTGCAGTATTATCATCCAGAGATTATTCTCATACACAGCAGTATTATCATCCAGAGATTAATCTCATACACAGCAGTATTATCATCCAGAGATTAATCTCATACACAGCAGTATTATCATCCCAAGGTTAATCTCATACACAGCAGTATTATCATCCAGAGATTATTCTCATACACAGCAGTATTATCATCCAGAGATTATTCTCATACACAGCAGTATTATCATCCTGAGATTATTCTCATACACAGCAGTATTATCATCCAGAGATTAATCTCATACACAGCAGTATTATCATCCAGAGGTTATTCTCATACACTGCAGTATTATCATCCTGAGATTATTCTCATACACAGCAGTATTATCATCCAGAGATTATTCTCATACACAGCAGTATTATCATCCAGAGATTAATCTCATACACAGCAGTATTATCATCCAGAGATTAATCTCATACACAGCAGTATTATCATCCAGAGATTAATCTCATACACAGCAGTATTATCATCCAGAGATTAATCTCATACACAGCAGTATTATCATCCAGAGATTAATCTCATACACAGCAGTATTATCATCCAGAGATTAATCTCATACACAGCAGTATTATCATCCAGAGATTATTCTCATACACAGCAGTATTATCATCCTGAGATTATTCTCATACACAGCAGTATTATCATCCAGAGATTAATCTCATACACAGCAGTATTATCATCCAGAGATTAATCTCATACACAGCAGTATTATCATCCTGAGATTAATCTCATACACAGCAGTATTATCATCCAGAGATTATTCTCATACACTGCAGTATTATCATCCAGAGATTATTCTCATACACAGCAGTATTATCATCCAGAGATTAATCTCATACACAGCAGTATTATCATCCAGAGATTAATCTCATACACAGCAGTGTCACCATCTTCCTCTTTATTCCTGAGCTTCAGGCTCATGGTGTAAAGAATATACTTTCAGGAAGACATATCTGCTCAATTCTGTCATAAATAACAGATATTTACAGCTTCTGCACCAGGGACCCTCACAAACAAAATATTTGCAGGCACACCACGGCCGGGGACATGTTCTAAATGTCGCTGTCACTTCTCATCCCTGGGGAACATTCCCACTAGGCACCTGGGGCCCCACCATCTACAGCTTCATTTTCTATCAGCCCTTGTCATCTATGATCCTAATCATAAAGTGATTAGTAGCGTCTGTCACGTCCCGGCCTCCTCGCTGTCACATTATGTCTACTGGAATATGGATTTTGTTCCAGAAGCCGCAGCCAAAGTCCATTTATAACATGACTCCACGCATTTCACAGACAGCTGCCAGTACCAGATGGATCATCACATGAGAGCCGCCAGGTCTGTGGATATACAGTGTGTGTGTGTGTGTGTGTGTATATACAGTTATATGAAAAAGTTTGGGCACCCCTATTAATCTTAAGCTTAATGTTTTATAAAAATTGTTTTTTTTGCAACAGCTATTTCAGTTTCATACATCTAATAACTGTTGGACACAGTAATGTTTCTGCCTTGAAATGAGGTTTATTGTACTAACAGAAAATGGGCAATCAGCATTCAAACTAAATTTGACAGGTGCATAAGTATGGGCACCCTTATCATTTTCTTGTTTTAAATACTCCTACCTACTTTTTACTGACTTACTAAAGCACTTTTTTTAGTTTTGTAACCTCATTGAGCTTTGAACTTCATAGCCAGGTTTATGCAATCATGAGAAAAGCTACTTAAAGTGGCCACTTGCAAGTTGTTCTCCTGTTTGAATCTCCTCTGAAGAGTGGCATCATGGGCTCCTCCAAACAACTGTCAAATGATCTGAAAACAAAGATTATTCAACATAGTTGTTCAGGGGAAGGATACAAAAAGCTGTCTCAGAGATTTAACCTGTCAATTTCCACTGTGAGGAACATAGTAAGGAAATGGAAGAACACAGGTACAGTTCTTGTTAAGGCCAGAAGTGGCAGGCCAAGAAAAACATCAAAAAGGCAGAGAAGAAGAATGGTGAGATCAGTCAAGGACAATCCTCAGACCACCTCCAGAGAGCTGCAGCATCAACTTGCTGCAGATGGTGTCACTGTGCTTCGGTCAACTATACAACGCACTTTGCACAAGGAGAAGCTGTATGGGAGAGTGATGTGAAAGAAGCCATTTCTGCAAGCACGCCACAAATAGAGTCGGCTGAGGTATGCAAAAGCACATTTGGAGAAGCCAATTTCTTTTTGGAAGAAGGTCCTGTGGACTGATGAAACCAAGATTGAGTTGTTTGGTCATACAAAAAGGTGTTATGCATGGCGGCAAAAAAACACAGCATTCCAAGAAAAACACTTGCTACCCACAGTAAAATTTGGTGGAGGTTCCATCATGCTTTGGGGCTGTGTGGCCAATGCCGGCACCAGGAATCTTGTTAAAGTTGAGGGACGCATGAATTCCTCTCAGTATCAGCAGATTCTTGACAATAATGTTCATGAATCAGTGACAAAGTTGAAGTTACGCAGGGGATGGATCTTTCAGCAAGACAATGATCCAAAACACTGCTCCAAATCTACTCAGGCATTCATGCAGAGGAACAGTTACACTGTTCTGGAAAGGCCATCCCAGTCCCCAGACCTGATTATCATTGAACATCTGTGGGGTCATTTGAAGAGGGCTGTCCATGCTCGGCGACCATCAAACTTAACTGAACTGGAATTGTTTTGTAAAGAGGAATGGTCAAAAATACCTTCATCCAGGATCCAGGAACTCATTAAAAGCTACAGGAAGCGACTAGAGGCTGTTATTTTTGCAAAAGGAGGATCTACTAAATATTAATGTCACTATTCTGGTGAGGTGCCAATACTTATGCACCTGTCAAATTTTGTTTGAATGCAGATTGCACATATTCTGTTAGTACAATAAACCTCATTTCAAGGCAAATTTTTTTTTATAAAACATTAAGCCTAAGATTAATAGGGGTGCCCAAACTTTTTCATGACTGTGTGTGTATATAGAGAGAGAGAGAGAGAGAGAGAGAGAGAGAGAGAGAGAGAGAGAGAGAGAGAGAGAAAAAGCCAACCAGCACTCCTAATGTGAACACGTGCAAAGCTGCAAACTGCATCATATAGATAAAAAAGAACACAGCAGCACATGTACATGAATCTAGGCCATGTGAAAACACAGACAAATATTCAATATGAATTATACTTCTCAAAAATATTTTTTTCACAAATTTTTTCAAAAAATTTTTTTTTCATAAAACTTACAGTAATAGATGAAATGAAAATTCTTAGCGCATAAATTGGCCAAATCATGTGTGCCCATCAACCACGGCAAGGTGATCTCCCTCTGATGGGTCCTACTCTACCGTACATGCCACTCTTGGGCCACCAGCCTACAACTATGGACAAAACATGTCACTCTGGGCTAAACCTACAATTTATGGGCAAGTAGAGTTGATTACCGCCACCTGCAAGGTGGCCTCCACAGTCACCAGACCTGAACCCAATCGAGATGGTTTTGGGTGAGCTGGTCCACAGAGTGAAGACAAAAGGGCCAACAAGTGCTAAGCATCTCTGGGAACTCCTTCAAGATTGTTGGAAGACCATTCCCGGTGACTACCTCTTGAAGCTCATCAAGAGAATGCCAAGAGTGTGCAAAGCAGTCATCAAAGCAAAAGGTGGCTACTTTGAAGAACCTAGAATATAAGACATAATTTCAGTTGTTTCACACTTTTTTGTTAAGTATTTAATTCCACATGTGTGAATTCATAGTTTTGATGCCTTCAGTGTGAATGTACAATTTTCATAGTCATGAAAATACAGAAAAATGCTTAAATGAGAAGCTGTGTCCAAACCTTTGGTCTGTACTGTATGTGTGTATGTATGTGAGTATGTATGTGTGTGTGTGTGTGTATATGTATGTATATATGTGTGTGTGTATATATATATATATATATATATATATATATATATATATATATATATATATATATACACACCGTATTTTTCGTACCATAAGACGCACCCCAAATTTGGGGTGAAAATTGCAGAAAAAAAGATTTTTTTATAAGATGGGGGTCCGTCTTATTGTCCGAATTTAAGATCTCTTACCTGAGGGCAGGCAGTGGCAGAGCAGGGTCACAGGAGGCATGGTGGTGGCAGAGGTGAGGTGATGCTGAGGTGCGGTGGGCGGAACGGCGTGCACCTGAGCAGGGTCCCATCCTGCTTAGGTGGGCGATGCCATGGCCTGGTGTCCATGGGGAGGTTGCTGTGGCGGCGGCAGATGTGCGGTCACTTCCTCAGGTGGCAGCGGCCAGGGTCTCTTCCACATTTGAGGTGACGCCACTCTGCGTCCCAGGGCTTCAGGAAAATGGCCGCGGGAGGCCGCGCGTGCGCAGATGGAGATCACGGCGGCCATTTTCCTGAAGCCGAGATCTCAATCTGCGAACTCGGCTTCAGGAAAATGGTCATCGCGATCTCCATCTGCGCACGCGCGGCCTCCCGCGGCCATTTTCCTGAAGCCCTGGGACGCAGAGTAGTGAAACTGCGCACGCGCGGCCTCAGCAAGATGGCCGCCGCCACCGGAAAATACCGTAACTCACCCAGCTCTGCTGCTCTCCATCAATACCAGGCCGCGGATTCACCTCAAATATGGACGGGACCCTGCTCACGCCATACAGCTCACCGCGCCACATCATCCCCGCACCTCTGTCGCCGCCACAATGCCGGTAAGTCTGCGTTCCAACTATAAGACGCACCCCCCATTTTCCTCACAATTTTTTTGGGGGAAAAAGTGCGTCTTATAGTCGGAAAAATACGGTAAATTCCATGGAGATCGAAATGACAGAATAATACTATATGTGCCAGCGAATAACTCTGATCGCCTCCGGCAGAGCACATCATCAGGGGAAACATGGAGGATAATAAGAATACCACTCCTGACTTATAGTATAACCATTATCTATTACAGCTACGAGCCAACAGTGACCTCCCCTCATCAAACCCAGCCGCCATGAACGAGGAAAAGGGTGAGTAGTGTAGCATATTTATTCTTTTACATAGGCAGTATTATAGTAGTTATATTCTTGTACATAGAGGCAGTATTATAGTAGCTATATTCTTGTACATAGGGGCAGTATTATAGTAGTTATATTCTTGTACACAGGGGGCAGCATTAGAGTAGTTATATTCTTGTACATAGGGGCAGTATTATAGTAGTTATATTCTTGTACATAGGGGCAGTATTATAGTAGTTATACTCTTTTATGTGAGGGCAGTATTATAGTAGTTATATTCTTGTACAGAGGAGTAGTATAGTAGTTATATTCTTGTACATAGGAGCAGTATTATAGTAGTTATATTCTTGTACATAGGGGCAGTATTATAGTAGTTATATTCTTGTACATAGGGGCAGTATTATAGTAGTTATATTCTTGTACATAGGGGGCAGTATTATAGTAGTTATATTCTTGTACATTGGAGCAGTATTATAGTAGTTATATTCTTGTACAATAGGGGCAGTATTATAGTAGTTATATTCTTGTACATAGGGGGCAGTATTATAGTAGTTATATTCTTGTACATAGAGGGCAGTATTATAGTAGTTATAATCTTGTACATAGGGGCAGTATTATAGTAGTTATATTCTTGTACATAGAGGGCAGTATTATAGTAGTTATATTCTTGTACATAGGGGCAGTATTATAGTAGTTATATTCTTGTACATAGGAGCAGTATCATAGTACTTATATTCTTGTACATAGGAGCAGTATTATAGTAGTTATATTCTTGTACATAGGAGCAGTATTATAGTAGTTATATTCTTGTACATAGGGGCAGTATTATAGTAGTTATATTCTTGTATATAGGAGTATTATAGTAGTTATATTCTTGTACACGGGCAGTATTATAGTAGTTATATTCTTGTATATAGGGGCAGTATTATAGTAGTTATATTCTTGTACATAGGGGCAGTATTATAGTAGTTATATTCTTGTATATAGGGGCAATATTATAGTAGTTATATTCTTGTACAATAGGGGCAGTATTATAGTAGTTATATTCTTGTACATAGGGGGCAGTATTATAGTAGTTATATTCTTGTACATAGAGGGCAGTATTATAGTAGTTATATTCTTGTACATAGGGGCAGTATTATAGTAGTTATATTCTTGTACATAGAGGGCAGTATTATAGTAGTTATATTCTTGTACATAGGAGCAGTATCATAGTACTTATATTCTTGTACATAGGAGCAGTATTATAGTAGTTATATTCTTGTACATAGGAGCAGTATTATAGTAGTTATATTCTTGTACATAGGGGCAGTATTATAGTAGTTATATTCTTGTATATAGGAGTATTATAGTAGTTATATTCTTGTACACGGGCAGTATTATAGTAGTTATATTCTTGTATATAGGGGCAGTATTATAGTAGTTATATTCTTGTACATAGGGGCAGTATTTTAGTAGTTATATTCTTGTACATAGGGGCAATATTATAGTAGTTATATTCTTGTACATAGGGGGCAGTATTATAGTAGTTATATTCTTGTACATAGGGGCAGTATTATAGTAGTTATATTCTTGTACATAGGGGCAGTATTATAGTAGTTATATTCTTGTACATAGGGGCAGTATTATAGTAGTTATATTCTTGTACATAGGGGGCAGTATTATAGTAGTTATATTCTTGTACATAGGGGCAGTATTATAGTAGTTATATTCTTGTACATAGGGGGCAGTATTACTATTATCTGATGTGTCTTCTCGGCAGACAAAGCTGGAAACTCAGAGAAGGTGGAGGAGGAAATAGACATTGATCTGAATGCTCCGGAAACAGAAAAAGCGGCGCTGGCTATTCAGAACAAATTTCGCCGTTTTCAGAAGAGGAAGCAAGACCCGAGCCCATGATTACATCACCGCTGTCCTCTTGTGTTGATTCTACACTTCCTTCTATAATGAACATGCCAGACAAAAAGTGGGGCATCATATCTACAGCCCCACAACACTACCCACCCTTCCCTCACCCTTAATTTATTATGAATGCTTAAGACGGTGGCCACTGCAACCCTCGGACGGACCATCTGGTGGCCACCGTGTACATACACTCCACGGTATAGTCAGTCCAATAGACGAGAGACTTTTATACGATGTAAGAAGATGATGACTTTATGGCAGCGCTGTCATGGCAGCTGTGGTCTTGTGTTGAGGCATGTGTTCTGGGGTCCTCCCCTTATATCTAGGCATGTTCCCCGTATCTTAAACTGCACTTGTCATCTGAAATCACCAAGGACTCACTAGACCAATAATCAGAGACACTCAAAAATATGCATCATATTTATTAATGTATTTGCCATTTTCGGGCCCTAGGAATGGGGGTTATTCCTTTCGTATGGCACCCAGTTCTTATCCTGATGTGCGGAGACCCCGAGTGTTGACTGCAGGAAAGTGCAGCAGCTGCTCTGGCTCTGACTGTCTGGTCACTATTAAGTGCCCCTGACTTGGTGTATTATTGTTAGAACTCAGCTGCCATCTGGTGGCCGTTCTTCAGAATGCACCTGCAGTAAATTTCCCATCGTTGAGCAAGAGTTCGCCCCATAATCTCCCCCTCTCACACCTCCAGACCCAACTGTGGGTTCTCACATTTTTGGAATCTTTTAGCATGTTTAATTAATAAAATTATTTAAAACTAAAAGTTCTGTTTGTTTGTTTGTTTGTTTTTTTTAATTAGCAACATCCTGTAATGGTGTAACACTGCAGGGTAAACCAGAGGAGCGAGGGTCTGTAGGATAGTAATGAAGTAATGAGACAAGCTGATTTTCGGGGTGTGAGTTTATTAATGGTCCTGATGCCAGTGGTTTGTACAGGGGTCACATATTTACATACATATACACACACATCGGACGTTGCTATGGATGGTTCGGATTGGGGAGCATTGTTGGCGACAACAGTGTTTGCAGTGCAGCCATATTGGAAGTCCCAGGATGCTTTGCTGCTGCCGGAGACCCCAGTGACCTCGGTGATTGTCAAGTCTGGTCTGTCCGCTATGAATAGGCTTTGATCATTACACATCAGCAATGCAGAAAATTCAGGAAAAAAAAGTCATAAAAAATAACAATGTAAATCCGGTTAACTCTCAGTCACGAGGGGCTGAACATAGAAACGATGATTTCACCAAAATATGGAAACAGGAAACGTCATTCTGGATCAGTTTCCAGCACAGCACCATGAACGATGGAAGACGAGACGAGAATATCCTGATAGTGACGCTACGCGGAGACCTGCAGGGAACTCAAGAAGGCCGGAGGAATCGGGATAGGGGGCTAATGAGCAACGCTGGGCGGATAGTCTGATAATTACAGTAGAGGTATCACACTGGGGTGTAAAGAAAAACATGCTGGGCTTATAGTCTGATATTTACGGTATAAGTATTACTCTGTCAGGTACAATGGAGTATAATAAAGCATAGTGGCCCTATATTCTGATATATATGGTATAACTATTACACTGTCAGACTGGAGTATAACAAAGGCTAGTGGCCCTATTTTCTAATATTTATGTTCTAAGTATGACACTGTCAGGAGTAAGGACGTGTAATAAAGCATACTGGCACTACATTCTGATATTTACGCTGCAAGTATTACACTGACGTAATAAAGTATAATTGTCCTATATTCTAGTATTTACAGTAACAGGGTGGGGCTATATATGAGCACCCAATCAGAGGCTCCCAGAGTGATTCTGGTGATATATTCTGTCATTTACGGTATCAGGGAAAGCTTTATATTCTAGGATTTACGGGATATAAAGTTAGATCTAGGTGTCCTGGCCTAGATGGAAGTCTTGGAGTTAGTCTCATTCTGGGTTTTCTATTCTAATTTATACGGTAAGTATTGGCGCTTTCTGGGGGTTGAGAAGCGATGCTGCTCTTACATTTGGAGACTTACAGTATGTAATTTAGAGCGTGTGGTGTTATCACCCTATCATCACTTTAAACACATTAGAGCCTATATTCTGGGATTTACGGTACCGGTTATTAACACCTTCTATTGACCCCAGTGGATGCTGCAGTTGGCCTGTGCAGCACCTTAGGGGTTAGCAGAAGCCATTAAAGCTTTAACAACCACTGTTTGGCCACGAAGGGGTTAAAGCTGTAGAAATATTGCCCTGGAGAGAGGCAGAGAGGGCGATACTTGTACACGAGCCACAAGGCCACAGCAGGCGGCTGGAGATCGTGGTCAGATCAGGCATCATAAAGTGTTACCTGATTGGCCAAGATCTCAGGCCCCTCCCATTAGGAGCCAAAAATCCCAGATCTGGGTGATTACCACAATTTTTATGGCTGGCCCATCCTCCAGGGTGACCTGGTAGGGTAGAGATTGCATTGCATCGCATTGCAGCCACCCCTAAGGTGATAGACAGCGCCCCCGCTGGTCTGGAGGAGTCCTAATTTGATTCTTGGTTTCTCAGAAAGTTCTTGCTAGTTTCCCGCAGGGAAAGCTATGATACGGATCACACATACAGGTTATTATAAGGCATTAGCCGTGGCAGGAGGCCAGTGGGGACCCAGGGGAAGGTTTGGGGGTATGACCCCATGATACGCCTTCTCGCCCGGGTCCCCGCCGGCCTCCGCTAGATTAAGGGTGTTTCTCTGAGTCACTTTTGATTAAATTCTTGAGGGCGTTTTTGAGGCTGTTCTTACTGGGAGACTTTACCGCGGCTCGGCGGGGCTGGTCCCCGTCCTCGTCCCCCCGCAGCTCCATCTCGATGGTATAGATCACCTTGGAGCTGCGGGGGGACTCTGTATCTGCCTTATTTGTACCTTCCCTGCCTGCTAATTGCTATTTCTTGCGGGAGTCGCCCAGCCCTTTGGGTTTCTTGTCGCTGGATTTGAAGCTCCTGCTTTGGTCGAGCATGGAGAGAAGTGGTGTCTGGAAAAGCAAGGAAGAAAGGGTTAAATAGTGCCTTGTACTCCAGTCACATCCAAAGCTGCACTCACATACCTGCTATTAGACCTATTAATGTGCAGGAACTCACAGCTCACTACTGCCACCTGCTGGTATAGTGTCTCTAATACACTACAAACTGGAGTATAATAATATCAATATATCCAAAATTAAATAGCTGTTAGACACTTCCAATAATGGACATCAAAAAATGTCTGTGGGTGGCATAGTTGCCCCTAGACAAGAAGAGATTCCAACCAAAAATAAATAAAAATTAGTAATGAGCGAATATTCTCGTTACTCGAGATTTCTCGAGCACGCTCGGGGGTCCTCCAAGTATTTTTTAGTGCTCAGGGATTTAGTTTTTCTTGCCGCAGCTGAATGATTTACATCTGTTAGCCAGCATAAGTACATGTGGGGATTCCCTAGCAACCAGGCAACCCTCACATGTACTTATGCTGGCTAACAGATGTAAATCATTCAGCTGCGGCAAGAAAAACTAAATCTCCGAGCACTAAAAAATACTCAGAGGACCCCCGAGCATGCTCGAGAAATCTCGAGTACCGAGTATATTCGCTCATCACTAATAAAAATCAATATTTATTAATGTATAATTAAAATAAATAGATAAAACAGACAGGGCTAAAAAACATCCAGATATGGAGGGAGAGGCACAGAAAAAATATCGGTGTACCAGAGTGGATTAAATATAAACCAATAAATCCCTGAAGAATTACTGAAAAATTAATATGAACTTATAGACCATGCAACAACTCTATGCCACTAGTACAAAATCAACGTATTGTCCCTGTGGAGGACAGTAATCAAAATGCAGTGATTAATATAATACTAAGGTACAGTATATAGTCACATAATACAAGCTGTCTGGCAAGTGATGCACCATGAACCATGATAGCTGATGCATCAATGTCAATATATTAATGTACCACAGTATCTACTGTATCAATCCTGTAATCACCAGCAAATATGCTCAAATAGATCAAAACATGAAACGTCCATTACCTCAAAGTGGCAAATGTAGCTGGCCAGTAGCAGTAGAGTATACTCTATGAGGGGGGCTGCATTATACTGTGTGTGGAGGGCTGCAGAATACTCTATGAGGGGGGTTGCAGTATACTCTGTGTGCGGGGATGCGGTATACTCTATTAGGGGGGCTGCATTATACTCTGAGGGGACTGCATTACACTGTGTGTGTGTGTGTAGGGGGGCTGCAGTATACTCTGTGTGTGGGGCTGCAGTATACTCTATGAGGGGGGTTGCAGTATACTCTATGAGAGGTGTTGCAGTATACTCTATGAGGAAGGCTGCATTATACTCTGAGGGGACTGCATTATACTGTGTGTGTGGGGGGCTGCAGTATACTCTGTGTGTGGGGCTGCAGTATACCCTGAAGGGGGCTGCATTATACTCTGAGGGGAGTGCATTACACTGTGTGTGTGTGTGTGGGGGGGGGGGCTGCAGTATACTCTGTGTGTGGTGCTGCAGTATACTCTATGAGGGGGGCGGCAGTATACCCTGAGCGGGGCTGCATTATACTCTGAGAGGACTGCATTACACAGTGTGTGTGTGTGGGGGGGGCTGCAGTATACTCTGTGTGTGGTGCTGCAGTATTCTCTATGAGGAGTGTTGCAGTATACACTATGAGGGGTGTTGCAGTATACTCTATGAGGGGGCTGCATTATGCTGTGTGTGTGGGGGCTGCAGTATACTCTATGAGGGGGCTTCAGTATACTCTATGAGAGGTGTTGCAGTACACTCTGAGGGGGGCTGCAGTATACCCTGAGGGGGGCTGCATTACTCTGTGTGTGGGGGGGCAGTAGTATACTCTGTGTGTGGTGCTGCAGTAAACTCTATGAGGGGGGTTGCAATATACTGTGTGTGGGGCTGCAGTATACTCTATGAGGGGGCTGCAATATACTCTGAGGGATGTTGCAGTATACCTTATGAGGGGGGCTGCAGTATACCCTGAGGGGGGCTGCATTATACTCTGAGGGGACTGCATTATACTGTGTGTGTGGGGAGCTGAAGTATACTCTATTAGGGGGGGTTGCAGTATACTCTATGAGGGGAGCTGCAGTATACTCTGAGGGGAGTGCATTGTACTGTGTGTGTTGGGAGCTCAAGTATACTCTGTGTGTGGGGCTGCAGTATACTATATTGGGGGGTTGCAGTATACTCTATGAGGAGGCTGCAGTATACTCTGAGGGGGCTGCAGTATACTCTGAGGGGGACTGCATTATACTCTGAGGGGACTGCATTATACTGTGTGTGTGGGGGCTGCAGTATACTCTGTGTGAGGCTGCAGTATACTCTATGAGGGGGTGCAGTATATTCTATGAGGGGGGCTGCAGTATACCCTGAGGGGGCTGCATTATACTGTGTGTGGGGGGGCTGCAGTATACTCTGAGGGGGGTGCAGTATACCCTGAGGGGACTGCATTATACTGTGCTGGGGGGGCAGCAGTACACTCTGTGTGCGGGGCTGCAGTATTCTCTATGAGGGGGGCTGCAGTATACCCTAAGGGGGGCTGCATTATACTGTGTGTGTGGGGGCTGCAGTATTCTCTATGAGGGGAGCTGCAGTATACTCTGAGGGGGTTGCAGTATACTCTATTAGGGGGCTGTAGTATTCTCTATGAGGGGGGCTGCAATATACTCTGAGGGGGTTGCAGTATACTCAATGAGGGGGGTTGTAATATACTCTATGAGGGGGCTGCAGTATATTCTGAGGGGGCCTGCATTATACTGTGTGTGTGGTGCTGCAGTATTCTCTAATAGGGGGGCTGCAGTATACTCTGAGGGGGTCTGCATTATACTCTATCAAGGACCATGAGGAGTGCATTATACTGTGTGTGTGTGAGGTTGCAGAATTCTCTATGAGGGGGACTTCAATACACTCTGGGGGTGGGCTGCAGCATACTGTGAAGGGGGTTGCATTATACTGTATCGAGGACTATCTGTCCCCATCATTCTTTCTCAACCGGTGTAAAGAAACTTGGGAACAGGCGTCTAACAACTTCAATGTCGTCTATCATGCTCGTTTAACAGCCTGAACTCTGCTCCTGTAAATACAGCTGAAATGTTTGTGTGATGTGGAATATGCAAGCATTTGGGGCCCCACTTTAAACTTTTGCCCAGGGCCCCACTTTCTCTAAAACCGGCCCTGGGTGTTACTGGAGTATTAGATGTTATACAGCTCTGGATGTGACTGGAGTAGAAGATATGACATGTATATGGACGCGTGTAGCATACAGTACTTGCAGCTTTGGCTGTGACTGGAGTGCTACAATATAATGCAGCTCTGTGTGCGACTGCAGTATAACATATGTTGTGTATGTGTTACAGCTCTGGGTGTGACTGGAGTAGGAGATATAACATGTATATGGATTTGTCTAGCATATAGAACTTGCAGCTTGTGACTGGAGTTTACAGGGCATCACGCCTGACACTGGGGCACCGCTGGCCTCCCACTCACCTGTCTGCTGCCTTTTGAGCCTCTGGTTAATTTGTGAAGTTTTCCTCTTTCTAGGGCACTGTAAAGAAAACATGGCAGTTGTCAGTAAGAGGAGACAGAGAGAGGTGACAGCCTGGCCCTCACTCAGTGCCCGCCTGGCCCTCACTCAGTGCCCGCCTGCACCCACCTGAGCTGGCGCTGCACCCGGATCTGCCTCCGCAGCCAGCAGTAACGTATGAGGTATGCCAGGAGCGCCACAATGATCACCAGCCCCAGGGCGGCTCCAATAATGATGCCGAGCACCATGCCAGCGCGGACGGGTCCTGGGGGGAGGATGGTAGTGTTAGTGCCATGTGGGCCCACCTGTGCCCGTGCCTCGGGGGCAGGGTCGGTTCCTCACCTTTGTCGTAGACCAGCAGGTGCACAAAGGACGACTTCCCCACTACGTCCGGTGGGTTCTTCACATCGCAGGTGAAGGTCCCGTTGTCGCCATATTCCAGGTTGTGGACCACGATGGAGCCATCCTTGCTCCGGGGGTAGCCCACCCACTCGATTCGATCCTTAAAGATGCCCGTGTCGTCTATGTGCGCCTGTCCCTTGGAGTAGTGAAATATCTGCAGGAGACAAAGACCAGGTGTCCATGTTGGATTTAAAGAAACAGAATGCAGGGTGCTGCTGTTCCCTGTTATCAGCCAGTCTTACCGAGTACGTGCTTCTGCTGTTGTCAGGCTGGTAGTGCCAGGTGACGGAGATGTCGTCTGAGATCCATTCACTGGACCAGAACGTGCAGGACAGGTGGACCTGCGAGCCGACCGTGCCGTGTACCTCGCGGGCTGTATAAACCTCAATGGCCAGGGCCGGGGGCAGCGCTGCGGGCAAAGAAGATGTCAGAGCAGCAGAGACCCCAGGGAGCAGAGGTGCAGCAGCCTTCAGGGAGAGCAGACACAGGGCCCAAATGTTTTCCTAAATTTCCACAAACGTCTACCCGACATCAGATATAAACTTTTTTTTATCACAATAACACAAATTTGATAGAAATTTTCATATTTTAAAAACAATCAACAACAAAAAAAAACAACAAAGAACAGAGTTCTATTTGTAAATATTCTTTATGAGTTCCCAAGTCTTAAAGTGACGGCGCACACAGGCATTACTGGACCAAAAGGAGACTGTCAGCAAGCAGGCAAGCCGCTCTGTCCTGGATGGTCTTAGGTCTGGGAACTGCACCGCTCCCATTCGCTGGACCCTCCGGAGGACGAGGGACCTCACAAAGCACCCAGTGTGCAGGTTCACATTCCGCCCAATGCACAGCCATATTAGGCTATGTTCACACGGTGCGGTTTTTGCTGCGGATCCGCATCCTTTTTCCATGCAGGTTACAGTACAATGTAACCCAATGGAAAACAAAACCCGCTGTGCCGACGATCCTTTTTTCCACAGGAAAATCCGCGCGGATTTGCCTGCAGAAAAAAGAAGTACCATGTCAATTCTTTCTGCAGATTCCGCTGCGGGTTTCCAACAGCACCAATAGGAAACTGCAGTTGGAAACCCGCAGTGGAATCCGCAGTAGAAAAAGGACACAAATCCGCGGTGAAAAGCACCGCGGTTTTCACTGCGGATTTTCCAAAAAAGGACATGAAAAATCCGCAGAGAAAAAAGGATCGTGTGAACGTAGCCTCAGCATCTGTCAGAAGCAGCTAGCCTACCTGCTGACGGTTTCCAGACAGCTTTCTATACACCTCCCAGATACCAAACATCTCGCCATAAATACGCAGCTGTGACCGCAGACGATTACATCTACGCCAAACATACGACAGAACGGCTACGGATACGTCTCACCGTGGTCACCGGCCCACTGTTCATTATGTGACTAGGAGCGAGGACTTACTCAGAGCGGAGAGCACTACAAGGCCCAGCAGGCAGCGGGAGGAGGTCAGCGATTCCATTGGTCGTCCAGTAGTGGGAGAGTCATAGGAGAAGCCCAGAAACCCTGAGATCCCTGTGGCTGTGGAGTCCGGGAGGGACAGCGGGATCCTGCCTTAAAAACCCCAAAGGGGAGGAAGGGAAATCTTCTCCCCCGCAGACGACCAATCACAGGAGGGGGGAGAGGAGCGAACAATGGAGACTGAGAGCGGGCACCAGGGGGCAGCGAGGGGCAAAGAGACCACCAGGGATAGAAAGACTGTATCTCATCCTACCATGTGTATCTAATCCATCATGTCAAACTGCTCTGGTGTATCTAATCCGTCAGGTGTGATACTGCCCTGGTGTACCTAATCCATCATGTGTTATACTGTCCTGGTGTATCTAATCCATCATGTGTGACACTGTCCTGGTGTACCTAATCCATCAGGTGTGACACTGTCCTGGTGTATCTAATCCATCAGGTGTGATACTGTCCTGGTGTACCTAATCCATCAGGTGTGACACTGTCCTGGTGTATCTAATCCATCATGTGTTATACTGTCCTGGTGTATCTAATCCATCCGGTGTGATACTGTCCTGGTGTATCTAATCCATCATGTGTGATACTGTCCTGGTGTAACTAATCCATCAGGTGTGATACTGTAATGGTGTATCTAATCCATCATGTGTGATATCATCCTGGTGTATCTAATCCATCATGTGTTATACTGTCCTGGTGTATCTAATCTATCATGTGTTATACTGCCCTGGTGTATCTAATCCATCAGGTGTGATACTGCCCTGGTGTATCTAATCCATCAGGTGTGATACTGTAATGGTGTATCTAATCCATCATGTGTGATACTACCCTAGTGTATCTAATCAATCATGTGTGATATTGTCCTGATGTATCTAATCCATCATGTGTGATACTGCCGTGGTGTATCTAATCAACCAGGTATGATACTGTCCTGGTGTATCTAATTCATAAGGAGAAACTGTCCTGGTGTATCTAATCCAGCATGTTTTATACTATCCTGGTGTATCTAACTCATCATCTGATATTGTCCAGGTGTAGCTAATCCATCAGGTGTGATTTTGCCCTGGCGCATCTAATCCATCATGTGTGATACCATGCTGGTATATCTGATCCATCATGTGTGATACTGTCCTGGTGGATCTAATGTATCAGGTGTGATACTGCACTGGTGTATCTAATCCATCATGTTTGATGCTGTCCTGATGTATCTAATCCATCATGTGTGATACCGTCCTGATGTATCTAATCCATCACGTGTGATGCTGCCCTGGTGTATCTAATCCATCACGTGTGATGCTGCCCTGGTGTATCTAATCCATCACGTGTGATACTGTCCTGGTGGATCTAATGTATCAGGTGTGATACTGCCCTGGTGTATCTAATCCATCATGTTTGATACTGTCATGCCGTATGTATCTAATCCTGCACTACTATACATCCCGGTTGATGCAAGTGGTTGCCATGGTTACAGACTTACACACGACTCCTTTCTCCAGTAGATCCGCCCTCCAGTCTGAGACCACGCCTTCCTCAGGATTCGGCCAATGACAGCGCGGCAGGCGACACTAATGCGCGCGTGTCCAGGGCGATGACATCACTGAGACAAGATGGCGGCGCTGTTATTGAGGTGACTTTAGTGGGTGATATCGGGGGTCGGTACTGTGGGGGAGGGGGCTGCAATGCTCGGAGGTAAGGGGCCAGTAGTGTTGAGGGGATCACCTGCGTGTGCACTAGGCTTCGAGGGGCAAAGGTTAAAGTTGACGTGCTCGGGGCTCACCCTGTGGTACCTGGGGATGTAGTGCCCCGATTATTAGACAAACATGGGAGGGATGTGTGTGGGAGGAAGGGGGTTCAAACCACTTAAAGGGGTTCTCCACCATTATCCTTCCACATGGAGAGGCTGCGGACGGCACTGCTCCCGTATATATGGAGGGGCTCCCCGGTGTGAGGACGGCACTGCTCCCGTATATATGGAGGGGCTCCCCGGTGTGAGGACGGCACTGCTCCCGTATATATGGAGGGGCTCCCCGGTGTGAGGACGGCACTGCTCCCGTATATATGGAGGGGCTCCCCGGTGTGAGGACGGCACTGCTCCCGTATATATGGAGGGGCTCCCCGGTGTGAGGACGGCACTGCTCCCGTATATATGGAGGGGCTCCCCGGTGTGAGGACGGCACTGCTCCCGTATATATGGAGGGGCTCCCTGGTGTGCGGATGGCACTGCTCCCGTATATATGGAGGGGCTCCCCGGGGTGCGGATGGCACTGCTCCCGTATATATGGAGGGGCTCCCCGGGGTGAGGACGGCACTGCTCCCGTATATATGGAGGGGCTCCCCGGGGTGCGGATGGCACTGCTCCCGTATATATGGAGGGGCTCCCCGGGGTGCGGATGGCACTGCTCCCGTATATATGGAGGGGCTCCCCGGTGTGAGGACGGCACTGCTCCCGTATATATGGAGGGGCTCCCCGGTGTGAGGACGGCACTGCTCCCGTATATATGGAGGGGCTCCCCGGTGTGAGGACGGCACTGCTCCCGTATATATGGAGGGGCTCCCTGGTGTGCGGATGGCACTGCTCCCGTATATATGGAGGGGCTCCCCGGGGTGCGGATGGCACTGCTCCCGTATATATGGAGGGGCTCCCCGGGGTGAGGACGGCACTGCTCCCGTATATATGGAGGGGCTCCCCGGGGTGCGGATGGCACTGCTCCCGTATATATGGAGGGGCTCCCCGGGGTGCGGATGGCACTGCTCCCGTATATATGGAGGGGCTCCCCGGTGTGAGGACGGCACTGCTCCCGTATATATGGAGGGGCTCCCCGGTGTGAGGACGGCACTGCTCCCGTATATATGGAGGGGCTCCCTGGTGTGCGGATGGCACTGCTCCCGTATATATGGAGGGGCTCCCCGGGGTGCGGATGGCACTGCTCCCGTATATATGGAGGGGCTCCCCGGGGTGAGGACGGCACTGCTCCCGTATATATGGAGGGGCTCCCCGGGGTGCGGATGGCACTGCTCCCGTATATATGGAGGGGCTCCCCGGTGTGAGGACGGCACTGCTCCCGTATATATGGAGGGGCTCCCCGGTGTGAGGACGGCACTGCTCCCGTATATATGGAGGGGCTCCCCGGGGTGAGGACGGCACTGCTCCCGTATATATGGAGGGGCTCCCCGGGGTGCGGATGGCACTGCTCCCGTATATATGGAGGGGCTCCCCGGGGTGAGGACGGCACTGCTCCCGTATATATGGAGGGGCTCCCCGGTGTGCGGACGGCACTGCTCCCGTATATATGGAGGGGCTCCCCGGTGTGAGGACGGCACTGCTCCCGTATATATGGAGGGGCTCCCTGGTGTGCGGATGGCACTGCTCCCGTATATATGGAGGGGCTCCCCGGGGTGCGGATGGCACTGCTCCCGTATATATGGAGGGGCTCCCCGGGGTGAGGACGGCACTGCTCCCGTATATATGGAGGGGCTCCCCGGGGTGCGGATGGCACTGCTCCCGTATATATGGAGGGGCTCCCCGGGGTGCGGATGGCACTGCTCCCGTATATATGGAGGGGCTCCCCGGTGTGAGGACGGCACTGCTCCCGTATATATGGAGGGGCTCCCCGGTGTGAGGACGGCACTGCTCCCGTATATATGGAGGGGCTCCCTGGTGTGCGGATGGCACTGCTCCCGTATATATGGAGGGGCTCCCCGGGGTGCGGATGGCACTGCTCCCGTATATATGGAGGGGCTCCCCGGGGTGAGGACGGCACTGCTCCCGTATATATGGAGGGGCTCCCCGGGGTGCGGATGGCACTGCTCCCGTATATATGGAGGGGCTCCCCGGTGTGAGGACGGCACTGCTCCCGTATATATGGAGGGGCTCCCCGGTGTGAGGACGGCACTGCTCCCGTATATATGGAGGGGCTCCCCGGGGTGAGGACGGCACTGCTCCCGTATATATGGAGGGGCTCCCCGGGGTGCGGATGGCACTGCTCCCGTATATATGGAGGGGCTCCCCGGGGTGAGGACGGCACTGCTCCCGTATATATGGAGGGGCTCCCCGGTGTGCGGACGGCACTGCTCCCGTATATATGGAGGGGCTCCCCGGTGTGAGGATGGCACTGCTCCCGTATATATGGAGGGGCTCCCCGGTGTGAGGACGGCACTGCTCCCGTATATATGGAGGGGCTCCCCGGTGTGAGGACGGCACTGCTCCCGTATATATGGAGGGGCTCCCCGGTGTGAGGACGGCACTGCTCCCGTATATATGGAGGGGCTCCCCGGTGTGAGGACGGCACTGCTCCCGTATATATGGAGGGGCTCCCCGGGGTGAGGACGGCACTGCTCCCGTATATATGGAGGGGCTCCCCGGGGTGCGGATGGCACTGCTCCCGTATATATGGAGGGGCTCCCCGGTGTGAGGACGGCACTGCTCCCGTATATATGGAGGGGCTCCCCGGTGTGCGGACGGCACTGCTCCCGTATATATGGAGGGGCTCCCCGGTGTGCGGACGGCACTGCTCCCGTATATATGGAGGGGCTCCCCGGTGTGAGGACGGCACTGCTCCCGTATATATGGAGGGGCTCCCCGGGGTGAGGACGGCACTGCTCCCGTATATATGGAGGGGCTCCCCGGGGTGCGGATGGCACTGCTCCCGTATATATGGAGGGGCTCCCCGGTGTGAGGACGGCACTGCTCCCGTATATATGGAGGGGCTCCCCGGTGTGAGGACGGCACTGCTCCCGTATATATGGAGGGGCTCCCCGGTGTGCGGACGGCACTGCTCCCGTATATATGGAGGGGCTCCCCGGTGTGCGGACGGCACTGCTCCCGTATATATGGAGGGGCTCCCCGGGGTGCGGATGGCACTGCTCCCGTATATATGGAGGGGCTCCCCGGTGTGCGGACGGCACTGCTCCCGTATATATGGAGGGGCTCCCCGGTGTGCGGACGGCACTGCTCCCGTATATATGGAGGGGCTCCCCGGGGTGCGGACGGCACTGCTCCCGTATATATGGAGGGGCTCCCCGGTGTGAGGACGGCACTGCTCCCGTATATATGGAGGGGCTCCCCGGTGTGAGGACGGCACTGCTCCCGTATATATGGAGGGGCTCCCCGGTGTGAGGACGGCACTGCTCCCGTATATATGGAGGGGCTCCCCGGTGTGCGGACGGCACTGCTCCCGTATATATGGAGGGGCTCCCCGGTGTGCGGACGGCACTGCTTCCGTATATATGGAGGGGCTCCCTGGTGTGCGGATGGCACTGCTCCCGTATATATGGAGGGGCTCCCCGGTGTGAGGACGGCACTGCTCCCGTATATATGGAGGGGCTCCCCGGTGTGAGGACGGCACTGCTCCCGTATATATGGAGGGGCTCCCCGGTGTGAGGACTGCACTGCTCCCGTATATATGGAGGGGCTCCCCGGGGTGAGGACGGCACTGCTCCTGTATATATGGAGGGGCTCCCCGGTGTGTGTGGACGGCACTGCTCCTGTATATATGGAGAGGCTCCCCTAGGTGCCGACACATTTTTCATGCCCCCAAATTGTGACATCATCTAGTCACTACTAGATGCCCTGTGTAACCCAGACTTCTGCTTCCTCCATCAGACACAGCGCGTGGCGATGCCTGAGCTCCCCGCTCCGCCCAGGCCTATGCCTCCGAAAGTAAGTGTCCCCCTTTGTGGATGATCGCCGTCCTGTGACACAACACTAAAATACTGATTTAAAGGGGTCTTCCTCGTGTTTTTTTTTTTTTTTTTTTCCAGCACTGTTCCAATGGGGACGTCGGCCAAGCAAGAGATGGATCGCTTCTGGGACAAGAATGTCCGGCTGAGCCGCCCTGTGTCGCCCCACATCTCAATCTATAAGTAAGACATATTGCCACCTGCACAGCCCGCTCCGCCAGGACCCAGCAGCAGACATTCCTCGGCGGCACTAGGTGGGCATCACCGTGCCTTGTGCCAGGGAAAGTTGTCCCTTCAGCAAGTGCCGGGCCGGCGGCTGCATTGTTCTTCCGCCCTCTCGCATACCGGCTCCATGAATGACCCTGCTATGTGAGACGAGGGGTGAGGATGGCAGCGGCTCCCCCTCACAGCATTCCTGACACAATCCCCACTGGAGAATGTGCCATCGCTGCCCCCCACCCACCGCCGCCAGCATCACTCGCAATTTATATCTACAGCTTTGGTTAATTTTGGATCCAGATTTTTATTTTTTTTTTAATTTTTTTTTTTCCCCCCATCATGACCCTAAAGTAAACTGGCCTTTACTAAAAGCCCACCCGAATCCCAGCCATGTACATAATGTTTGTTCTGTCCACTGTTGGACAACTGCATGAAGAGCAATTTCCCGTGACATGGGAGCTCCCATGATACACTGCACAGCAGATGATGTAGTGTGTACAGTGCTTCCTGATCCTGAGGGTTGACAAGAAAGCAGTAAATGAGTGCAGCTCAGTATGTGACTATATCCCCGTAATATACACCGTACTGCAGGGGGCAGCTGTGAGATGGAAGCTAACCGGAAATCGGCAGAATTGTGAGCGCCGCTCTGGATGTGACTGGAGCTCAGGACCTGATATTCCTCTGTACTGACCACTGGCTCTTTTCTCTTCACAGATGGTCTTTACCCATGATGATGTCCATCACGCACAGAGGAACGGGGATCGCCTTGAGTGCTGGTGAGTGCCGGAGATTGGGTGGTGGCCATAATTGTTCTGTATTATACCATGTGTACAGAGGGGGGCACCACAAACCTCTCTGCCTTATATAATCGCCCTGTCCTTCTCAGGTGTGTCGCTGTTCGGCCTGGCCGCCCTGGTTCTCCCTGGAGATTACGCCTCATACCTGGACCTCATCAAGTCTCTGAGCCTCGGCCCAGCGCTCATCTACTCTGCCAAGTTTGCCATTGCTTTCCCTGTCATGTATCACACGTGGAACGGCATCCGCCACCTGGTGAGTGTCGGTATTGGCCTAGATGCTTCGTGCTCTAGTCACAGCCAAAGCTTTATCTACTCGTCTTGTTATTCTCCCATCTCCAGAGCAGAGGGAAGAAATAACGATGCAGCTTTGGATGTAACTGGAGTAGAGGGGATCAGTGTCCCGGCAATGACCTTCTCCTTTTTTACACAGGCCTGGGACCTCGGCAAAGGTTTTAAGATCCCTGAGGTGTACCAGACAGGCTACATCGTGCTGGCGCTCACCCTCCTGTCTGCGGCGGGCGTTGCTTCCCTGTGATCAAAAGAATCCTTCACTGCTTCTAATTGGGATTTCTGGGGTCTTATCCAATGGCCCCTATGTCAATATTCCTCTCTGCCATAAGCCCCTCCAAAGACACAGGTGACCCTCTGTTGGCTATTAAAGGGAAATGTCTCGAAACCAAGGATTGTCTCTCTGACCCATTCTGCATGAGCGGAGTCCACGCCCATCACCCGGACACACAAAGGACCCCATTGTCCTGGTTTATTGTGGGAAGGGAATTAAAACTCCACAATTCGCGTAGGAAGCAAGGAAAGGACAATTGTAAGACCGAGGGATGGCGACACGGATCTTAGTAACACAAGGTTATGTATTTAAGGGGATTGGTTACGTCCCACTCATCGTTAGACCAGGCTATACCCCTTGTAATACAGTTATGTTCTGGGTTTACTGGGGACATTCCCATTGTGGAAAGTGAATTATTTGGCCTGGTAGAGCCCTGGCAGTATACTTTCAGCTTCACATGTAGAGGCTACCAAAGTGGATCATTCCCCTTTAACCCCAGCTATTACATAGAAGGGAATACGTTTCCTCACTATTAGGTGAAATAATTCATATAGCTCTTCACTTTAAGGGAATCACGTCACCCCCATTTCTATGCCTGAAAGGTGAGAAAATGAAAATTTTCTTTTGAATCAATAAAATATATTGTGTAAGAGAAGTGTCTGTCGTCCTCCTCGCAGACCCCCCTCTATGATCTCCGGCCGCCGCAGACACATGAGGCATTGTCCGCAGGAATGATCATGTCTCTGAAGAATGTAGAGGGGGTGGTGCGGCCCCCTTAGTGCTGGACACAGAGACTGTGGTTCTGACCATTATTAAAGGGAACCTGTCACCTGAATTTGGCGGGACCAGTTTTGGGTCATATGGGCGGGGTTTTCGGGTGTTTGATTCACCCTTTCCTTACCCGCTGGCTGCATGCTGGCCGCAATATTGGATTGAAGTTCATTCTCTGTCCTCCGGAGTACACGCCTGCGCAAGGCAATATTGGCTTGCGCTGGCGTGTACTCCGGAGGACAGAGAATGAACTTCAATCCAATATTGCGGCCAGCATGCAGCCAGCGGGTAAGGAAAGGGTGAATCAAACACCCGAAAACCCCGCCCATATGACCCAAAACTGGTCCCGCCAAATTCAGGTGACAGGTTCCCTTTAACCCAGTGCTGGAGGGAACTCCTCACTGTGACCACCAGGTGGCATTTCACACACAGATCAACGCCCTCTTGGGGTAATATGTGAGTGATGTGTCACATACTGAGGCCGCCTCCATTTAACTAATACCTGGGGTAGCTGAGATACAGGCCGCTGTTTATTAAAGTCTCGTCACAGAGTGTGGGCTGCAATCACTCCCTGTATCTTGGTTTCTTAGGGTCCGGTGTGACCGGGGTGGTCACTCTCTCTTCATACGTTATGTGTAAATTATAATGAAATATGACAGGCGGTTCTCAGGTTTAATGAGGATTCACAATGGCAGCTTGGTCACATCCTCAATCGTCCCCTGGACTCATGGGGGCCTCATGATGACTGCCTCTGCCGTCATTGGGTCTGGCACAGGGCTGTCGCGTCCCTTTCTGGGGGGTGCTCCTCTGAATGAGACCAGCATGGCTGCTGCAGATCTTCATCTTTTTTTCTGTGTGAGGAACCTGTTGGTCCAAGCAAGAGAGTTCCTAAAGTGATCAGGTGCCCATCTTAAAAGGACAGTGTTACAATTGCAGACCTGAGGCAGCATCTATTCCATCAAATACAAGAACCTTCTAGACTTTATGCATGACCCTAGAAAGACTATTGGACTCTCCAGCTGATGTGACATTACAAATCCCGGCAGATAATAATCTCTTATATAGCGCCAATGTATTCCGCAGCGCTTTACAGTTTAACAGTTTGGAACGCAAGAGTCATAAGTAACAATGATAACAATAGTACAATAATTAAAGCAAAATAAGACGACCCTGCTCGTGAGAGCTTACAGTCTACAATGAGGTGGGGGAGATACAAAGTACAGGTGTGTATTTACAATGATGGTCCAGCCATCTTCAGGGGGTGGCGGATGGATGGGGATAGTGAATGGGCGACATACACTAAGGCTATGTGCACACATTGCGGATTGGTGTGCGGATTTTTCCGCATTGTTTTTGCTAAATCCGCAGGTAAACTGCACTGCAGATTTATCGCGGTTTTTGTGCGGATTCCACCTGCGGTTTTACACCTGTGGATTCCTATTGAGGAGCAGGTGTAAACCGTTGCTGAATCTGCACAAAGAATTGACATGCTGCGGAAAAAACACTGCTGCGTTTCCGCGTATTTTTTTTCTGCAGCATGTGCACTGCAGATTTTGTTTTCCATAGGCTTACATGGTACTGTACAACACATGGAAAACAGCTGCGGATCCGCAGCGTCAAAACCGCTGCGGATCCGCAGCAAAATCTGCAACGTGTGCACATAGCCTTACACATAAAATGACTTTGATTAGGGAACGTGATAGGCTGCTATGTTTTGAGGGCGCCTAAAACTATCCAAATTGTGAATGGTCCTAATTTCTTGGGGTAGAGCATTCCAGAGGATTAGCGCAGCATGGGAGAAGTCTTGGAGTCGGGAGTGGGAGGTACGGATTAGTGCAGAGGTTAGTCTGAAGTCATTTGCAGAGGTCGGTTAGGCCGATAGACAGAAATGAGGGAGGAGATGTAAGGGGGTGCTGCTCTCTGGAGAGCTTTGTGGGTGAGAACAAGTGCTTTGAATTGTATCCTGTAATGAATGGGCAGCCAGTGTAACGACTGGCGAAGAGCGGACGCGTCCGAGTAACGATTAGCTAGATAGACAACCCTGGCTGCTGCATTAAGGATAGACTGGAGAGGGGAAAGTCAACTAAGGGGGAGGCCAATTAATAGAGGGTTACAGTAATCCAGGCGGGAGTGGATCAGGGCGACAGTGAGGGTTTTTGTTGTCTCCATGGTGAGAAAAGGGCAGATTCTAGAGATGTTCTTTAGGTGTAAGCGGCATGAGCGGGCAAGAGATTGTATATGAGATGTGAAGGAGAGATCGTGGTCAAACATAACACCCAGACAGTGTGCCTGCTGACGGGGTGTTATTATGGTGCCACCCACGGAGAGGGAAATGTCAGATTTAGGGAGGTTAGTAGATAACAGGAGCAGAAGAAGTTCAGTTTTGGAGAGGTTGAGTTTCAGATAGAGAGCGGACAGGATGTCAGAGACTGCGGACAGAGTCACTGGTGTTCTGTAGTACAGCGGGGGTAAGGTCAGGGGATGACGTGTATAGTTGTGTGTCATAAGCATAAAGATGGTACTGAAAGCCAAATCTGCTGATGGTCTGTCCAATGGGGGCCATGTAGAGAGAGAAGAGAAGGGGGCCAAGGACTGAGCCCTGAGGTACCCCGCCAGTGAGAGGAAGAAGAGATGAAGTAGGGCCAGCGATCAGAACACTGAAGGAGCGGTCAGAAAGAGGAGGAGAACCAGGAGAGGAGTGTCCTTAATGCCTAGTGACTGGAGCCTAGAGAGTAGAAGAGGGTGGTCAACAGTGTCAAAAGCTGCAGAGAGTGGTCACCATTGCATTTTGCTGTCAGAAGGTCATTGGTCACTTTGATGAGTGCAGTTTCTGTCGAATGTAGGGGGCGGAAGCCGGACTGAAGGGTCTAGGAGGGAGTGAGTGGAGAGGTAACGGGTAAGGCGGGAGTAGACCAGGCGCTCCAAGAGTTTAGAGATGAAGGGGAGATTGGAGACCGGTGTGTAGTAATTTGTGCAGGATGGGTTGAGAGAGGGTTTCTTTATTAATGGAGTAATGATAGTGTTTGAAGGAGGAGGGGAAAATAGGTACACACCTTCCCAGTGACATCCGGTCTCAGTCCGTTACAGGCGCTAACCAGGTCGTCCGATCTCCTGATCCAATCGGTGAGACGTCTGGAGGCATCTGCGGAGCGGGAGGTGAGACTCACCTTAGCAGGGGGGATCTTGGTGGGCATATCCCAGGTGCCGATGAAGGTCCCCCATGGACTGATCTAAAGTTAAAAGAGATGGGGGAGACAAGTATAGTATGCTCGTCTTCTCCAACTACATCTGCTACTGGAGCTCCCCTGTAAGAAGATATATGTAATAGTATGAGGGATGACCAAAACTCACCTTTGACCTTGGGACCCCTGACAACAGGTGACCTCTGTCATTGGAGATAAACTGTGTGAAGCCATCTTGGAAAGCCGCTGCCTGGAACAAATGAGGATGATGAGAATATGTATACACTGACCAAACATGGGCCTCCAGAAGGGGCAAGATATGGACATTACCTCTTGGTGGGGGCGAGGGACGCTCCAGTTCTGCAAGCGGGTGGAAGAGAAGGCGCCATCATACTGTGAACGGGAAGAAAGAGATACTGGTGACCAGTCTGTAAACTAGTGAAGGTGCCCCCTCCTGTCTGTGTGTCAGATACCCCTTAAAGTGAACCTGTTGGCAGGATTTTGCTAAGTAAATTACATGCATTGTTATGTTGGCCCTGTTACACTGATAAAAATGATACCTGGGGTGAAGAAATCCATCTTGTGGTTCTTGTGTAATTCGTGTAGAAGTTTGCAGTTAATGATATGCTCGTGCTTCGGGGCCAGACTGTAGGCAGTCTTATCTTCCTGCTCTCAGCTAGAGAAACCAAGGAGAGACCTGTCCAGAGGCTGCCCTGAAGCACAAACAGTCTGTCTATGATGAGGACCATGTTTGTGCTTTGGTGTTGCCTGTGGGCAGGTCTCCCTTGTTTTCTCTGGCTTAGAGCAGAAAGATAAGACTCTGCCTACAGTCGTGCCCTGGTGTGTGGGCATCTCATTAACTGAAAACTTCTAACACTGATTACATAAGAACCACAAGATGGATTTCTTCGCCTCAGGTATCATTTTAATCAGTTTAACAACGCCAAGCAGACAATGCCTGCAGTTTTCTGAGCAAAATCTTGCTGACAAGTTCGCTTTAACCCTACCCCTTAGTCCTAAGGTGATGGACTCTACTACTCAGAAGCTGAAAGCAGTGGCATACTGCCTATGGGGACAGACCACGTGGCCACTATGGGCCCGTGAGTAGGGAAGGTGGGAGCAGTGCCAGCTGTAGCACCAGGCCCCCTGCCCAGCATTGTGCTTTCAACTGTATTGGCAACCTGGTTCTTGATGCTGATGAGAGGGAGCTTCAGCTGGCACTGCCTCTCACACCATTCCCCCTCTGTCTGAGCTCTGTGATGTCTCAGCGCAGAGGGCGCAATGACATCACTACAGCACGCCCTCTGTGCCAATCAGTGCAGAGTCAGAAGACGTGCTGCAGAGACGGACGCAACCGGGAGAGGTGAGTAATTATTTTTAATGTGGGGCCCATTATACTGTATGGAGGAATATATGGGGCCTATAATAATGTACAGAGGACTATATGGGACCTATGCTACTGTACGGAGGACTATATTGGCCCTATGTTACTGTATTGAGGACTATATGGGGCCCATAATATTGTATGGAGGACTATATGGGGCACATAATGCTATATTGAGAGTTACATGGGGCGTATCATTTATAGAGAACTATATGGGGCCTGTTATACTGTATGGAGCACTATGTGGGATCATTATACTATATGGAGCACTATGTAGGGCCCATTATACCATATGGAGCACTATGTGGGGCCATTACACTGTATTGAGTACTATATGGGACCATTATATGTGGAGCATTATGTGGTGCCCATTATACCGTGTGGAGCACTAGGTGGGCCCATTATACCACGTGGAGCACTATGTGGGGACCATTATACCGTATGGAGCACTAGGTGGGGACCATTACACCTTATGGAGCACTATGTGGGGACCATTATATCGTATGGAGCACTATGTGGGGACCATTATATCGTATGGAGCACTATGTGGGGTCATTATACTGTATGGAGCACTATGTGGGGCCATTATACAGTATGGAGCACTATGTGGGGCCATTATACAGTATGGAGCACTATGTGGGGCCATTATACTGTATGGAGCACTATGTGGGGTCATTATGCAGTATGGAGCACTATGTGGGGCCATTATACAGTATGGAGCACTATGTGGGGCCATTATACAGTATGGAGGACTATGTGGGGCCATTATACAGTATGGAGGACTATATGGGGCCATTATACAGTATGGAGGACTATGTGGGGCCATTATACAGTATGGAGAACTATGTGGGGCCATTATACTATAGCAGCACGGTGGCTCAGTGGATAGCACTGCAGCCTTGCAGCGCTGGGGTCCTGGGTTCTAATCCCACCTTGGACAACATCTGCAAAGAGTTTGTATGTTCTCCCCATGTTTGTGTGGGTTTCTGTCGGGTACTCCGCTTTCCTTCCACATTCCAAAGACATACTGATAGGGAATTTAGATTGTGAGCCCCAATGGGGACAACGATGATAATGTGTGCAAACGGTAAAGCGTTGCGGAATATGATAGTGCTATATAAAAATAAAGATTATCACTATATGGAGCACTATACTGGCCATTATACAGTATGGAGCACGATGTGGGGCCATTATACCCTATGGAGCACTATGTGGGGCCATTATACCCTATGGAGCACTATGTGGGGCCATTATACAGTATGGAGCACTATGTGGGGCCATTATACAGTATGGAGGACTATGTGGGGCCATTATACAGTATGAAGGACTATGTGGGGCCATTATACAGTATGAAGGACTATGTGGGGCCATTATGCAGTATGGAGCACTATGTGGGGCCATTATGCAGTATGGAGCACTATGTGGGACCATTATACAGTATGGATGACTATGTGGGGCCATTATACAGTATGGAGGACTATGTGGGGCCATTATACAGTATGGAGGACTATATGGGGCCATTATACAGTATGGAGGACTATGTGGGGCCATTATACAGTATGGAGAACTATGTGGGGCCATTATACTATAGCAGCACGGTGGCTCAGTGGATAGCACTGCAGCCTTGCAGCGCTGGGGTCCTGGGTTCTAATCCCACCTTGGACAACATCTGCAAAGAGTTTGTATGTTCTCCCCATGTTTGTGTGGGTTTCTGTCGGGTACTCCGCTTTCCTTCCACATTCCAAAGACATTCTGATAGGGAATTTAGATTGTGAGCCCCAATGGGGACAACGATGATAATGTGTGCAAACGGTAAAGCGTTGCGGAATATGTTAGCGCTATATAAAAATAAAGATTATTACTATATGGAGCACTATACTGGCCATTATACAGTATGGAGCACGATGTGGGGCCATTATACCATATGGAGCACTATGTGGGGCCATTATACCCTATGGAGCACTATGTGGGGCCATTATACAGTATGGAGCACTATGTGGGGCCATTATACAGTATGAAGGACTATGTGGGGCCATTATACAGTATGAAGGACTATGTGGGGCCATTATACAGTATGAAGGACTATGTGGGGCCATTATACAGTATGAAGGACTATGTGGGGCCATTATGCAGTATGGAGCACTATGTGGGGCCATTATGCAGTATGGAGCACTATGTGGGACCATTATGCAGTATGGATGACTATGTGGGGCCATTATACAGTATGGATGACTATGTGGGGCCATTATACAGTATGGATGACTATGTGGGGCCATTATACAGTATGGAGCACTATGTGGGGCCATTATACAGTATGGAGGACTATGTGGGGCCATTATACCGTATGGAGGACTATTTGGGGCCATTATACCGTATGGAGCACTATGTGGGGTCATTATACCGTATGGAGGGCTTTGTAGCATCATACTGTGTGTGTGTGAAGGAATCACAGTGGGGGTATCATACAGTGTTACATTGCCCCCATACTTTATGGGGGCAATGAAAGGGAAATCTACGTTTTTTAATAGGAGAAAAATTACTTTGCATGGCTATAAAGTTGTGAGCTATGCTCTTCTATAATCCTGCAGAATATTACGTTTTTGCTTTGGGGGAGGGGTGTAGTAATTATAACTTGTCGGTACCTGGTTGGCGCTGTACGCGGCGGCCATGATGCTCCTGTCTCCAGTCTGTGTACATCGGCGTCTCCTAGCAACTGTTACCATGAGAGCCGGGACAGTATGGATACAAGTTACGCGTAATCATCACCTCAGCCAATCAGGGCGCGGCATGTTCAGCGGCCAATGAGCGGTGAATGTGAGCAGTGGTGTCCGCCTCGCCCCTCCTTTCTCTCCTACGGTGATGGCGGCTCCAGCTGTGGCGCCGGGCGCTCTGCACGGGCCGGTGGTGAAGGTTCATCCCGTGGTCCTTGCCTCCATTGTGGACAGCTACGAGCGCAGGAATGAGGGGGCGGCCCGGGTGATCGGGACCCTTCTGGGTGAGAGGCGGCGCTGTGTGACACGTGTGGTACCGGGTGAATAGTACAGTGGATGTGACTGATAGCGGGGACAATGGGGCATCAGGGCAGCGCCCCCGTGTGGCCGCACATTGTGATCTGTGTTTCTTCCCTCAGGTTCTGTGGACAAACACTCGGTGGAGGTGACGAACTGCTTCTCTGTGCCGCACAACGAGTCCGAGGACGAGGTACCCCCTGTCTGGGGAGGATAGGGAAGAGGAGCCCACCATTTGGGGAGAGGGAGGAGGAAGGTGCCCGCTGTCTGGGGAGGATAGGGAAGAGGAGCCCACCATTTGGGGAGAGGGAGGAGGAAGGTGCCCGCTGTCTGGGGAGGATAGGGAAGAGGAGCCCACCATTTGGGGAGAGGGAGGAGGAAGATGCCCGCTGTCTGGGGAGGATAGGGAAGAGGAGCCCACCATTTGGGGAGAGGGAGGAGGAAGGTGCCCGCTGTCTGGGGAGGATAGGGAAGAGGAGCCCACCATTTGGGGAGAGGGAGGAGGAAGATGCCCGCTGTCTGGGGAGGATAGGGAAGAGGAGCCCACCATTTGGGGAGAGGGAGGAGGAAGGTGCCCGCTGTCTGGGGAGGATAGGGAAGAGGAGCCCACCATTTGGGGAGAGGGAGGAGGAAGGTGCCCACTGTCTGGGGAGGATAGGGAAGAGGAGTCCACCATTTGGGGAGAGGGAGGAGGAAGGTGCCCGCTGTCTGGGGAGGATAGGGAAGAGGAGCCCACCATTTGGGGAGAGGGAGGAGGAAGGTGCCCGCTGTCTGGGGAGGATAGGGAAGAGGAGCCCACCATTTGGGGAGAGGGAGGAGGAAGATGCCCGCTGTCTGGGGAGGATAGGGAAGAGGAGCCCACCATTTGGGGAGAGGGAGGAGGAAGGTGCCCGCTGTCTGGGGAGGATAGGGAAGAGGAGCCCACCATTTGGGGAGAGGGAGGAGGAAGGTGCCCGCTGTCTGGGGAGGATAGGGAAGAGGAGCCCACCATTTGGGGAGAGGGAGGAGGAAGGTGCCCGCTGTCTGGGGAGGATAGGGAAGAGGAGCCCACCATTTGGGGAGAGGGAGGAGGAAGGTGCCCGTTGTCTGGGGAGGATAGGGAAGAGGAGCCCACCATTTGGGGAGAGGGAGGAGGAAGATGCCCGCTGTCTGGGGAGGATAGGGAAGAGGAGCCCACCATTTGGGGAGAGGGAGGAGGAAGGTGCCCGCTGTCTGGGGAGGATAGGGAAGAGGAGCCCACCATTTGGGGAGAGGGAGGAGGAAGGTGCCCGCTGTCTGGGGAGGATAGGGAAGAGGAGCCCACCATTTGGGGAGAGGGAGGAGGAAGATGCCCGCTGTCTGGGGAGGATAGGGAAGAGGAGCCCACCATTTGGGGAGAGGGAGGAGGAAGATGCCCGCTGTCTGGGGAGGATAGGGAAGAGGAGCCCACCATTTGGGGAGAGGGAGGAGAAAGATGCCCGCTGTCTGGGGAGGATAGGGAAGAGGAGCCCACCATTTGGGGAGAGGGAGGAGGAAGGTGCCCGCTGTCTGGGGAGGATAGGGAAGAGGAGCCCACCATTTGGGGAGAGGGAGGAGGAAGGTGCCCGCTGTCTGGGGAGGATAGGGAAGAGGAGCCCACCATTTGGGGAGAGGGAGGAGGAAGGTGCCCGCTGTCTGGGGAGGATAGGGAAGAGGAGCCCACCATTTGGGGAGAGGGAGGAGGAAGGTGCCCGCTGTCTGGGGAGGATAGGGAAGAGGAGCCCACCATTTGGGGAGAGGGAGGAGGAAGGTGCCCGCTGTCTGGGGAGGATAGGGAAGAGGAGCCCACCATTTGGGGAGAGGGAGGAGGAAGATGCCCGCTGTCTGGGGAGGATAGGGAAGAGGAGCCTACCATTTGGGGAGAGGGAGGAGGAAGGTGCCCGCTGTCTGGGGAGGATAGGGAAGAGGAGCCCACCATTTGGGGAGAGGGAGGAGGAAGATGCCCGCTGTCTGGGGAGGATAGGGAAGAGGAGCCCACCATTTGGGGAGAGGGAGGAGGAAGGTGCCCGCTGTCTGGGGAGGATAGGGAAGAGGAGCCCACCATTTGGGGAGAGGGAGGAGGAAGGTGCCCGCTGTCTGGGGAGGATAGGGAAGAGGAGCCCACCATTTGGGGAGAGGGAGGAGGAAGGTGCCCGCTGTCTGGGGAGGATAGGGAAGAGGAGCCCACCATTTGGGGAGAGGGAGGAGGAAGGTGCCCGCTGTCTGGGGAGGATAGGGAAGAGGAGCCCACCATTTGGGGAGAGGGAGGAGGAAGGTGCCCGCTGTCTGGGGAGGATAGGGAAGAGGAGCCCACCATTTGGGGAGAGGGAGGAGGAAGGTGCCCGCTGTCTGGGGAGGATAGGGAAGAGGTGCCCACCATTTGGGGAGAGGGAGGAGGAAGGTGCCCGCTGTCTGGGGAGGATAGGGAAGAGGAGCCCACCATTTGGGGAGAGGGAGGAGGAAGGTGCCCGCTGTCTGGGGAGGATAGGGAAGAGGAGCCCACCATTTGGGGAGAGGGAGGAGGAAGGTGCCCGCTGTCTGGGGAGGATAGGGAAGAGGAGCCCACCATTTGGGGAGAGGGAGGAGGAAGGTGCCCGCTGTCTGGGGAGGATAGGGAAGAGGTGCCCACCATTTGGGGAGAGGGAGGAGGAAGGTGCCCGCTGTCTGGGGAGGATAGGGAAGAGGTGCCCACCATTTGGGGAGAGGGAGGAGGAAGGTGCCCGCTGTCTGGGGAGGATAGGGAAGAGGAGCCCACCATTTGGGGAGAGGGAGGAGGAAGGTGCCCGCAGTCTGGGGAGGATAGGGAAGAGGTGCCCACCATTTGGGGAGAGGGAGGAGGAAGGTGCCCGCTGTCTGGGGAGGATAGGGAAGAGGAGCCCACCATTTGGGGAGAGGGAGGAGGAAGGTGCCCGCTGTCTGGGGAGGATAGGGAAGAGGAGCCCACCATTTGGGGAGAGGGAGGAGGAAGGTGCCCGCTGTCTGGGGAGGATAGGGAAGAGGAGCCCACCATTTGGGGAGAGGGAGGAGGAAGGTGCCCGCTGTCTGGGGAGGATAGGGAAGAGGTGCCCACCATTTGGGGAGAGGGAGGAGGAAGGTGCCCGCTGTCTGGGGAGGATAGGGAAGAGGTGCCCACCATTTGGGGAGAGGGAGGAGGAAGGTGCCCGCTGTCTGGGGAGGATAGGGAAGAGGAGCCCACCATTTGGGGAGAGGGAGGAGGAAGGTGCCCGCTGTCTGGGGAGGATAGGGAAGAGGAGCCCACCATTTGGGGAGAGGGAGGAGGAAGGTGCCCGCTGTCTGGGGAGGATAGGGAAGAGGTGCCCACCATTTGGGGAGAGGGAGGAGGAAGGTGCCCGCTGTCTGGGGAGGATAGGGAAGAGGAGCCCACCATTTGGGGAGAGGGAGGAGGAAGGTGCCCGCTGTCTGGGGAGGATAGGGAAGAGGAGCCCACCATTTGGGGAGAGGGAGGAGACAGGTGCCCGCTGTCTGGGGAGGATAGGGAAGAGGAGCCCACCATTTGGGGAGAGGGAGGAGACAGGTGCCCGCTGTCTGGGGAGGATAGGGAAGAGGAGCCCACCATTTGGGGAGAGGGAGGAGGAAGGTGCCCGCTGTCTGGGGAGGATAGGGAAGAGGTGCCCACCATTTGGGGAGAGGGAGGAGGAAGGTGCCCGCTGTCTGGGGAGGATAGGGAAGAGGTGCCCACCATTTGGGGAGAGGGAGGAGGAAGGTGCCCGCTGTCTGGGGAGGATGGGGAAGAGGAGCCGACCATTTGGGGAGAGGGAGGAGGAAGGTGCCCGCTGTCTGGGGAGGATAGGGAAGAGGAGCCCACCATTTGGGGAGAGGGAGGAGGAAGGTGCCCGCTGTCTGGGGAGGATAGGGAAGAGGTGCCCACCATTTGGGGAGAGGGAGGAGGAAGGTGCCCGCTGTCTGGGGAGGATAGGGAAGAGGTGCCCACCATTTGGGGAGAGGGAGGAGGAATGTGTTAGCCATATGGTGAGAGGGTGCTCGCTGTCTAGTGAGGTGTCCGCCATGAGAGGGGGGGACGATGTCTGCCATCTGGGGATGAGGGAGAAGACGAGATGCCCACCATCTGCGAAGAGAAAAGTGCCCGCCGTGACAAGGGGGGGGTTGCCCGCTGTCTGGGGGGGGGAGGAATGTGCCAGCTGTTTGGGGGTGGGGGGGGTGAAGGTGCCTGTCGTCTGGGGGGGTGCCCACAGGTGGAGAAAGGTGCCTGCCGTGAGAGGGGGGGGAGGTGTCCGCCACCTGGGGAGAGGTGGGAGGGAGCTCATCTTCGGGGGAGGGTGGGGAGGAGGAAGGTACCTGCCATCTGGGGGGGGGGGGGGGAGGCCGCTGGGGGTGCCCGCCATGTAAAGGGGTGGAAGGAAGGTGCCTGCTGCGAAAAAGGAGTGGGAGGAATGTGCCCACCGTCAGAGAGAATGGAGTAAGGTGTCTTTCGGAGTTGATGGGGGGGTGGGGGGGAGAAAGGTGCCTGCCATCCAGGATTGATAGTGGAAAGAAGGTGACTGGCGTCTGGGGGTGATAGGGGGAAGAAGGTGCCTGCTGTCTGGGGGTGATAGGGGGAAGAAGGTGCCTGCTGTCTGGGGGTGATAGGGGGAAGAAGGTGCCTGCCGTCTGGGGGTGATAGGGGGAAGAAGGTGCCTGCCGTCTGGGGGTGATAGGGGGAAGAAGGTGCCTGCCGTCTGGGGGTGATAGGGGGAAGAAGGTGCCTGCCGTCTGGGGGTGATAGGGGGAAGAAGGTGCCTGCCGTCTTGGGGTGATAGGGGGAAGAAGGTGCCTGCCGTCTTGGGGTGATAGGGGGAAGAAGGTGCCTGCCGTCTTGGGGTGATAGGGGGAAGAAGGTGCCTGCCGTCTTGGGGTGATAGGGGGAAGAAGGTGCCTGCCGTCTTGGGGGTGATAGGGGGAAGAAGGTGCCTGCCGTCTGGGAGTGATAGGGGGAAGAAGGTGCCTGCCGTCTTAGGGGTGATAGGGGGAAGAAGGTGCCTGCCGTCTTAGGGGTGATAGGGGGAAGAAGGTGCCTGCCGTACGGGGGTGATAGGGGGAAGGAGGTGCCTGCCGTACGGGGGTGATGGGGGGGAAGAAGGTGACTACCGGGGGAGGTGCATGCTGTACGGGTATTGGGGGTGCCTCCTCGTTCCATGTACTGACGCCCGTTGTCTTCCAGGTGGCGGTGGACATGGAGTTCGCTAAGAACATGTACGAGCTTCACAAGAAGGTTTCATCCACAGAGCAGATCCTTGGCTGGTGAGTGGCAGGCGGCTACTGGGGACAGTCACTCCGTGCTGCCTCCGTCCCTTACTGACCGTATTGTGTACTGCAGGTATGCCACCGGGAATGACATCACCGAACACTCTGTTCTGATCCACGAGTATTATAGCCGCGAGGCCACCAACCCCATCCACATGACCGTGGACACCGGCCTGCAGGGGGCACGCATGAACATCAAGGCCTACATCAGGTACCTACATACATAGTGATATATCCTACAGATTACACCACTGACCTCTCTGCAGAACATCGCTCCTCCACCTCCTGACAGAGACAGTGATATATCCTGCAGATTATTACACCACTGACCTCTCTGCAGAACATCGCTCCTCCACCTCCTGACAGATACATAGTGATATATCCTGCAGATTATTACACCACCTCTGCAGAACATCGCTCCTCCACCTCCTGACAGATACATAGTGCTATATACTGCAGATTATTACACCACTGACCTCTCTGCAGGACATCCCTCCACCTCCTGACAGATACATAGTGATATATCCTGCAGATTATTACACCACTGACCTCTCTGCAGAACATCACTTCTCCACCTCCTGACAAATACATAGTGATATATCCTGCAGATTATTACACCACTGATCTCTCTGCAGAACATCGCTCCTCCACCTCCTGACAGATACATAGTGATATATCCTGCAGATTATTACACCACTGACCTCTCTGCAGAACATCGCTCCTCCACCTCCTAACAGATACATAGTGATATATCCTGCAGATTATTACACAACTGACCTCTCTGCAGAACATCGCTCCTCCACCTCCTGACAGATACATAGTGATATATCCTGCAGATTATTACACCACTGACCTCTCTGCAGAACATCGCTCCTCCACCTCCTGACAGATACATAGTGATATATCCTGCAGATTATTAAACAACTGACCTCTCTGCAGAACATCCATCCTCCACCTCCTGACAGATACATAGTGATATATCCTGCAGATTATTACTCTACTGACCTCTCTGCAGAACATCGCTCCTCCACCTCCTGACAGATACATAGTGATATATCCTGCATATTATTACTCTACTGACCTCTCTGCAGAACATCGCTCCTCCACCTCCTGACAGATACATAGTGATATATTCTGCAGATTATTACACTACTTACCTCTCTGCAGAACATCGCTCCTCCACCTTCTGACAGATAGTGATATATGCTGCAGATTATTACACCACTGACCTCTCTGCAGAACATCACTCCTCCACCTCCTGACAGATACATAGTGATATATCCTGCATATTATTACACCACTGACCTCTCTGCAGAACATCGCTCCTCCACCTCCTGACAGATACATAGTGATATATCCTGCAGATTATTACACCACTGACCTCTCTGCAGAACATCGCTCCTCCACCTCCTGACAGATACATAGTGATATCCTGCAGATTATTACACCACTGACCTCTCTGCAGAACATCGCTCCTCCTCCTCCTCCTGACAGATACATAGTGATATATCCTGCAGATTATTACACCACTGACCTCTCTGCAGAACATCGCTCCTCCTCCTCCTGACAGATACAGTGATATATCCTGCAGATTATTACACCACTGACCTCTCTGTAGAACATCGCTCCTCCACCTCCTGACAGATACATAGTGATATATCCTGCAGATTATTACACCACTGACCTCTCTGCAGAACATCGCTCCTCTACCCCTTTCTTTTGCAGCACTCCGATGGGTGTCCCTGGTAAAACAATGGGTGTCATGTTCACCCCGCTCACCGTGCAGTTTGTATACTATGACACGGAGAGGATAGGAGGTGAGTGGCTGTAGATGATGGGGGTGTTTGTCCTATCCTTTGTGTATAGGGCTGCAATGCCACCTTGTGGCAGTTCTCGGTACTGCCTCCTGGTCTGACGCCTTTTCTTCCCTTTGCAGTTGATCTCATCACAAAGACCTGCTTTAACTCTAACCGTTCCATCAGTCTGACCAGTGACCTCCAGCAGGTGGGCTCCGCTGCCACAGGCCTGCAGGACTCGCTGAGCACCGTGCTGCAGTATGCGGAGGATGTGCTGGTGAGTGGCGGGCTGTGGCGGTCTCTGCTGCCTCCTCACTTTTATATTCATCATCTCTTTTTCTTTCAGTCAGGTAAAGTCTCTGCAGATAACAACGTGGGCCGCTTCCTGATGGACCTGGTGAACCAGGTGCCAAAAATAACCCCCGAAGACTTCGAGGCCATGCTGAACAGCAACATCAATGTGAGTAGTTCTATTAACCCCTCATGCTGCAGCCAGCTGTGACCGCGGTATCTAAGCGGTTAGTCTCCACCCTGTCTTTATTTTACCTTTCCTCTTCTCTCTCCTTCAGGATCTGCTGATGGTCACGTATCTCGCCAACCTCACCCAGTCGCAGATAGCTCTCAATGAGAAGCTCCTGAACCTGTGAGACCCCGCACTGCCCCCAGAGGCTGGATTATCCATCTTTGGACTTTTTTCACATTATTTTTTTTTTTTTTTTGTGATTTGTGCCTGCTGGTGCAGTGCGGCTCATCCTGACCAGATACCGTGACTCCCTAAATGACCCCACAATTATCGGGGGAGCCCCGTTGCTGCTCGCAGGTGTAAGTCCTCACTGTTAATAAAGCTTTATTATTCTATCGCTCACTGTGGACCTCTGTCTCTGCTTGCTGCCAGTGAATGGACACATTACAGCCAGAGCTTAATTTATACTCCCAGCTGAGGGTTTGTTACAGTATCTCCAGTCTATTAGTTCCTCTGTGAGAAGGATGAGGACACATTGTAACAAAGTATCAGAAGTGAGGTGTGTGTGGTCGTACTGATGCTGCTGCGGTGTCTCTGCTCACCAGCCAGGCATTGTTTCCTTAGCTTTACTTCCCAGAGCTGCAATCCTACTTCTGCTGACTTCCTGTTAGCGCTCAGGATTGTCGCGCAGGACCCTGCAGTGTGGGCTCAGCTGCCGCTATGGTGGGAGATTGTATACTGGCATATATGTGGCTTTCTCCAGTCACCTTCCACGACAGCAGTATCGGAGGATGTCTCCCCGCCCTAATAGGGGACAGGAACAAAGAGGTTAAATACCCCTCCCCTTCCTGCAACCACCAGTGTATTTCCTGTCCCCTATGGGGCATGAAGAGGTTCTCTGATAGTGCTGCCGTGGCCGGCGATCGGGAGCACTGTTACCTTACTAAGCCGGGCAGTCGAGGTCGCGGGCTCCGCTCTCCTCCATCCAGACTGCTCCCATCTCCGTGACCTTCCACGCGACTTGGGACCCTTGCCCGCCCTACCCGCGCCTCTTTCGGGAGGCAAAGCAGGGCGGTGCGGTGCTCCGGGGTCCTTCTACAGCTCCCCGGCTTTCTCCTCCCTCTATGCTGGTGCTGGCGCGCGCGCACCGGAAGTGACGCGCGTCCGAACTTCCGGTTTTCTCGCCGGCTCCTTACACCGCAGCTCCCGCGCGCGCCGATCAGCGTCCTGGCCAGGACATTCAGTGGCGGCATGGACGGGCGTCCCTGACCCCCCCCCCCCCCCCCCCCCACCAAACGGACACGACGAGGGGGAGGAGCACCACCAATCTCGCTGGGAGCCTCGGTAATCTTATTTATTCCTGGCTAAGGAAGCCTCCAGGTAAGACCTCTTGTCTATACCCTCTGTAGTCAGATCCTCTGATGATATGGACGGCGACAAAACCCTTCACTCTGCTTCTGTAGAGCCCAGCGCTCATCCCCCTGCCGTAAGTAGTGGGATGATGTCCCTTACTGTCCATTTTTTCTTTAAATTCAAGCGACTTAGTCCGACTTTCTCTCTCTCCTTTAGGGAGACAAAGCCTCTGCCCCTAAGAAGGCCAGTCGCAAGTGTGCTACATGTGCATCCAAGCTTCCCTCCACATATAAGAAGAAGCTCTGCCAGCCATGCACAGACGAGGTTCTGCGTGCTGAACAGCCCTCTCTTATGGACAGCATCAGGACTCTCATCAGGCAGGAAGTTCAATCTTCCATGTCGGCCTTTTCCCAGCCTCCACCACAGCCTCCCCCTGCTAAGAAAATGAAAATAGCCCCGGTAGTCTCTGACTCCGACTCAGGAGAATTGCATACTTCTGATTCAGGGGACCGTTGGGAGAATGAGAGTTCTGCCTCTACCTCTGCTCCCAAATCAGACAACAAAAAATATCTCTTTTCCTCCGAGGATTTGGAGGAATTAGTGTCTATGGTGAGGGGCACCATGGGGGTGGAGGAGGAGGTGGAGGGCCATTCTGTACAGGATGACATGTTCGGGGGGGTTAAAGCCCAAATCTGTAAAAGGATTCCCCATACACGAAAATATAGAGAGCCTCATCCTCCATGAGTGGGGCCTTCCAGAGAAAGGGTTAAACGTCCCATCAGAACTCAAAAACCGTTTCCCCTTGGAAGGAGACTGTTCCCTCTTTGAAATGCCCAAGGTTGATGTCCAGGTCTCAAGGGTAACCAAAAAAACGGCCCTGCCTTTTGAAGATTCCTCCCAGCTCAAAGATCCCATGGATCGCAAAACTGAGAGTTTATTGAGAAAATCTTGGGAGACTTCAACTAACCTACTGAGATCAAATGTGGCCTCAACATGTGTAGCCAGATCTTTGTTCCTCTGGCTGCGTACATTGGAAAATCACCTGGTGCAGGGTACACCCAGAGAAGAGATTCTTAATTCTCTTCCTCTGCTCCAGAAGGCAACTGGATTCCTCGCAGACGCTTCCGCGGAATCAGTACGGGTTGCCGCTAAATCAGCGGTTCTCACTAACTCCGCTAGAAGAGCTTTGTGGCTTAAATCCTGGGGAGGTGATATTACCTCAAAGTCTAAGCTTTGCGGTATACCTTTCCAGGGTCATTATGTATTTGGACCGGTCCTGGACGAAATCTTGGACAAAGCTTCAGATAAGAAGAAGGTCCTTCCAGAACAAAAGAACCCTAAGAAGCGTTTTTTTCATCCCCCCCGTGACCAAACCCCCCAGCAGAAGTACAGGGGTAAGGGCAAGTCAGGACGATGGAGTTACCCCAAGGGAGGAAAAGCCAGAAACATCCTGGTCCCCCAACCGACTCGGGCCTCTGAAAAGCAATGACTGCCCTCCGGTCGGGGGTCGACTCTCGGGATTCCTCTCCCAGTGGCAGTTGATTACCACAAATCAGTGGGTCCTACGTACCATACGGGAAGGCCTAAGATTGGAGTTCGAGAGCCCCCCTCCTCATCGTCTGACTATTACTTCTCTACAATCCCCAGGACTTCGGGAAATTTTGATGCCGGATATCTTAAACCTGCTTCGAGCGAAGGTGATTTCCCATGTACCACATCGGGAAGTAGGAGAGGGTCACTATTCCCACCTCTTCTTGGTGAAAAAACCCTCAGGGAAACACCGCATCATTATAAACCTGAAACCTCTAAATCAGGTAATAAAATACCGAAGGTTCAAAATGGAATCGATCAGATCAGCAATCCCGCTGATCGGTCAGGACTGGGTGATGGCGACGCTGGACCTGAGGGACGCATACTATCATGTGCCAATACACCCAGACCACAGAAGATTCCTCAGGTTCGCGATTTCCCAAAACAGACGGATCAGCCATTTTCAATTCAACGTCCTTCCGTTCGGAGTCTCGTCTGCCCCACAAGTCTTCTCCAAGATCATGACAGAAGCGGTAATCTTTATTCGTCAACAGGGGGTCTGTGTCATTCCATACCTGGACGATTTTCTTATCATCGCCCCATCCGCTTCACGTCTCAATCAGGATGTGACAAGAGTCCTCGACATCCTAGAATCACTCGGGTGGATCCCGAATCTGGAGAAATCAGACCTCCAGCCTTCGCCACAGAAGAAATTCCTAGGAATCCTTCTGGATTCGGAGAAGAGAATGTCCTTTCTACCCGAGGACTGTCAGACTGACCTCCTCCGCAGGATCTCCAGGTTCAGAGATCAAAGAGCCCCAACTCTAAGAGACTCTATGTCAGTCCTGGGTTCATTGACATCCTGCATTTAAGCAGTCTCCTGGGCCCAGGCCCATACGAGAATACTTCAATCACACATCCTGGCATACTCAAGAGGGCATCAGATGGCCTTAACCAGGAAGATTCCCCTTCCCTCTCATGTGAGATCCTCTCTGTCATGGTGGCTGAACCCCCAAAATCTACACCGAGGAGTCAGCTGGGATCAGCTTCCTCTCAGGGTACTCGCAACAGACGCAAGTCAGAGGGGTTGGGGCGCCGTGAAGGCTTCCACTTCCAGGGGTTGTGGGCCCCAGATTTAAGACACAGTTCCTCAAACCTGAAGGAATTGAAAGCGGTGGAGGAGGCGCTGAAAGCCGCATCTGTCATCATCCAAGGCCACCATGTCCGGGTGATGTCCGAGAATATGACCACCGTGGCATATCTCCGACACCAAGGGGGCACAGGACACTCGAACCTGAAGTTAACTGCTGGAAGGATTTTTTCCTGGGCAGAAAATCACCTTATGTCAATCTCTGCAGTTCATATAAGGGGATTAGACAATTCCCAGGTGGATTATCTCAGCCGGAGGGATTTCCATCCAGGGGAGTGGTCTCTAAACCAGGATGTGTTCCTAACCCTAGTCCAGAGGTGGGGAACTCCCGATGTGGACCTATTTGCCAACATTCGGAACACAAAATCAAACACCTTCTCCCTGACCCCCTCAAACGGGGCACTAGGACTGGACACTTTCTCCCACCCCTGGGAGTTTACCCTGGCATATGCCTTTCCGCCAATACCATTGCTACCCAGGACATTGCAGAAGATCCGGACGGATCAGGTCGCGACGATTTTGGTAGCCCCATTATGGCCAGGAAGGAGCTGGTTCAGCGCACGGACAAGCATGTGTCTAGAAGGCCCGATCCCGCTTCCACAAAGACGCGACCTTCTTCAACAGGGTCCCCTGACCCATCCAGACCTACACAAACTAAAGTTGACAGCCTGGTTACTGAAGCCGAAATCCTGAGAGCCAGAGGACTCTCATAGGCAGTAATCGAAACCCTACAGAAAAGTAGGAAGCCGATAACGAACGCCATTTATGGCAAGATATGGAAAAAATTTTCATCATGGTGTGCTCCGAACGGACCGGATCCGTTTAAGCCAAATATTGCGCAGATTCTTCAATTCCTACAGAAGGGCTTGGAGCTGGGGCTTTCACCTAGTACCCTAAAGGTTCAGGTGTCAGCTCTTGGTGCTTTCTTTGACCGGGATCTAGCAAGTCATCGATGGGTGAAACGTTTCATATCATGGGCAACCAGAATCCGTCCAAGACTCCAGATCCATACCCCACCTTGGGACTTAAACCTGGTGCTAAAAGGTCTGACCGGGGAACCCTTTGAACCCCTTTCAGCATCTAGCTTAAAGATCTTAACCCTCAAAACGGTGTTCCTGGTAGCTATCACTACTGCCAGGTGTATAGGAGAGTTACAGGCCTTATCAATTCAGGAACCATTCCTGACTATAACTACGGATAGTATAATCCTCAAATTAGACCCGTCCTTTACACCTAAGGTAGCTTCAAGCTTTCACAGAAATCAGGACATCAGATTACCTTCTTTCTGTCCCAATCCCTCTAATCCTAAAGAGGAGGTCTTTCACACCCTGGACGTCCGCAGGGTGGTCCTGTTCTACCTCCAACAGACGGAAAATTGGAGGTTCGATCAAAACCTGTTCATCCAGTGGTCAGGGCGTAATAAGGGCAAGAAGGCAGCCAAAAGCACAATCGCTAATTGGATTAAGCAGGCCATTAGCCTAGCATACTCTTCTCAGAAGCTCTCACCTCCAGCTTCACTGAAGGCCCACTCTACCCGCTCAGTCTCAACTTCCTGGGCAGAAAGGGGAAGCGCATCAGCAGAGCAGATATGCAGAGCCGCCACCTGGTCGTCAATCCATACATTCACCAGGCACTATAGGCTCAACTTCAACAGGGATCTAACGTTCGGCAGACGTGTGCTGCAGGCGGTTGTCCCTCCCTAAAGAAATTAGCGGTTGGTATCACTCCGATACTGCTGTCGTGGAAGGTGACTGGAGAAAATAGAATTAGTTCTTACCGGTAATTCGGTTTCTAGGAACCTTCCACGACAGCACTAATTTCCCTCCCTATCTGATTTATTAATTTTATGATTCCTGAACTTAAGTGGTAAATTATACATGCTACTGTGTCCAGAAAAAACACTGGTGGTTGCAGGAAGGGGAGGGGTATTTAACCTCTTTGTTCCTGTCCCCTATTAGGGCGGGGAGACATCCTCCGATACTGCTGTCGTGGAAGGTTCCTAGAAACCGAATTACCGGTAAGAACTAATTCTATTTTCCATGGCTGTTTTCCTGGTTCTGTACAAAGGAGGTACCCAAAAAATGAGAATTACTTATCTTAAAAAAATTTTTTATTCAAGAAACGCTTTCCATTTTAGGTTTTTCTTCATTCTTGGGAGTAAGTTGTCACAGTGGGTGAGAAACCGCTGTCATACTCATGTTCAATCCGTACGTAGGCGGAGATAGTGACGGCAGCGCTGATTGGGAGCCAGGGTCACATGTCACAACCTGGCACGAGAGCTCCGATACCGCGAGTGCTGGAGGGGAGCCGACACAGGAGGGGGGAGTATGGGTTTATTTTTTCAAAGATTAACATTTAGTTCAAGAAAGGGTTGTCCTAGTAATGGACACTCCCTTTAAGAAAAAATAGCTGGAGGCTCTTAACTGCGTCAGTTCAGAAGAATATAAAATGTTTCCAACCGAGAAGCCATTGGGCCAAGTGCAGATCATCTAATGGACGGATTGTGAGGGGGAAGAAGGTTTTCCAAACGGTATTTAAACTTTTTTTTTTTTTTTATTCAACTAATTCTTGTTTGTTTTTTTGGGTAGCCGATATTACTGGCCCCCTCCCTGCTGATGAGTTCCCTGTAAGTGCAGCTGCACGATGACGCATCCCAAGGAGGAGACGAGACTTCTCCTTGTCCCGGCTTCCGCCTCAGCCCGTGTGAACCCAACAATCCCCGATACCAGGTGTCCTCAGGGGAGGGGCCTGTGTAATAAATGCAGCCAATCGGTAGCCAGTACTCATCCTGTAACTCCACCTACATCCTAAAAGCTAGCAATTGATTGGATGCAGGTACATATCTTAAACTGTTGTATGGGGAGATGTCTGGACCTCATCTGTGGAGGTCTCCTTTTATCACGTAGCGCTGAAAACCACATGTCCTACCCTGATCTGCAACAACCCTTGTGGCAAAGCTCGTGGTTGTCAGCATTTCTTAACGTCAATTTGGGCGGCCTCTACTAGCCCCCAATATTAGGACCCCTCTACATCAGCTGGTCCTAGTAATGGAGATCCCACACAGGAGAGGAATAGATACACAGCTCATCAGACTGCATCACACGGGATAGGATTAGATACACAGCTCGGCAGTCAGTATCACACAGGATAGGATTAGATACACGGCTCAGCAGACTCACACAGGATAGAACTAGATACACGGCTCAGCAGTCAGTATCACACAGGATAGGATTAGATACACAGCTCAGCAGTGAGTATCACACAGGATATGATTAGATACACAGCTCAGCAGTCAGTATCACACAGGATAGGATTAGATACACGGCTCAGCAGACAGTATCACACAGGATAGGATTAGATACACGGCTCAGCAGACAGTATCACACAGGATAGGATTAGATACATGGCTCAGCAGTCAGAATCACACAGGATAGGATTAGATACACAGTTCAGCAGACGGTATCACAGGATAGGATTAGATACATGGCTCAGCAGTGAGTATCACACAGGATAGGATTAGATACATGGCTCAGCAGTCAGTATCACACAGGATAGGATTAGATACATGGCTCAGCAGTCAGAATCACACAGGATAGGATTAGATACACAGTTCAGCAGATGGTATCACACAGGATAGGATTAGATACATGGCTCAGCAGTGAGTATCACACAGGATAGGATTAGATACATGGCTCAGCAGTGAGTATCACACAGGATAGGATTAGATACACGGCTCAGCAGTCAGTATCACACAGGATAGGATTAGATACACGGCTCAGCAGACAGTATCACACAGGATAGGATTAGATACACGGCTCAGCAGTGAGTATCACACAGGATAGGATTAGATACATGGCTCAGCAGTCAGAATCACACAGGATAGGATTAGATACAGTTCAGCAGACTGTATCACAGGATAGGATTAGATACATGGCTCAGCAGTGAGTATCACAGGATAGGATTAGATACATGGCTCAGCAGTCAGAATCACACAGGATAAGATTAGCTACACGGCTCAGCAGTCAGTATCACACAGGATACTGTCATGATTCTCAATGGCGAGAGAACATAGCCCAGCATATATGAGAACTAGCTCTTGGAAGATGGAAACTATACTGACCATGAACTAAACCTGCCGCACAACTAGAAGTGGCCGGGTAGCATGCCTACGTTTTTTAACCCTAGATGCCCAGCGCCAGCCGGAGAACTACCTAATCCTAGCAGAGGAAAAGACAGTCCTGGCTCACCTCTAGAGAAATTTTCCCAAAAGGCAGACAGAGGCCCCCACATATATTGGCGGTGATTTTAGATGAAATGACAAACGTAGTATGAAAATAGGTTTAGCAAAATCGAGGTCCGCTTTCTAGATAGCAGGAAGACAGAAAGGACACTTTCATGGTCAGCAGAAAACCCTATCAAAACACCATCCAGAAATTCCTTTAAGACTCTAGCATTAACTCATAACACCAGAGTGGCAATTTCCGATCACAAGAGCTTTCCAGACACAGTAACGAAACAGCAGCTGTGAACAGGAACAAAATGCAAAAACACACAAGGACAAAAGTCCAACTTAGCTGGGAGTTGTCTAGTAGCAGGAACAAGCACAGAAGGCTTCTGATTACATTGTTGACCGGCAAGAAACTGACAGAGGAGCAAGGTTATATAGCGACTCCCACATCCTGATAGGAGCAGGTGAACAGAGGGGATGATGCACACAAGTTCAATTCCACAAGTGGCCACCGGGGGAGCCCAGAATCCAATTTCACAACAGTACCCCCCCCTCAAGGAGGGGGCACCGAACCCTCACCAGAACCACCAGGGCGATCAGGATGAGCCCTATGAAAGGCACGGACAAGATCGGAGGCATGAACATCAGAGGCAGTGACCCAAGAATTATCCTCCTGACCGTATCCCTTCCATTTGACCAGATACTGGAGTCTCCGTCTGGAAACACGAGAGTCTAAGATCTTTTCCACAACGTACTCCAACTCACCCTCAACCAACACCGGAGCAGGAGGCTCAACGGAAGGCACAACCGGTACCTCATACCTGCGCAACAATGACCGATGAAAAACATTATGAATCGAAAAGGATGCAGGGAGGTCCAAACGGAAGGACACAGGGTTAAGAATCTCCAATATCTTGTACGGGCCGATGAACCGAGGCTTAAACTTAGGAGAAGAAACCCTCATAGGGACAAAACGAGAAGACAACCACACCAAGTCCCCAACACAAAGCCGAGGACCAACACGACGACGGCGGTTGGCAAAAAGCTGAGTCTTCTCCTGGGACAACTTCAAATTGTCCACCACCTGCCCCCAAATCTGATGCAACCTCTCCACCACAGCATCCACTCCAGGACAATCCGAAGATTCCACTTGACCGGAGGAAAATCGAGGATGAAACCCCAAATTACAGAAAAACGGGGACACCAAGGTGGCAGAGCTGGCCCGATTATTGAGGGCGAACTCCGCCAAAGGCAAAAAAGCAACCCAATCATCCTGATCCGCAGACACAAAACACCTCAAATATGTCTCCAAGGTCTGATTAGTCCGCTCGGTCTGGCCATTAGTCTGAGGATGGAAAGCAGACGAAAAAGACAAATCTATGCCCATCCTAGCACAGAATGCCCGCCAAAATCTAGACACGAATTGGGTCCCTCTGTCAGAAACGATATTCTCAGGAATATCATGCAAACGAACAACATTTTGAAAAAACAGAGGAACCAACTCGGAAGAAGAAGGCAACTTAGGCAAGGGAACCAGATGGACCATCTTAGAGAAACGGTCACACACCACCCAGATGACAGACATCTTCTGAGAAACAGGCAGATCCGAAATAAAATCCATCGAGATGTGCGTCCAAGGCCTCTTCGGGATAGGCAAGGGCAACAACAATCCACTAGCCCGAGAACAACAAGGCTTGGCCCGAGCACAAACGTCACAAGACTGCACAAAGCCTCGCACATCTCGTGACAGGGAAGGCCACCAGAAGGACCTTGCCACCAAATCCCTGGTACCAAAGATTCCAGGATGACCTGCCAACGCAGAAGAATGAACCTCAGAGATGACTCTACTGGTCCAATCATCAGGAACAAACAGTCTACCAGGTGGGCAACGATCAGGTCTATCCGCCTGAAACTCCTGCAAGGCCCGCCGCAGGTCTGGAGAAACGGCAGACAATATCACTCCATCTTTAAGGATACCTGTGGGCTCAGAATTACCAGGGGAGTCAGGCTCAAAACTCCTAGAAAGGGCATCCGCCTTAACATTCTTAGAACCCGGTAGGTACGACACCACAAAATTAAACCGAGAGAAAAACAACGACCAGCGCGCCTGTCTAGGATTCAGGCGCCTGGCAGACTCAAGGTAAATTAAATTTTTGTGGTCAGTCAATACCACCACCTGATGTCTGGCCCCCTCAAGCCAGTGACGCCACTCCTCAAAAGCCCACTTCATGGCCAAAAGCTCCCGATTCCCAATATCATAATTCCGCTCGGCGGGCGAAAATTTACGGGAAAAAAAAGCACAAGGTCTCATCACGGAGCAGTCGGAACTTCTCTGCGACAACACCGCCCCAGCTCCGATTTCAGAAGCGTCGACCTCAACCTGAAAAGGAAGAGCAACATCAGGCTGACGCAACACTGGGGCGGAAGAAAAGCAGCGCTTGAGCTCCCGAAAGGCCTCCACAGCATCAGGGGACCAATCAGCAACATCAGCACCCTTCTTAGTCAAATCAGTCAATGGTCTCACAACATCAGAAAAACCAGCAATAAATCGACGATAAAAGTTAGCAAAGCCCAAAAATTTCTGAAGACTCTTAAGAGAAGAGGGTTGCGTCCAATCACCAATAGCCTGAACCTTGACAGGATCCATCTTGATGGAAGAGGGGGAAAAAATGTATCCCAAGAAAGAAATCTTTTGAACCCCAAAAACACACTTAGAACCCTTCACACACAAGGAATTAGACCGCAAAACCTGAAAAACCCTCCTGACCTGCTGGACATGAGAGTCCCAGTCATCCGAAAAAATCAGAATATCATCCAGATACACAATCATAAATTTATCCAAATAATCGCGGAAAATGTCATGCATAAAGGACTGGAAGACTGAAGGGGCATTTGAAAGACCAAAAGGCATCACCAAATACTCAAAATGGCCCTCGGGCGTATTAAATGCGGTTTTCCACTCATCCCCCTGCTTGATTCGCACCAAATTATACGCCCCACGGAGATCAATCTTAGAGAACCACTTGGCCCCCTTTATACGAGCAAACAAATCAGTAAGCAGTGGTAACGGATATTGATATTTAACCGTGATTTTATTCAAAAGTCGATAATCAATACACGGCCTCAAAGAGCCGTCTTTCTTAGACACAAAGAAAAAACCGGCTCCTAAGGGAGATGACGAAGGACGAATATGTCCCTTTTCCAAGGACTCCTTTATATATTCTCGCATAGCAGCGTGTTCAGGCACAGACAGATTAAATAAACGACCCTTAGGGTATTTACTACCCGGAATCAAGTCTATGGCACAATCGCACTCCCGGTGCGGAGGTAGTGAACCAACCTTGGGTTCTTCAAAAACGTCACGAAAGTCAGACAAGAATTCAGGAATCTCAGAGGGAATAGATGATGAAATGGAAACCAAAGGTACGTCCCCATGAGTTCCTTTACATCCCCAGCTTAACACAGACATAGCTCTCCAGTCGAGGACTGGGTTATGAGATTGCAGCCATGGCAATCCCAGCACCAAAACATCATGTAGATTATACAGCACCAGAAAGCGAATAACCTCCTGGTGATCCGGATTAACACGCATAGTCACTTGTGTCCAGTATTGTGGTTTATTACTAGCCAATGGGGTGGAGTCAATCCCTTTCAGAGGTATCGGAGCCTCCAGTGGCTCCAAATCATACCCACAGCGTTTGGCAAAGGACCAATCCATAAGACTCAAAGCAGCGCCAGAGTCGACATAGGCGTCCGTGGTAATAGATGACAAAGAACAAATCAGGGTCACAGATAGAATAAACTTAGACTGTAAAGTGCTAATTGAAACAGACTTGTCAGGCTTCTTAGTACGCTTAAAGCATGCTGATATAACATGAGTTGAATCACCACAATAGAAGCACAACCCATTTTTTCGTCTAAAATTCTGCCGCTCGCTTCTGGACAGAATTCTATCACATTGCATATTTTCTGGCGTTTTCTCAGTAGACACCGCCAAATGGTGCACAGGTTTGCGCTCCCGCAGACGCCTATCGATCTGAATAGCCATCGTCATGGACTCATTCAGACTCGCAGGCACAGGGAACCCCACCATAACATCCTTAATGGCATCAGAGAGACCTTCTCTGAAAATCGCCGCCAGGGCGCACTCATTCCACTGAGTAAGCACAGACCATTTGCGGAATTTTTGGCAGTATATTTCAGCTTCATCTTGCCCCTGAGACAAGGACATCAAGGCCTTTTCCGCCTGAAGCTCTAAATGAGGTTCCTCATAAAGCAACCCCAAGGCCAGAAAAAACGCATCCACATTGAGCAACGCAGGATCCCCTGGTGCCAATGCAAAAGCCCAGTCTTGAGGGTCGCCCCGGAGCAAGGAAATTACAATCCTGACCTGCTGTGCAGGGTCTCCGGCAGAGCGAGACTTCAGGGACAAAAACAATTTGCAATTATTTTTAAAATTTTGAAAGTGAGATCTATTCCCCGAGAAGAATTCAGGCAAAGGAATTCTAGGCTCAGACATAGGTGCATGAACAACAAAATCTTGCAAATTTTGTACCTTTGTGGCGAGATTATTCAAACCTGTAGCTACACTCTGAAGATCCATTTGAAACAGGTGAACACAGAGCCATTCAAGGATTAGAAGGAGAGAAAGAGAGGAAGGCTGCAGTATAGGCAGACTAGCAAGTGATTCAATTAAGAGCACACTCAGAACTAGAGGAAAAAAAATAAATAAAAAAAATTGTAGCAGACTTCTTTTTTCTCTCCTTTCTCAGCCAGTAATTTAACCCTTTTTTGGGCCGGTCAAACTGTCATGATTCTCAATGGCGAGAGAACATAGCCCAGCATATATGAGAACTAGCTCTTGGAAGATGGAAACTATACTGACCATGAACTAAACCTGCCGCACAACTAGAAGTGGCCGGGTAGCATGCCTACGTTTTTTAACCCTAGATGCCCAGCGCCAGCCGGAGAACTACCTAATCCTAGCAGAGGAAAAGACAGTCCTGGCTCACCTCTAGAGAAATTTTCCCAAAAGGCAGACAGAGGCCCCCACATATATTGGCGGTGATTTTAGATGAAATGACAAACGTAGTATGAAAATAGGTTTAGCAAAATCGAGGTCCGCTTTCTAGATAGCAGGAAGACAGAAAGGACACTTTCATGGTCAGCAGAAAACCCTATCAAAACACCATCCAGAAATTCCTTTAAGACTCTAGCATTAACTCATAACACCAGAGTGGCAATTTCCGATCACAAGAGCTTTCCAGACACAGTAACGAAACAGCAGCTGTGAACAGGAACAAAATGCAAAAACACACAAGGACAAAAGTCCAACTTAGCTGGGAGTTGTCTAGTAGCAGGAACAAGCACAGAAGGCTTCTGATTACATTGTTGACCGGCAAGAAACTGACAGAGGAGCAAGGTTATATAGCGACTCCCACATCCTGATAGGAGCAGGTGAACAGAGGGGATGATGCACACAAGTTCAATTCCACAAGTGGCCACCGGGGGAGCCCAGAATCCAATTTCACAACAGGATACGATTAGATACACAGCTCAGCAGTCAGTATCACACAGGATAGGATTAGATACACGGCTCAGCAGTCAGTATCACACAGGATAGGATTAGATACACAGCTCAGCAGTCAGTATCATATAGGATTAGATTCAGCAGTCAGTATCACACAGGTTAGGATTAGATACATGGCTCAGCAGTGAGTATCACACAGGATAGGATTAGATACACAGTTCAGCAGACGGTATCACACAGGATAGGATTAGATACATGGCTCAGCAGTGAGTATCACACAGGATAGGATTAGATACATGGCTCAGCAGTCAGAATCACACAGGATAGGATTAGATACACAGTTCAGCAGACGGTATCACAGGATAGGATTAGATACACGGCTCAGCAGTCAGTATCACACAGGATAGGATTAGATACATGGCTCAGCAGACAGTATCACACAGGATAGGATTAGATATACGGCTCAGCAGTCAGTATCACACAGGATACGATTAGATACACAGCTCAGCAGACAGTATCACACAGGAAAGAATTAGATACACGGCTCAGCAGACAGTATCACACAGGATAGAATTAGATACACGGCTCAGCAGACAGTGTCACCCAGGATAGTATTAGATACACGGCTCAGCAGACAGATTCACACAGGATAGGATTAGATACACGGCTCAGTAGGCAGTATCACACAGGAGAGAATTAGATACACGGCTCAGTAGGCAGTATCACACAGGATAGGATTAGATATAAGGCTCAGTAGGCAGTATCACACAGGATAGGATTAGATATAAGGCTCAGTAGGCAGTATCACACAGGAGAGGATTAGATATACAGCTCAGCAGTCAGTATCACACAGGATAGGATTAGATATAAGGCTCAGTAGGCAGTATCACACAGGATAGGATTAGATATAAGGCTCAGTAGGCAGTATCACACAGGAGAGGATTAGATATAAGGCTCAGTAGGCAGTATCACACAGGATAGGATTAGATATAAGGCTCAGTAGGCAGTATCACACAGGAGAGGATTAGATATAAGGCTCAGTAGGCAGTATCACACAGGATAGGATTAGATATAAGGCTCAGTAGGCAGTATCACACAGGAGAGGATTAGATATACAGCTCAGCAGTCAGTATCACACAGGATAGGATTAGATATAAGGCTCAGTAGGCAGTATCACACAGGATAGGATTAGATATAAGGCTCAGTAGGCAGTATCACACAGGAGAGGATTAGATATAAGGCTCAGTAGGCAGTATCACACAGGATAGGATTAGATATAAGGCTCAGTAGGCAGTATCACACAGGAGAGGATTAGATATAAGGCTCAGTAGGCAGTATCACACAGGATAGGATTAGATATAAGGCTCAGTAGGCAGTATCACACAGGAGAGGATTAGATATACAGCTCAGCAGTCAGTATCACACAGGATAGGATTAGATATAAGGCTCAGTAGGCAGTATCACACAGGAGAGGATTAGATATAAGGCTCAGTAGGCAGTATCACACAGGAGAGGATTAGATATAAGGCTCAGTAGGCAGTATCACACAGGAGAGGATTAGATACACGGCTCAGTAGGCAGTATCACACAGGAGAGGATTAGATATAAGGCTCAGTAGGCAGTATCACACAGGATAGGATTAGATATAAGGCTCAGTAGGCAGTATCACACAGGAGAGGATTAGATATAAGGCTCAGTAGGCAGTATCACACAGGAGAGGATTAGATACACGGCTCAGTAGGCAGTATCACACAGGAGAGGATTAGATATAAGGCTCAGTAGGCAGTATATAAACCAATAATTGGAAATATAAACCCATATCTCATATAAAAAAATCTTGGATGTACCCAAAATACTGCATATTAAACCTATTGCCACCGAGTAGCATGGTAATAATGTCTAGGAAATCAAATACATTTTTATAATCTGAAACATTATTATTAAACCAATTAATCACAACGCTGCAAACAATTAAAAATCCCATTTAAAAACCGAGAGGGAAGGGCAGTGTTGTGTTATATACGGTAATTACGGGCACATCAGTAATCCATAAATCGCCAGTTAACTATTAGGAGACGCAGAAGTGTGTATATATCTCATATCACTCATTAGGCAAACAATATTCCATACAGCAAGGAAAACTACTGCTCAGCGAGGGTTAACAACCACCCGAATACAATGTAACAGGCTCCTGATATCAGCAGATTCCTGTATAACAACCAAAGGTCAGAATTACACCAGTAAGTACATATCGAACTCGCCTAAAGTACAAATATATCTCCTCCCATGCAGTGGGAGACCAATCTATACACACCATGTGCCATTGTGTAATCAGACCACCCTGCCCAGTCCCCCTATGGATATTTGCATAGGGGGATATTCATGTACTATAGGTGAGTTTGATATGTACTGGTGTAATTCTGACTTTTGGTTGTTATGCAGGATTCTGCTGATATCAGGAGCCTGTTACATTGTATGCGGGTGGTTGTTAACCCTCGCTGAGCAGTATTTATACATGCTGTATGGAATATTGTTTGGCTAATGAGTGGTATGCGATATATCAACACTTCTGCGCTTTATAATAGTTTACGTGTGATATATAAAGCACCGATGTGCCCGTAATTATATATATAACCACACTTCTCTCTGTTTTATGGGGTTTTTCATCGTTAGTAGCGTTGTAATTAATTGATTTAATAATGTTTCAGATTATAAAAATGAATTAGATTTGGTAGACATTATTACTGTACTGCTCAGTAGGCAGGATCACATTACAAGCTTAGATACACTGTATCGGTCTTAGTTTTGTGCACTGGCTTTATTCAGTATGTGACCAGTGATGAGGGATATATGATACATACGTTACAATCTCTATTATTAATAATGATACACGTGTTCTCTGCTTGGAAACTTTCTTGGCTGTTGCATCTATACTCGGTGATGCATAAGACTTAGGAGCCACAGTACGCAGCTGCTCATTTAAGTGTCCCTGGTCCATCTTGTCCCATTTGCTCTTATCTACATGATGTAGCGTTGTACTGACAGGCAATCTGCTGGGTCTGCATCATTCGTAGATGGTCTGCGGGGAGTATTCGCTCGTCCTGCTGCTGAGGCTGGACTGCCTGTACCTGGTCCCGCACATAACCCACCTACCCATCATCTGGGACAGGTGTTTACGGAACTTGGTTCCCACAAAGGTGTAGAAGAAAGGGTTAATGCAGCAATGGAAGTAGGCGATGTTACGGCAAATGAAAAAGGCATAGTCTATGGTTTCACTGCAGTTTTCTTCCCAGAGATCCGTGGAGATCTGCTTCGCCCTTATGAAAATGATGATGTTATAGGGGGTCCAGCAGACGAAGAAGGCCAGAAGAATGAGAAAGATCAGCTTAATGGCCCTGTCCTTGTTGTGCATCTTCGTAGAGTTCAGCTTGATGACGATCAGTGTGTAACAGTACAAGATGATGAAAAGCGGCACCAAGAAGAACATGACCACCTGCTGATAGAATCCCACTAGCTTCCAGTTATTGATCTTATCTATGATGAATCCCGTCTCCTCACACAATATCCCGTAAAATACGTTTTCTCTGGTCCCATACAGAATGAACTTGGGGATGGCCGAGAAAAAGCTGATGACCCAAACCAAGCCGGTGACAATGTAGACATATAGCATCTTCCTGGTCCTGGTGGCATAGATGGCATGAACAACCGCCATGTATCGATCCACTGTCATCACGGTCAAGAACAAGATAGAGCTGTAAAACCCAATGTAGAACATGGAGGCCAACATCTTGCAAGACGTCTTCCCAAATATCCACTGGTCGTGGTGGTAGTAACCCCAGAAGGGTAGTGGGAGGGTGAACAACAAGTCGGAGAACACCAGGTTGAGGATGAAGAAGTTTGTCACCGTCTTAATGTTCTCAAACTTCAGTAGAAGAAATAAGATGAGGCCGTTGCCTACAAGACTGACTATGAAGACCACATAGAAGAAGGCAGGCACCACCAAAGCCCCAAAATTGTGGCTGTTCTCCTTTGGGCACAAGGTCACGAGTTCGTCATCATAGTTGATGGTCGTGTAAGTGGTGGTCACCAGAGGATTGTCCATCTGTGCCTCGTCCCCGAGTGACATTGTAGCTGAGCTCAACAAGACTCTTGGAGAAGTAGAGTGTGTCTTCTGCTTCTACTCAGTCCAAGAAATAAAATCAACCAGTCCACGTTGATGGGTGATGATGAGCAATGTAAATTTCGCAATGTGTACTGTAAGGTGTAGATCGCTGATTTATCTGGAACTGCAGGAAACACATTGCAAAGCGCCCACAGTTTGTGCAACGTCCAACCTCTTCTTCCCCCAAAGAAAAATCACAAAAATAGCTCCAGATAAACAAAGATTTTGCAATCTTGACAGCCTTGGCCGCAGATGGAGCAGACAAGAACTAAGTAGAGCAAGGGAGAAGGAAAGTTGAATCTGAGCAAAGACTGAGTATACAGGGGCATAACCCCTGGCCATATAAATTTGCAGGGTACGTGGACTTTTAGGATCGTCCTACGGCAATGCACAAAATTGACCATTTAGTATCAAAATTAAGACATAGGATGATGATCAATATCCAGTCTTCTATAAAAGGATGATTGATGGTATACTGGGGTTGTGCGTTTGTTTTTTCCTACTTGCATATCTTACGGTGGCACACAGCCTCAGCCAGCCATTGCATAGAAATTGTAAGTCAGGAATGTGTGCCAAAAAGGGCCACTCCTAAGGTTAGTGTTACTTGCGCATGCGCATTCGCTCACAATTTGCAAAAGTGGATTTTTTTGTGTTATTATTTCTTGGCTTCTGTCTTCATTAAGCATGTATAGTATCAGCAGATTTCCCAAGATCTGAATTGTTGGAAATTCAGCAGCTGGACACTCTTGTACCTCAAACAAAGCATAATGTTGGTAAAAATTGGCACCAGCCACAGCCAAAGGAGTAGGAATTTAATCAAAGCTCTTCATAACAATTCTGGCTTAAAGGGAACCTGTCACCTGAATTTGGCGGGACCAGTTTTGGGTCATATGGGCGGGGTTTTCGGGTGTTTGATTCACCCTTTCCTTACCCGCTGGCTGCATGCTGGCCGCAATATTGGATTGAAGTTCATTCTCTGTCCTCCGGAGTACATGCCTACACAAGGCAATATGACCCCCGCCCATATGACCCAAAACTGGTCCCGCCAAATTCAGGTGACAGGTTCCCTTTAAGTAACAAAGAGATAAGATCCTCCTATAAGCCGTTTCTTTCATAAGGGAAGTAAGAGAATGTCCTCTCTCCAGTCATCAATCGTCTTCTTTTTCAAACTTAAAAACAAATGATTGTTTTAACCGACCGACCACAGCCAGATATCATCTGTGGAAGAACCTTTGTTGAAAGAATTTTCTCGGAAAGGTCGTTTGGTCATCTCGTAATCAATTGACATGTATGGTCAAGGACAAAATGGAGCTGTAGAAACCAATGTAGAACCTGGAGGCCAAATTAGCTAAATGTCCTTCCAAATATCCACTGATCATAGTGGTTGTAAGTTACTCCAGAAGGGCGATGGGAGGGTGAATATCAAGTTGGAAAGCAACAGGTTGACGATGAAGAAGTTGGTCACCATCTTTATAATCTCGAACTTTAGGATAAGGAACACAGTGTGGCCATTGGTACGAAAATTAACCACAAAGCCAGAATAGAAGATGGTCACCACCTCAGAAATATTATTCGACACCTGGTATCAATGGACATGAACAGTCAAGAACAAAATGGAGCTTTAGAAACCAATGTAGAATCTGGAGGACAAATGTCCTTTGGAATATCCACTGATCATGGTCGTTGTAACTTCAGAAGGGCAGTGGAAAGCTGAATAACAAGTTGGAGAACATCAGGTTGAAAATGTAGAAGTTGGTCACCATCTTAAGAATCTCAAATGTTAGGATAAGGAATACAATATAGATGTTGGTCCAAAAATTGACAATGAAAATGGAATAGGAGCTGGGCACCACCTCATAAATATCACTTGTCACTTCGTATCAATAGGAATTAATGGTCAAGAGAAACATGAAGACCAACATTTTACAAAATGTCCTTTCGAATATTCATCGATTTTGGTGGTTGTAGCTCCAGAAGGGAGATGGGAGAGTGAATAACAAGTTGGAGAGCAACAGGTTGAGGTAGAAGATGTTGTTCTCCATTTTAAGAATCTTGAACTTTAGGAGAAGGAATACAATGTGTATATTGGTCCAAAAATTGACCATGAGAACAGAATAGATGGTGGGCACCACCTCAAAAATATAATTTGTCACCTTGTATCAATGGATATGTGCGGTCAAGAACAACATGAAGCTGTAGAACCTTGAGCTCACAAATATGCACTGGTCATGGTGGTTGTAACCCCAGAAAGATAGTGCAATGGTGAATAACAAGTTGGAGAGCACTAGGTAGAGGATGAAGAAGTTGGTCACTATATTATTGATCTCGAACTTCAAAGGCAGAAATATAATGTGGGTCAGAAACCTAACCATGAAGATGAGATTGACGAAAGTGGGCACAACTTCAGACAGATTGTTGGGTCGTCTGATATTATTGAACAGGTACAGTCAAAAACAAGATGGAGAACCTGGAGGATGACATTTTGGATGTTGTCCTTCTATATATGCACTGACCATGGTGGTTGTAACCCCAGAATGGCAGTGGGAGAGTGAATAACAAGTTGGAGAGCAGCAAGCTGAGGATGACAAAATTGATCACCATCTTAATAATCTCAAACTTCAGGAGCAAGAATATGATGTGACCATTGGTCAGTGACAATAAAGATGGACTATAAGAAGGTGGGCACCACCTTAGACATGTGCGCTCGCCACCCGGTATCGCATAGCATACACGGCCAGGGTGGGCTTCTTCTTTGGTCTGGATGGTCTATGGTTGTGTCATGTAATGATGGTTCACCACTCCCTCAATGGTTCTTCACCCTTCTATGCCATGGTCATGGCCGCCTTCTTCAGTGGATTGTGATGGCTGCTTGTTTACACCAGATATTGAATTTGTCCCTTGTTACCCCTGTGGACCCCCTGGGACGGCTCATCTGCTTCAGAAGAAAAGGGTGAAGTGAGTAAATACAACCAGCTCAGTCCTTATCCCCGGACCTCAGGGGAGCATTGGGGGCCTGTGCACATTAGATATTCACCGCTCCCGCCCTCATCGGTGGGTTTGGCTGACTTTTATCTAATTCCTATGGCAGACTGAGGAGCACTGTGGAAACTGATAAGGACAGCTGATCGAGGACAAAAGCTATGTGCCAATATTTAAGGATAAGTATATGAGCCCCCAAATTCTGAATTTTAGGGGACTTATTATTCCATCCTCTCACCCACCATCCCTATAGTGAAAATTTTAGACCTAGAAAGAGCATCCAGGCACATTAATGAAACTCAGCTTCTCATCGACAGCAACCAATCACAGAGCAGCTTTCATTATTTAAGAGCAGGATTTGAAATGAAAGCTGCATAGTGATTTGTTGCTATGGGTAACAATGACATTCACGTCTATCAATCGCTTAAGCCCCAAACTATCATCATCCACGGCACGCTGTGTGAAGATCACGTGATATGTGCTCTCCTATCAGATCATCCCAAATGCTTCCTGCTTACTGAAGTCACTCACTCCAAGCTAAACGTGTGATAGGCTGACATATGACAACCACGCCCACTATGGCTCCGTCTCCTGAGCATGTGGTGGGAGGAGCTTCTGAATGTCACTCACTGAGTAGCCGCAACATAAACGGACGGTGAGTGTCCCCGAATATTCACGAGTGACCCCGAGTCTCCCCGAACCTGAGAGATCGAACCCTCAACCCACTGCTTGTGGGCTCTATATTATTACACCCCATGTATACCACTGTGTGCTGTATATTATTACCCCCTCCTGTATACCACTGTGTGCTGTATATTATTACCCCCTCCTGTATACCACTGTGTGCTGTATATTATTACCCCCTCCTGTATACCACTGTGTGCTGTATATTACCCCCTGTATACCAGTGTGTGCTATACATTATTACCCCCTCATGTACACCACTGTGTCCTGTACAGTACCCCCTCCTGTATACCTCTGTGTGCTGTACACTATTACCTCCTCTTGTATTCCTCTGTGTGCTGTACGTTATTACACCCTCCTGTATACCTCTGTGTGCTGTACATTATTACACCCCCCTGTATACCTCTGTGTGCTGTACATTATTAGACCTCTCCTGTATACTACTGTGTCCTGTACATTATTACACTTCTCCTGTATACCACTGTGAGCTGTATATTATTACACCCTCCTGTATACCACTATGTCTTGTACATTACCCCCTCCTGGCTACCTCTGTGTCCTGTACATTATTACCCCTTCCTGTACATCTCTGTGTCCTATACATTATTACACCCCCTCCTGTATACCTCTGAGTGCTGTACATTATTAAACCCCTCTGTATACATCTGTGTCCTGTACGTTATTACCCCCTCCTGTATACCTCTGTGTCTTGTACATTACACCCTTCCTGTATGCCTGTTTCCTGTACATTATTACCCCTTCCTGTGTACCTCTGTGCCTTGTACATTATTACACCCCCTGTATACCTCTGCGTGCTGTACATTATTACACCCCTCCTGTATACCACTGTGTGCTGTACATTATTACACCCCATGTATACCTCTGTGTGCTGTCCATTATTACACCCCCCTGTATACCTCTGTGTGCTGTACATTACACCCCCCTCTATACCTCTGTGTGCTGTACATTATTACACCCTTCCTGTATGCCTGTGTCTTGTACATTATTACCCCCTTCTGTGTACCTCTGTGCCCTGTACATTATTACACCACCCCTGTATAACTCTGTGTCCTGTACATTATTACACCCCTCCTGGATACCTGTGTGTGCTGTACATTATTACACCCCCCTGTATATCACTGTGTGCTGTACATTATTACACCCCCTGTATACCTCTGTGTGCTGTACATTATTACACCCCCCTGTATACCTCTGCGTGCTGTTCATTATTACACCCCCTGTATACCTCTGTGTCCTGTACATTATTACACCTCTCCTGTATACCACTGTGAGCTGTATATTATTACACCCTCCTGTATACCACTGAGTCCTGTGCATTATTACCCACTCCTGGCTACCTCTGTGTCCTGTACATTATTACCCCTTCCTGTACATCTCTGTGTCCTATACATTATTACACCCCCTCCTGTATACCTCTGAGTGCTGTACATTATTAAACCCCTCTGTATACATCTGTGTCCTGTACGTTATTACCCCCTCCTGTATACCTCTGTGTCTTGTACATTACACCCTTCCTGTATGCCTGTTTCCTGTACATTATTACCCCTTCCTGTGTACCTCTGTGCCTTGTACATTATTACACCCCCTGTATACCTCTGCGTGCTGTACATTATTACACCCCTCCTGTATACCACTGTGTGCTGTACATTATTACACCCCATGTATACCTCTGTGTGCTGTCCATTATTACACCCCCCTGTATACCTCTGTGTGCTGTACATTACACCCCCCTCTATACCTCTGTGTGCTGTACATTATTACACCCTTCCTGTATGCCTGTGTCTTGTACATTATTACCCCCTTCTGTGTACCTCTGTGCCCTGTACATTATTACACCACCCCTGTATAACTCTGTGTCCTGTACATTATTACACCCCTCCTGGATACCTGTGTGTGCTGTACATTATTACACCCCCCTGTATATCACTGTGTGCTGTACATTATTACACCCCCTGTATACCTCTGTGTGCTGTACATTATTACACCCCCCTGTATACCTCTGCGTGCTGTTCATTATTACACCCCCTGTATACCTCTGTGTCCTGTACATTATTACACCTCTCCTGTATACCACTGTGAGTTGTATATTATTACACCCTCCTGTATACTACTGTGTCCTGTACATTATTACCCCTTCCTGTGTACCTCTGTGCCCTGTACATTATTAAACCCCTCTGTATACCTCTGTGTCCTGTATGTTATTACCCCCTCCTGTATACCTCTGTGTCTTGTGCATTACACCCTTCCTGTATGCCTGTTTCCTGTACATTATTACCCCTTCCTGTGTACCTCTGTGCCCTGTACATTATTACATCCCCTATATACCACTGTGTGCTGCACATTATTACACCCCCTGTATACTTCTGTGTTCTGTACATTATTACACCCCCCTGTATACCTCTGTGTTCTGTACATTATTACACCTCTCCGGTATACCACTGTGTCCTGTACATTATTACACCCCCTGTATACCTTCGTGTGCTGTACATTATTACACCCCTCCTGTATACCTCTGTGTGCTGTACATTATTACACCCCCTGTATACCTCTGTGTGCTGTACATTACACCCCCCTCTATACCTCTGTGTGCTGTACATTATTACACTCTTCCTGTATGCCTGTGTCCTGTACATTATTACCCCCTCCTGTGTACCTCTGTGCCCTGTACATTATTACACCACCCCTGGATACCTCTGTGTCCTGTACATTATTACACCCCTCCTGTACACCACTTGGTCCTGTACATTATTACACCCCCTGTCTACCTCTGTGTGCTGTACATTTACACCCCTGTATACCTCTGTGTGCTGTACATTATTACACCCCCTGTATACCACTGTGTGCTGTACATTAGTACGCCCCCCTTGTATACCTGTGTGCCCTGTACATTACACCCCTTCTGCATACCACTGTGTCCTGTACATTTCCCCCCCCCTGTATAAAGCTGTGTCCTATACATTATTACACCTCTCCCATATACAACTGTGTGCTGTACATTATTACACCCCCTGTATACCTCTGTGTGCTGTACATTTACACCCCCTGTATACCACTGTGTGCTGTACATTATTACACCCCCTTGTATACCTCTGTGTGCTGTACATTATTACACCCCTCCTGTATACAACTGTGTGCTGTACATCATTTCACCCTCCTATATATCAGTGTCCTGTACTTTACCCCCTCCTGTATACCTCTATATACTGACCATTATTACACCCCCATGTATACCTCTGTGTCCTGTACATTATTACACCCCCCATATACCTTTCTGTCCTGTACATTATTAAACACCTGTATACCTCTCTGTTCCATACATTACACCTCCTCCTGTATACCTGTGTCCTGTACATTATTACGTCCCCTGTATACCTCTGTGCTGTACATTATTGCACCCTCCTGTATATCTGTGTGCTGTACATTATTACACCTCTCCTATATACCTCTGTGTCCTGTACATTATTATACCCTCCTTTATACCTCTGTGTCCTGTACATTATTACAACACTCCTATATACCTGTGTGTGCTGTACATTATTACACCCCTCCTGTATACCTGTGTCCTGTACATTATTACACCCTCCTGTATACCTCTGTGTCCTGTACATTATTACACCCTCCTGTATACCTCTGTGTCCTGTACATTATTACACCACTCCTATATACCTCTGTGTCCTGTACATTTACAGCCTCCTGTATACCTGTGTGTGCTGTAAATTATTACACCTTTTTTCCTTACAGGCACAGTAGATATCTGGATGCAGAGGACAGTGGTGGTCACGGGCGGTGGGATCAGCGGACTGACCGCCTGTTACCACCTGGTTAAGGATGGCGGAGTGTCTAAGGTAAGCAAGGAAAGGGGCGTTTTTATCCTTGATTGTCATCTCCCCGTCGATGACTCTCTAATTTGCGCCATAGGTGATATTATTGGAGGGCAGCAGCAGACTCGGCGGGTGGATGCGTACCACACGGACTGAAGATGGCGCTGTGTTTGAACATGGACCCCGCGGGATGCGGCCAGGAGGAGTGGTGGGGAGAAATACGCTGAGTATGGTGAGAGCATCAAGATGGCGGCCACACCAGTCATCAGCCAAATATGCCTCATTGGTACACTGTGAAGACCCTGAAGCTCTTATAGTGATCCCATGTCTGACATCTTTTTTCCTGCAGATCTCAGAGCTGGGACTTGAAGCAGATCTTCTTCCCGTACTAATGAGTCAACCAGCCGCCAAAAACCGCTACCTCTACGTCAACAAGTCACTACACAAGCTGCCGTCCAGTATAGGGTGAGCGCCTCCCGATGTCCGAATATTACGTCACATCACAGGAAATGCTACATTCACCTGCTTGTGTAATTATAGGGGCATCCTGCGTACCATCCCCCCCTTTTCAAGACCTCTATTCTTATGCGGTCTCCGGGACCTGACAGCCCCTCGAGGAACAAAGGAAGATGAGACCATCCATGATTTCTTCTCACGCCGGTTTGGAAAAGAGGTGACAATCCTATATATAGAGGGTGGTGTTATAATAGTTATATTCGTCTACATAGTATTATAGTAGTTATAGGAGCAGTATTATAGTAGTTATATTCGTGTACATAGGAGCAGTATTATAGTAGTTATATTCTTGTACATAGGAGCAGTATTATAGTAGTTATATTCTTGTACATAGGAGCAGTATTATAGTAGTTATATTCTTGTACATAGGGGTAGTATTATAGTAGTTATAGCAGTATTATAGTAGTTATATTCTTGCACATAGGGGCAGTATTATATTAGCTATATTCTTGTACATAGGGGTAGTATTATAGTAGTTATATTCTTGGACATAGAGGGCAGTATTATAGTAGTTATATTCTTGTACATAGGGGCAGTATTATAGTAGTTATATTCTTGTACATAGAAGCAGTATTATAGTAGTTATATTCTTGTACACAGGGGCAGTATTATAGTAGTTATATTCTTGTACATAGAAGCAGTATTATAGTAGTTATATTCTTGTACATAGGGGCAGTATTATAGTAGTTATATTATTGTACATAGGGGCAGTATTATAGTAGTTATATTCTTGTACATAGGGGGCAGTATTATAGTAGTTATATTCTTGTATATAGGAGCA